>NC_132995.1:53697122-54000153 GCF_048564905.1 Vicugna pacos
CCCGTGACAAAGCTGTCGTGTGGTTTCCTGTTTGTTTACTTCGTGATATTTCAGGACTGGAGTTGGGATCTGGGTCCCTCAGTCTAAATAGCCCACCTGTGGGGAAAACTGAGCCTTCAGGAGAGTCATGGGGCTGCCTCTGAGCAGAGGGCCTTGGGACAGGAAAGGCGGTTCCAGGCTTGGCCCCTGCCTCCCCAGCCTCCTCGGCCCAGTGCTGCCTGGCCAGTTTCCATCAGACAAGCAGCACTGATTTAAATAAGCGTCTTAGACGCATGGCTTTTGGCTCAGCCCTGCTTGCTAGGCCTTCCAGCCACAGTCCTTTGAAACAGGCTTAGCACTGAGAGGTGGACTTTAAAATTCCAAAGAGTTAAGACATCACCTCGGGATTCAATACCTACTCTCATTCAGCCTTCCTCCAAATCCTATTCCAGGTACCCTTAGCCTATTTAGAGAGAGGGAAACAGAGGCACAGAGGGGTGAAGCCACTTGCTCAAAGTCACACAGCCAGCAAGAGGCAGACCCTGGCATCATACCCAGGTCCACCTAATGCACACACTCTCCCCAGCACACCTCACTGCTCGGCTCTTGCCCTTCTCCTTTTGTTGTCCCTTTGAGGGGGAAAGGATGCCTACCTATGCCTTCCCTTCAGCGGGACAGGGACATGCTAGGGGTGAGGCTTCAGCTGGGAAGCACAGGCTGAGTGGGAGGTGAGGGGGCAGGTGAGGCTTGGGGGGAGGTGAGAGCTGGAGGGAGCCCGGGCACTTGGGGTCCATCACGCATGCGTGCGCGCATGCGTCACTCTGTGGGGAGAGTTAAAATGGCGACTGCTGCTGTGGAAAGAGCCCGGGTCAGGAGCGTATGTCAGCTGTAAGCAGCTCACCGTGCAGCCAAACCAGTGACTGTGAGCCCTGCGCCCTTTGCTTGGGAAACATTGTTTTGAAGTCCTACTAGGTGCCAGGCATGCTGCTGACATCGCAGTGGTGAGGAGGTGCTGCTGTTTGCCGCCCTTGAAGCCCCCAGGCTGAGTGGAGTCTGGAGCCCAGAGGCGGGGAGGGGGAGGGGGAGTCAGGACGGGGGTGCTCAGTCTCTAGTGGGAAGCGGAGGAGGGGGTGTGGGGAAACCCAGCTCTGGGATTCTCATCTGGCTCTGTCCTCCCTCAGACCAGCCTGAATTTCAAAAGCCTTTGGCCCCAGAGATCCCACCTGCCATGTCTGTCTCTCCCTCACTCCACCTGCGCCTTCTTGCTCCCCTCCCTGCGCAGTTAGAGGAAGTCCTGTGGACTCACAAGGTTCACCCCAATGGTGAACTATGGCACAGAATACATAGTGAGCTTCTGAGAAGCCATGACCCTCAGGACGGAGTCGTGGCTTGAGGGTCTCTGCCTCCCTGGACTCTGGGGCGGGCCTTAGCCGGCCACTTCTAGAGGAATGTTGGTGCATCTGCCCCCATCCCCACTGCCTGCCTTTCCCAGTGGACAGTGTCTGCTTCTTCGTGGAGCATCAGATGGGCCCCTGCCTGGAGGTAGATTCACTGACTGGGTGCAGGTGGCTTATTTGCCATAGTAGAGAGGGTGTGACCCTTGAGTCCAGAAGACAGGAAGGAGGTAGTCCAACATGTGGTGCTCTGTAGGGGTCTCGTAGGGTGAACAGGGCCTCGGATCTGCTGAGGAAAGGGAACAGCGGGAGGCCCACTGTCTGAAGTCAGGAGGTGGCTTCTTTTATGCACTCATCTGTCTCCTCCTGAGTGTACCTCACGGTGGTCTGGACCCCCACCACCCCATTTCAGGCTGTGCTTGAGCACTGGAGAAAGATCTGAGACAGTGGAGGCACAGTGCTTGGTGGGCATTGAACATGGGGCACGGTCAGCAAGAAACCCAGAATGTCCACTGTGGCTGAATTGGTCAGTGGGTCAAGGGATGTGACACAGGTCTCTAGAAGCATCTGCTCCAGGGCAGGATGCTGGGTGTTGAGTCGCAGTCATCTTGGCCAGAAGGAGATGGCAGGGCAGGAGGAGGAGATACTCCACTCTGGGTTCCCACAGTTTTTGGATGGTCCCAGGAATCTTTCCAGACAGCCTTTCAGTGAGCACCTACTGTGTGCCAGGGCTGGGGCTACCCAAAGCCAGATGACAGCCCTTGCCTGCCTGTGAGCTAGAGCACCTTCCCCAAGGCTCTGGGAGGAGGTGGAGCAGCCCCTGGCTCCCAGCTGCTTGGTGTCTGTTCCTCCACAGAAGAAAAGTGATCCTGTTTGCCTTGTTCACTGTGTTCTTTCCTGGGGAGTGGTGTGTGCTCCCTTGGCCAGCTGGGAGGCGGGGCCTGCAGCAGAGCCTGTCTTCAGATTCTTTGGCCCAGACTCCTGCCCATGCCCCCCACCCTGATTCAGGCTCAGCAGTACTGGATGGGGAACAGGACTGGGCGAGTTGAAGGCATTTCTCACTACTTTTATATATTTAAAATGGTAAAATAGACATAATATAAAATTTACCCTTTGAACCATTTTTAAAAGCACAGTTCAGTGGCATTAAGTGCATTCACACTGTTGTGCAACCATCACCACTATCCATCTCCAGGATTTACTCATCTTCCATCTGACAAGTTAGGGGCCAAGCAGGAGCTCTGCAGTCAGCCTTGCATCCGGGATCCTTTAAGTTCTTTGCTGATCTGCCATTTTCCACTTGCTGAGTTGGGAGGAACCCAGCAGAGGCATGCACGGAGTCCCTGAGTCCAGTGTCGTAGAAGCTGCAGTCGAGCCCTCAGGTCTGCCTGGGGCCTGACATGGGGGCGTCTCTGCAGTTTGGGTCCTTACACCCATCCTTGACCCTGACCTCCTGCTACCCGTTTCTCCTCCCGCTGCAGACCTGGGATGAAGAGCTAGAGAAGTCAGCTGCAGCCTGGGCCCATGAGTGCATATGGGAGCACGGGCCCACCAGCCTGCTGGTGTCCATTGGGCAGAACCTGGCTGTGCACTGGGGCAGGTAAGAGCCACCATGTTCCCCTTACTTGTTTTTTTTGTAAGGGAGGTGCTGGGGATTGAACCCAGGACCTTGTGCATGCTAAGCATGTGCTCTACCACTGAGATATCTTCACTACCCACCCTTACTTGTGAACTGGGGTCTCACTCATGTTGCTGAACCTCCACAGCCTTGACATTGTCTGTTGAAATGTCATCCACTGACCTTCCCCAAGGTTATCTGGGCCACATACCCCAGCACCCAAGCTGGCTGTAAGTCCCCTTCGAGGCTGAGGGCTGGTTTCATTAGAGGAAGCGGAGAAAATGTCTTTTGACTGATGAAGACTCACTGACCCACTATCCACATGCTGTGCACACAGGTCATTCAGATTGAGGCCCGGGGGTCACCAGAGTCTGCTTCATTTTGCCTCTTTCACCGAAAATTTGGCCTGGACTAGAAGTAGCCCCTCGAAATGCAGATCAGGGTTTGCTTCTGAGACAGAACCAGGGCAGGTGCTGTGAGGGGTCTGGAGGTGTGGCTTCTTGGAAGCACAGCAACACGGTATTGTTGTCTGCTTTCTATCAAGTCAGTCTTATGACAGCATTAAAAGAAAATGTCTAAAGGGAGCACAACCCACTGACCTGCTTCCCTGGTTCAACTTTTCATGTTCCTGGGCTCCTGGGCGGCATCTGGCCATGGGCCGGCATATTTTCATGTAGTTGTAACTGTGGCCAGGACAGCTGTTAATTCTTTTTCTTTTTTCCTTCTCATACAATATCAAACAATTTTCTGTGACATAGTTGTCATGGTTACCACCTTGTCAAGACTGCCTGTGGGCCATCAAGTTGACAGATCGGAATTTAGCCATCCCGTTCTTGTAACTTGTTTGGTTTTTTCTTCCTCCTTGGTTGATTTGAATGATTTCATCAGGAAGACTCCGAAGAATAGGATTGATAGCTCAAAGGGCACAAAGACTGTCCCCTTCTGCGTGAATACTGCTGACTAACTTTCCAAAAAATCCTCTCATCCCGAGGCCCCCAACTGTTCTCTTCCTGAAACCACCTCAGCCTGGCTGTGAGGCTCTAGGAAATGCACAGATGGGGTGGTGGGTTCCCCATGGCTCTGTATCTCTGTCGGTGGGTACAGCTCTTTCCCCAAGCTGACCCAAGAAGGTAGGCTACTTCCCCTGCTCCAGCACCGACAGCCACCATCCTCTGGGTCCTGACAGTAGTTGTTACAAGACCTCCAACGGCCTCACTCACCAAAGTGCCCTTAGCAGTGCCCACTCCCCCCATGTCTGTGCCCTTTATTGAAACTGCTTTGTTTGCACTTGCTGGTAACAGCAACTGAGAGTTTGCACCTGGTTTATCAGTGGTAGAGCACGGGCTTCATGTACACAAGGTCCTGGGTTCAATCCCCAGTGTTTTGATTTTATTATAGAAAATTAATTTTTTAAAAATCTGATTTATTTTCTTTCCCGATAGGAAAATGACTGGTCCAACCTGGCAGACAGGGCTGAAGTGAAGGAGCAATGGCCACCAACCATGGCCGGGTGGGGTCTCCTCAGGGCTGGGGGAGGGGTGGGGCTCGAGTGATAAAAATCCTAAATAGGAAGTTGGTAAAAGGGTTTGCTCAACTGACTGCAGAGGTCTGTGTGCCTGCAGCTTCCTGTGCCTCGAATGAGTTTACTTCCTTGTGTCTGAGTCCTGGCAGCCGAGAGAAACGAGAGGCTCTAGGCTCCTCTTTGGGGGGGGTGACAGGGACCTGCCTGTCCTGTCCCCTATAACTAGCTGTCTTGCAACTTTCAGATGCTTCCCTGCCACGGTGATTGTGTCATCTGTGAAGCACCTGTTCAGTTACTTACTTACCAGTTTTCTCTACATTGACATGAACTCCCGCCTTCAGTTTTGTCTTAAGCAATAATGGCAGTGAAATATTGGGTTCATGGGCTGTGTATATTTTCTCAAATGTATGTGAAAATAAATCCATGATTATTAACATAAAAAAGAACTCACTGGGGGCCAGGTAAAAGTTTCCTGCACACCCAGGTGACATGGGGGTCACCCACGGTCACTCCTGAATGCAGAGGGATTCCATGGGTGCCCAGGTGAGCTGGTGAATTCGAGTTTTAAGCACTTTGAACAGGTGTTGGATGGGATGTGTTGGCCCAAAGGAGCCCCTCCTCCAGCTGCCCCATGGGTGGTAGTACCACCAGCTGGGGTATCTGCTGTTGGGTGCATTGTGGCTGGGACATAACAAGCTGGTCCACTCCTGCAGGTATCGCTCTCCCGGCTTCCATGTGCAGTCCTGGTATGACGAGGTGAAGGACTACACCTACCCCTACCCCCACGAGTGCAATCCCTGGTGTCCGGAGAGGTGTTCTGGGACCATGTGCACCCACTATACACAGGTATGGCTGGAAAATCAGGTGTGGCCTCAGCCCAGAACCCCCAAACCCAGTTGCTCACCGGGTCTTGGAGGACTGTTGCCCAGTCAGAAAACCTCTGTTCTGTCATTGCCTTAATTTTTCCCTTTAATTCAGTGCTGCTCAAAGTGTAGCTGGTGAGCCTAGCTGTTTGTGGCCAGATACAAATGTGGAAACTTAGAGTAAGCACTAGAAACGTCTATGGCGGTTTTATATTGCTGAGGCATTTTCCTTGTATGTGGTTTTTTTTGTTTGTTCTTTTTTTTGTTTTTGTTTTTGTTTTTGTTTTTTTTAACAAATAAATGGATCTTCGGTGGGTTCGGGAAAGAATCTGGTCCTTCACTCCTTTACCACACACCCCTTTGGCACTAGCACCCTCTGGATCCAGGCCAGATTATGTCACCCTGGTGAGCCTTGCCTCATGAGCTCTGATATATGGGTTATCTTTTCAGATCGTTTGGGCCACCACCACCAAGGTTGGCTGCGCTGTGAACACCTGCCAGAGGATGAATGTCTGGGGAGATGTTTGGGAGAATGCGGTCTACCTTGTCTGCAATTACTCTCCAAAGTAGGAACAAATGACATTGTTTTATGGGTTGGGTTGGGTTGGCTGCCATGGAAGACCCAACTAAAACTGACTTAAATGTTGAAATATCTTCATTATTTACAAAACAAGGCATCTAGAGGTTGGTGCGTCCGGGTTAGCTTACTAGTTCAGCAATGTCAGGCTCTGTCTGTCTTGTTGTGTGGTCCTCTCCTCATGGTCGCAAGATGGCTGCAGTGCACCAGGCATCACATCCTCCCAAATAGAAGGGAGGAGAATGGTAGAAAGGAGCTCTCTCCTTAGGCCTTTCTCACCCCGGCCCACTTTCTCCTTATGTCATTGGCCAGAACTAGACCACTCATAGACAAGGGGGAACGAGACTGCCCCAAGTGGCTTTGATCAGTGAAATTGCCCCAGTTGGCTTTGCAGTCATCCTCTGGGACTACCTGAATAAGTCAGAAGCAGGAATAGCTGTTGGCTGGGCAACCAGTACTGTCTGCCATAGTGATTTTTTTCTCTCTGAAAAAATGCAGCAGACACCTAGAAAATAGGTATTCATGCTAGACCTAGTTTTTGCATCTTTATATTTCCCCTTCTAGACAGGGCTTACTCAAGTCTTTATGTCATAATCCCTCTTCCTCCTTATAGCATCCTGATATCATCAATGTGTCATTTTCCCTTTACTCATTCACCTCCGTTGCTCATCAGACAAACATGTGCTGATTCTGGAAGAACGGCTCCCCCAGTTTACAGCCTGTGGTTTGTACGCTGGCCACTGGACTGGCCGCTATCCTAGCACCAGTCCTTGCACTCAGTGGGCCCTTGAGGCATTTTTTCTCAGTGACCAAATGAAATGGGAATGACCTCATGTATTGGGTTGGGTCAGGAGCAGCCATGGGAAGGTGGGATGAGAAGGGAAATCGCTGAGGATGGGAGGAAAATGGAAGCCCTTCATAAACCATCCGGGATGCCTGTGGTGACAGTGTCTCAGCAGCCCACAGCAATGAAGGCAGGGGGATTACATCATTGATGGGAGGGACCCGAGCCCCTGGGAGACCAATGAACGGGTCCACACCATAGTGGAACTCCTGGAAAAGTGGCAGGTGAGGAGTGAGGAATAATTCAATTTGAGTCTTTATATTAAAAAATACACTAGGAGAAATACCATTTTAGAAATAACATTCTTCCCTTATTTCGCCTCTCCCCCTTTCTTGAAATATAAAAGCCCGTGTACAGTGAAATATACTAATTCCAAGTGCACAGCTTGATAAATTTTCATACATTTAAACATGTATCAGTCAGCTTGGACTGCCATAACAAACACCTCAGACTGCACACCTTGAACAACAGACATTTCTCCTAGCTCTGGAGGCTGGAAGTCCAGATTAGAGTCTGGCAGAGTCAGTTCCTGGTGAGGATTCTTTTCCTGGCTCAGAAGTGGCTGCCTTCTCCCATGTCTTCTCATGGTGTTTCCTCGGCGTGTGCGGAGGGAGAGGGAGAGGCAGAGAGAAAGAAAGAGGGAAAGAGGGAGGGGAAAGAGAGCTCTCTGTGTCTCTTCTTACAAGGACACTAATCCTGTCAGATCAAGGTCCCACCCTTGTGATCTCAGTTAACCTTAGTCACCTCCTCAGGGACCCCATCCCCAAATACAGCCACCCTGGGGGTTAGGGCTTCAATATATGAGTTCAGCCCATACAAGATGTATATACCCGTGTACCTACCACCCAGGTCAAGTTAGGGAATATTTCTAGGGCCCCAGGCTGGGAGGGTAGCTTCCTCGTGCCCCCGAGAGTGGCCAGCATTGTAGTCCACGCCCACCATCTGCTTCTCAACCCCACATCTGTGAGATGCGTCTGAGGTCTTCTGTGTTTTGTGGGCAGTTTGGTTGATGGCTGTGTGGTTTTCCATGGTGTCCATGGCCTCTTTCTTCAAGAGTCTGAGCCCCCAGCTGTGCAGGGGGCACTGGCCTAGAGGGTGGGCCCCGGGGCGGTGTCTGGGCTCAGACCCTTTGGTTGGGGGTGGGGTGGAGGGTCTTGATGGCCTGGAGCATGCAGGGAGGACACTCACTTTGAGGGGCTGTTGGAAGAGCAGGGAGATCGTCCATCTACAAGACATGGGTGCAGGGCCTGGCACACAGCCGGGGCTCCACAGGTGCTCTCCTCATGTTCACCCCGTGGAGTGTTACTGCTCCAGCCATGTGGGAGGCCTGGTTTGTGGTTGTATGTGGAACCTACATACGCTGTTGAACTTAGCTGGAGAAGGGGAGGAGCCAGTCCGAGGGCCCAAATGTTCTGAACAGACCTACTGAGCCCCACCCAGTGATAGGGCAGGTGCTGGGGCACCCTGGGTCCACCGACCATGTTCCACTTGCGGGGATCACCTTGAAGGTAACCCCCCTGTGAGTCCCTAGGCAGCCTACACATGGGCAGACGTGCTCAGCGGAGTGGGGTCTGCAGCATGGTCAAGGATGTTATTTTGTCACTGGTGGGGTACCAGTGATAATGGCCCCCACCCACCATCCCCAGGCCAGATGCCCATGTGCTCCTGGGTGATGGCATTCAGCTATTTTGAGCCATCGGAGGGCAAACAGAGAGTGTGTTTTCTGCAGTTTGTCTCCTGGCCAACACTAGCAGGACCCCTCCTTGGCCACAGGAAAGCTGTCATCCAGATGAGTGTGTTGGTTTAGCAAATGCTGGAGAGCGTGCAGCCTCTATCAGGAGCTGGCCTGGGTCTGAGGTGTCCACGGCCACTGCCTCCAGCTCATGACAGACCCCTGCTGTGACCCCATCACAGAGAAGGAAGCAGAGGCTCCGGGTGGGATAGAGTTGGCAGGGTCACCCAGCTGGAAGGACCAGGTCCAGCCCTGGAGTTTGTTTTCAGCATCCAGCCGGAGAAGGCTGGGGTTATGCTTGGCCCAGCAGCGCGGTACCCAGTCTGTTTTCCGAGTGAACCAGTGGATGACTGGGACAATCCCGAAGGAACTTTCTAGAATAAATCCCAAAGACTAGTCCCCAGTCACTCACCACTCCAACTGGGCCCAGGCGCTATGAGAAGGCCTTGGAAATTCTGCTCATTACCTGCTACCTGGCCCTGGAGAGATCCCATTGAGCGGCCTCTAGGATTTCTGGGAACTTCAGAGGACGACAGATGGCCAGAGGGACCTTGGTCCCAGCCCCTAGAGCAGAGTGTGGTCAGAGGCTCTAAGCCTTACAGCCTGGGTTCAACTCCGGGCCCTCCCACTCACTCGCTTTGTGACCTCAGGCAAGTCCCTTAACTTCTCTGAGCCTCAATTTCCTCTTCTGAAAAAGGATTGAATTCCAACATGTCCCTCCTGGCATGTCGGAGGGATGGAGTGAGTGGATGGGTATGTGGTAAGAGCTGGGTAAACACAAGGCACTTCCTGGAACAGGCTGACCTTTACTCATTTGAGAAATGGCTTCAAAGCGGATCCCAGCAGCTTCCAGGGCAGAGGCATTGGAGCTGGGGCTTGGGGTGGCTGACAGTGTTCAGAGTTGTGTGAGGGAGCAATGTGAGGAGGCATGGGGCCACGGACGAAAGGTGCAGGGAGAAGGATGCTTCGTAGCTCTGGACTGGGATTCTCTTAGAATTCTCTAGACTGTGCACAGGGTGGGCCCCAGGCAGGTGCCTTTCCCCCTTTACACCTTCCTTCCTCCTTGATGGTGTTCGGGGCCCCAAGAGGGTCCAGGAAGGAGAGAGGGGCACCCTCCTGATGGTGTTTCTGGTCTGTTCTCAGGGGAAACTGGATTGGAGAGGCCCCCTACAGAACTGGCCGGCCCTGCTCCGAGTGCCCGTCCAGCTACGGAGGCAGCTGCAAGAACAACTTGTGTTACCGAGGTAGGAAACCACTTCAAAACCCTTTGGAATGGGTTCCCCTTCCGCCCATGAGTCACAGAGCAGCTTACGTGAAATGGGGAAATTGGACGACAAGTCCCTGCCACCCTTGACCTAGTGCTCGCCTCATTTCCTGATGCCCCTCTCTGCTGCCTCGAGCACGTGAAGAGCCCCAGCTCCAGACTCGGAGTTCAGCTCCAGCCCCCACCAGGGGCATCCCCCGGTAGGGTCCCCCTGGGCAGACATATCCCTGCCCTCTTGTGCTCAGAATTTGGTATAAAACAAGCACGATTGAAAAGAGACACATAACAGATGTTCCAGGCGAGCTGCAGGCTGAGCAGGGGCCATCCCCGTGGATTGTCAGAGCCCTTCCTGCCGGTCTATGGCCCTCACCAGCCACCTGCCCATGTTTGCAGCTTCACCTGACTCCTCACAACCTCTGCGTTCCCCTCGCCAACAGCTCAGGCCAGGCCGGGGCTTTCAGAGGTTGTGTATTTTCCAGCTCTTCCACCATTTGTTCATTGTCAGCCACTCATCTGTTTCCACTTTCCTTTCTCCTGTAAATAACGCACATTTTTCAAGCCTGAAGTGTTCTTTACATTTAGGACTATTTCCTCAGGCTCCGTCCCAGAGCTGGGCCAAGGGGCTGCCCGTGGTTTTGTGGCTGGGATGTGTTTTTTCACGTGGCTCCATCAACGGGTCATGTGACGCTTTTCAGGAGGGTTGGGAGGGGCAGGAGGGAGCAGCCCTCTGGGCCGGGCCTTCCCTGCTGGGGGTACATAGGGTCAGTCCAGTGGGCTCTGGGGTGAAGAGTGGGGGTTCCAGACCCTCTCAGGCCAGCTGTTTGCTGCTGATTCTGCCCACTGAGGTGGGGGGGTTATAGTAAGGGAGAGAAACAAAGATCCGACAGTCCATCTATGCTGGTCCCCTGGGGTCGTGAGTTATGTGCAGGTGACAGAGTCTCCAGGGGGAACACAGGGGCCTCAACCCACAGCCTGGACAGGAGGCTTTTGGTTCTGGATCTGCATGATTGAAGGCTGGTTGCTTAACCCACTCGATCACTCTACTCATCAGCAAAATGGGTATGATAACACCAGTCTTCCCAAATGTATCTCAGGCTCAAATGAGAGAGTCAGTGCATTTGCTGTGACTGTATTGAGCGCCTGCTGTGTGCCAGGACATTGGTAGGTGATATGGTTGGGGATGACTGGGGGACCAGACAGTTGCGGTCCTGCCCTGGGGAACCTGCGGTCCAGCAGAGCCATTGCCCCCAGGGGGGATGGATATGCCTCTTCCAGGGGAGATAATGGATGCTGCAGTGCTCATAGCAGGACTATCCACCTTCAGCTGGGTCAGGGGAGGCTTCCCGGAGCAGGCGACTCTTGAGGAGGAAGACCTAGCCTAGGAATGAGAGAAGAGAAGGGTGTTTCCAGCAGGAGGAATGGCATGTGCAAAGGCCTGAAGGCATGAGGCAGCATGGTCATGAGACAGGGAGGCAGAAAGCCCCACCAAGATGTGCAGATCCAGGCATTACCTGCCATGCAGGAGGGACTCCATAAGCATATATTAAATGGAATTTCTCTTGCTCCCCACCCATTTCAGGCAACACCTCTTCACTGTCTTTGAGACACGACTACCCACACCAGTCCTGAGTGAAATATTCCTAAATAGCCCCAATCTAGGTCCTGGATTTGTGGGGCAAGCAGGGGTTTTAGAGTCTGACCCATTTGCCTTAGGAATATCAACTCTGCACAGTCCAGCAGTGGGACTGGGGCAGCTCATTTCATCTCTCTGATCTTCAGTCTTCCTGTGTGAAAATGGGGTGATGTGTCAGCCCCTGGGGATCATGAGAGGGCTGGGAAGCAGGCAGGCTGACCCTGGAGGAGTATCAGGCCCTTCCCCAAATTCCCATTCCAGCAGGTCCTGTGGCTGCTCCGGTCTGGTCACCCAGAGGCGTCAAGTCCCCCATCAGATCCTGATGCTGTTTGGGAGCTGTGATGGAGGGATGCCCCCTAGTACTCCCCATGGGTCTCCCATTGGGAGGAGGGCTCCGAGCGGGCACAAGCCAGGCTGCCGGGGTGCGAGGCAGGCAGGGCAGGACGTCTCTCCATTACTGGCTGTGTCTGCTCAGGCAAAATGCTTGCCCTTTTGAGCCTGGGTTTCCCCACCTGCAACAGTGATGATACTGTTCTCCTGCAGGTGATTTGCTGGGAGGATGTAGCAAGGAGGATGGGAGCTGCTAGGACAGCAGCCCACACATAAGTCAGTGCTTTCTGAACACAGCTCACTACATCCTTGGAGAAGTGGGGGCAGGTGGTAGGGCTACACACATCACCTGGCCTTGGGTCCTTCCTCACCTGGTGGGGACTGCGGGCCCTCTCCCAGCCTGGGGGCCTTATCCCTCTCAGGACCTTATCCCTCTCAGGACCCCAGCAGATGCCTTCTCCTCCTTGGGAATAGGTCTGGTGTCACACCTCCTCCAGGGAGCCTTCCTGACTCCACAGACAGGCACTACACCTGCCTCCATGCTCTTACTGCACCCACAGTCTCCTTGAACTTGAATCACCTGTAATTACAACAGCCCGATCACTGAGGGACTTCCAGGGGCATGTAACAGGTGTGTTCCATATGTTGTCTGAATAAATATAGCCCCAATATCCACAGTCATTTTCAAAGAACAAATTCTCTCAGAAATAACCTAGATGCTGGTTAATTCACCCAATGAAGCCTCCTGGACTTGATTCTTTATTTTTAGTGGAAAATACCCAATTTCACTTGGCAAGCATCCTGATTTTCTTAGCTAACCATGCAGAAAGTCGCCTCTAAAGCGGCTTATCTGCATAAGCTACTTAATAAGCGTTTATTGAGGTGCTTGGCAAGGCCTTGACCTATAATGGAGATGGAACAGGGATAAGGATAGACCATAAGAGAAGTTTCCATCCCTCCAGCCTTTCCCTGTGTAGCAATGAAGGATATGGCCTTTGGGGAAAGGTGGTTTGACTCTGAGGTGTGTGAGCTCGGGCAGGTCACATAGCTTTTCTGAGCCTCGATTTCTCCATCTATTAAATGGGGCTGCTCATGCCTCCCAGGGCAACAGAAAGAGAGCTTGACATGAACTGTGAGCTTTGTCACCACTTAGAGAAGTAGGTGGGAGTCTGCAGAATGACCTAGCAATGCTCTGTGCCCTGGGACCCCGTGGTCCGCAGCTGGACGGTGTGCAGAGTAACCTGGCAGTGAACTCAGGCATGGAATTTCCCCAGGCCTGTGCTGGTCCACACAGGGGATTTAATTAGGATATGCTCAAATACAGCCCGTCCTTTGGGTAAGCATTCCACTTTTCATGTGTGTATCTGAGGGTGAGGACTGTCTGCCCATTTTCTGAAATAGCCCTCAAATGCTGTCGACTGCTCTACCGAACTATATTCAGCTAAATAAAGCCGTGATTATGAGGTATAAAAATCCTTAAGGCCAGTGGAAGAAAACCCAGCTTATTCCAGAGACAGCTCTGGCTTTGAGTGAAGGGTGAACCTGAATAGCCACATTGACGGGAAGGTAGACCAGAGACAGCCGCTGTGTCCCACGTGGCGTTTGCACCCCCACTGTCTTTGTAAAGATTTCGCCTATAGCATTCGGCTACAAATGGTGTGTTCAGAATTCCCTTCCTGAGTGTCTCTAAACTTTGTTGGGACTATGTGGGGGATTTTTTCCCCCTAAAAGAGCTCAAAGGCAAAATTCTTTAGGGGTTTTGATCATCCTTCATTCAGCCAGTTTTGTTGAGCAACTGCTACGTGCTAGGAGCTGGGTGTAGAGTTGGGAGAGGAGCAGGCTGGCTGCTGGCCTCAGGGGAGTTATAGCCAGTGGGGGAGGTACATGGTGGTGAGCAGTATGCAGAAGTCCATGAACTCTGATGTTCTTTGGACTTGGGACTCAGGATTTCTGTTCTCCTCTGTCTTAAATACCCACCCACTTTCCTCTTGGGCCAGGGCTTGCCTGAGTCGAGGGAGTGGTTGTGCAGTGATGAATTGGCCAGTGAAACACCTCTGGTTTCATCTGGTTTTCATCTCTCAGGAAATGAGGGTCCCTGGTAGAGATGTACACCAATTCATCTTTGATAAGGGTGCTCAGGCAAACCCAAACAACAAGCCTGCTTTGCTTTGGCTGGAATTTATGGTTTGGTATCATGGTGGTCTGTTTACAGATTACAGTGAGTGGTTTATAGTTGTCTTTCATGATGAAAACTGGAAGATAAACTGATGCTTAATAAATGCAATTTATTCTGTTAATTAGAACGTTTTGAAACATGGGGGTCGTGATCATGGTTGGAGAAATCATACAATTTGGGTGGGGAAGATTGGGACCCAATGAACTAATGATTTTTTAAGCAAGAGTTGGGTCTTTGGCTCTAACATGATGGGTCCAGTGTCATTGGGCTTCAAGACTTCAGTGCAGAAAAAGGAGTTGAATTGGTTAAGTGACCTTGACTCTTAAGGGTGGAGAAGGGTGCAGAATGTGTGGGTGATGGGGGGCCATGGGGTCCAGAAACATCCACACGGGTCGTAGTGTGCCTTGGAGGACCATTCCCACCGTGAGAACCCAGGGACAGAGGGACCTCAAGGGATACAGCTAGGGTTTGGGGTCAGAGGATGAGGCAGCTTCCTGAAGCTGCTTCCTTGGGCAGATGGTGGTGTGCAGGCGGAGGTGGGACAAGAAACCATTATGATAATCCAGGTGTGGGCTCTGGGGCCCTCTAACCTCTGGTCAGCCCAGCTGCTCTGGGGTCCAAGGCAAACACAGTGAGCAGAGAGCCATCTCTCGCCCCCCTGGCAGGGAGAGTTCCACCTGGCCAGCTCTTTTCTGAAATGAAACTTTCTCTTTGCCGCTGAAGTGACCCTTTGTGAAGCCAAACTGCAAATAAGTTCAGTTTCCAAACTGCTTTTTTTTTCCCTCTAAGATGCATTTTGGTTGAATCCCAGCTTGTTACTTTTCTCTCCCTCGTCACTATTAAGAAGAGACGTACAATCAAAAACCTGAAACGGACGAGATGAACGAGGTGGAGACGGCTCCCATTCCTGAAGAGAAGCACGTCTGGGTCCAGCCAAGGGTGATCAGACCTACGAAGCCCAAGAAAGTGTCCCCCGTGAACTACATGAGTGAGTGGAACTCGGTGCTCTGTCCTCTGCTTGCCCTGGGAGCCGCCACTGAAGGGGCGGGTGGAGGAGGGGAGCTGGTGGGTTGAGAGGTCTCCAAGTCGACAAACAGCGGGGAACCAGGTGGGGTGGAGCTTGCAAAAGCACAATCCTAACACATTTCTAAAAGATGATATTTTAAAGCCATTTTAAAAGCAAGCATTAGAGGAGCTGTGCTGAGTGGCCTTTTCCTCCCAGGCAGGCGTTTTAAGGTTAGAGTTTCTTGTCATTTCAAAGAGGACCTGGGCTGAAATTGGGTTCCTCCTAGAAGCTCTGGCCTCCCGAAGGGAGAGTGAATGTACAGCGTGGAGCCTGGCTCCCCTGGGTGCTGGTCCTGCGTCACCACATACTGGCCCTGTGACTCGGACCATCATGCAACACCTTGAGACTTGATTTACTCATCTGTAAAGTGGGGGCAGTAATGCCTTTGTCAGGGTTGCTGTGGGGATAATTTGCAGTAACATTGGCCACCCAGTGTCAGCTGAGATTTCCCTGGGCTTGGAGAGCCTCAGCAAATTGCCGCCAACAGCCCCCTTAAGGCGGAGAGTTGGATGTGTTCCCCAAGACTTCTGAAAGTCCCCAGGTGCCAGGTGGGACATGCTCACCTCTGTCGTGTTCTTCTCCCTGGTCTCCCAAGACACCTCCCCTCCTGGTGGGTCCGATTTCAACCAACACTGCTTATGGCACCTATGAATGTGGCACCTTTACTGAAGGTCTGGGGCTCTGGAGGGCATTTTCTTATAAACATGGCACCAGGCAGGGGCTTTCTGCCCCTGAATGTCTGTGTTTTCCTTCCAAACCTTAAACAGCAGAAAACGGGACTCGCCCTTGAGTAAGAGGTGAGCTTGAGCCCAGCTTCCCCCCAAACCCTCTGCTATTTTGTTGACTACTCCCTGCCCACCTGCCCCAGTCTGTATCCTCTCTGGCCTTCAGATGTCTTTCCCTGAACTTTCTGCCTGTTTAGTCAGCCTGTGGCTTTCTTTGACCTGGAAATATGCTGATACTTTTGTGTATCCAGAGGTTCGAAATACTTCCATTGAGTTTTTGTTTAAATAATATAAAATTACAAAGTAATGTATAGCTTTCTGTCAAACTATAACACTACTCCAAGATTCTAATGTGTCCCTATAAAATAAACCAAAAAGGAAAGCTTGGCAAAGCCATCTTGGGTGTGGGGGAGATGACATCCATGAGCATGGCTGGATCCCCACCTCCTGGGCTGGACAAGGCTTGTAAGTCTCGCCCTCCAGAGCCTTGTGGGGCTGCGGGGCACTTAGTGTACCCAGCTCCCTTCCAAAGCTACATTTACTTTCTCATTTCGGGTCACAGAAACCCTTGGGTAGTGGGTACTGCACTCGCCCCATTAATATGCAGAATGTGAACCTCAGAGAGGGGAAGCGAGGCATCTGAGGTGCCTGTGCTAGAAAGAGACAAATCTGGGATTCAAACCTCACCTCAAGCCTGCAGCCTCTGGGTAGTGCTCCTGCCCTCGTTATGACATGGATTCCAGAATGTTCCAGAAAGTTCCTCGGAGTTGGGGCAGGGTCTTCTAACTCAGATCCAGTTAGAAGATCTGTGACATGTATTTCTGCCTTCCTGTCCCAGCGCAAGTCGTCAGGTGTGACACCAAGATGAAGGACAAATGTAAAGGGTCCACATGCAACAGGTAAGGTCTGGCCCACCACCCTCTCACTGCCTGCAGCCCTTTGAAGCACCTGCTCTTGGTCATGGGTTGAGTCATGATAAATTGACTGCCACCCAAACCAAGCTGAGTAGAAACCCACAGGAAGACTCTATTCTCTGTTTTTAGCACAGAAGTCATGCCAGGTTGAGTGGGACGGTGACTTCCGCTTGCTTTGCCTGACTGACAGCCCTGAGTTCCCTCTGGCTACCACCTTGTATTAAGAGCTGGGCACACAAACATGACACATTTCTGCCAACCCAGATCAGGGCTTCTCAACCTTGGCACTACTGATGTTTAGGTCCCAATAATTCTTTGTCGTGGGGCTGTTCTGGGCATCACAGGACTTTGGGCAGCGTCCCTGTCCTTGGCCAACTGGATGCCAAGAGGGACTCCCTGGTTGTGACAACCAGAGATGTCTCCAGAAATTGCCTCCATTCCCTGAGGGATAAAACCATCTCCAGCTGATAACCTCTGGCCCAGGCTTTGGGTCTCCTCCTACCTGGATTCCAGTTAGTGTCTCAACCCCAGTGGAGAGGAGGTCACACACCCTGCTCTGAAATGCATCCCAGGGAATGGCAAACATAAACCCTCTTTCTTTTGACCCAGTGGTTCTCAGCCCTGACAACTGGCTCTCAAAAACCAAAACAGCAGGTTGTAGCGTTTGCCAGTTTCCATGGTGTAAGTACTCCCTTGTGGCTGACTTCCAGCTACCTGGAAGTCTAACAACCAGCTTGCGGTATCACCATCCACGTACCAAGCTGTGATCCAACCAGAATGCGCTGGCTCCTCCACAATGACTGCACATTAGCATCGTCTGGGGAACTTGGAGAAAATCCTCATACCAGAGCCCTCAGCCCAGAGATTCTGATTTAATTAGCCTGAGATGGGCACCAGCCTCACGTGTGGTTTGTGGGGGCGGTTTATGTCTGTGTTTAAAGCCCATCCAGATAATTCGAATATGCAGCCAGTATCATGTGTGCTAAGCTACAGTGAATGTTCTCAAACCTGGGAGCCCAGCAGAATCTCCTGAGAAGTTTATGACAGATGCAGCTTTTGGGGCTTTACCTGGGGCTTCCTGATCCAGGGAGGCTAGGTGAGCTCAAGAACTGGCCCATCTTACTTGGAGAAACCCAGAACTGGAGGCGCGGGTGAGCTGACGTAGAGAAGATGGTTCTGGCTGTCGTCCGGAATGGGTCTCCACTCTGCAAACTCATGAGTCTGGGGTTTTCGGACCCCTCCCATGTTGCCCCTTTGTGGTGATGTGCTTTTCTGAACCGCAAGCTTATCAGGAGAATACCATGCCTGCATAGTCAACAGGAAAAAATTTACAAGGTTTGGAGAACATTCATTGTCAGACAGCATCAAAAGAGTTGCAGAGTCAGGGTGGCTGGGACCCTCCCCAAGCACAGAGAAGGCAGGGGTCCATCTACACAAAGACTGTTAGACAAGACAAGAAATATAACTCACCCCACCTGCAACCGAGAGGATACCCACGCCATGTCTCCTAGAAGCCATCCCACCACCCAGCACATCAGTTTCCTGTCCATGGCACTTTTACAGAAATTATATTTACTGGGCTTTTATTCTGATTTTAAAAGGTATTTGTGTTCATTGTAAGTAAGTCAGGAAAATAACAACAAAAACAAAGTACAAAGAAGAGAATAAGTGTCCCAGAATCTCCTTAATTTCAGTAGCAATTTGATGTAGTTTCTTCTAAACTTTGTTCTGTGCACCAATGAGGCTAATCCTGCTAAGGCGATCTTGTGTGTTTCTGTTTTCACTTAAGATTTTCCAAGATCAATAACTATTCCTCAGAAACTTCATTTCCGGTGGTTGCATAATACTCTGACATTAGGCCACACAAAAATATATTTGGCTATTCCTTTGACATCTGCTGGCTTATTTCCAGTTTTTCCCAATTATAAACAATTGAAATAACACGTGGGTCTGACTTTCTGACTTTTTGCTTGGGAGGTACAAGAATCAAGGGATATGAATTTATAAGCCTTTCTGGAAAGATTGATTTATACTTTTTTTGTGAACATGATCACCATCGTTGAGGTTTATTCTATTAAAAAAACCTGAAAAATGACGTCTCCTTTCAGTCTGCACTTCTTTTTTTTTTATGGCGGTACTGGAGATTGAACCCAGGACCTCGTGCATGCTAGTCACGTATTCTACCACTGAGCTCTACACACCCCACCAAGTCTGCATGTCTTTGATGACTGATGTCTGAAGATTTTTTTTGGTGCCTTTGAAGCCACTAGTCTTTTTTCTGTGTCCATGTATTCATATCTCTGCCTTCAACTCATATCTTAAACATGTGAAAATAGTCTTGAAGGAGTTCAGATTGAATCTGTAATCATATTTGCCTCTGAAAAGCATCTTCTTTCTCTCCATCAGGTACCAGTGCCCAGCAGGCTGCCTGCACAACAAGGCAAAGATCTTTGGAACGCTCTTTTATGAAAGCGTAAGTCTGGCCAGCGTTTCTTTAGAGGGCTTGTGTGGACTCCTGTCTGTGTGTTAAAAGAAGATTGGTAGTTGTTACATGAAAAGATTTTCTTTCAGCTCCTTGGTCAAACCCCCCTTTTGTGGAGCTGATCTGTGTGGGATTCTGGGCTCACAGACTTGTGAAGCCACTTAGGGGAACAGGGGCTGACCCTCAAGTGGGCCAGTCTCCGTTTTAGACCGAGCGTTAATGTGCTCCAGTGGGTGGGGAGAAAGGGCTGTTTGTCACCGTTCTTAGATTCTAAAGCAACTCGGATGAGTTTTTAAAGATAAGCAATCCTGGGAACAAAGACATGTTATAGAGAGAGGTCGGAGTCAGAAGTGGGGTGAGCCTTGGCCCGACTTTTTGGCTTTTTGTGGTTTGAGGACAAACATATTGGGTGTTTCTGAAAGAAACCACTGACAAAGGTGAATTCAGACATGCTCTCGGCCTTGCCCTCCCCCCGCAGGCGTCCAGCATCTGCCGAGCCGCCATCCACTATGGGGTCCTGGATGACAAGGGAGGCCTGGTGGACGTCACCAGGAACGGGAAGGTCCCCTTTTTTGTCAAGTCCGAGAGGAACGGCGTGCAGTCTGTGAGGTAATTATTCCGTGATCCGGGTTCCTGAAAACGTCTGTTCTGGTTCTGAGAGTGTTGTCGAAACTTTGGAAAGTATTGAACGATATAAAGAAGCAGGGAAACAATGAAGGTGACCTTAATCCCATCACTCAGAAAGTGCCCCATAGGCTACGTAGCATATTTCATCCCAGTGGGTTTCTGTGTGTGTGCATGTATGTCTATGTGTATCTCTGTGTTTCTGTGTGTATGTCTGTGTATGTATGTCTGTGTGTGTGTGTTTGTGTGGTTGAGTTTTTTTCTCACTTCCTTGTCTCTGAGAACTCTTCAGACTCTTTAGTAACAGTGGATGATATCTATG
Organism: Vicugna pacos; assembly: GCF_048564905.1. NCBI lineage: Eukaryota > Metazoa > Chordata > Mammalia > Artiodactyla > Camelidae > Vicugna > Vicugna pacos. Next base: position 53,717,188 of record NC_132995.1, read on the forward strand.
AATCTAGTCTAATTGTTGATTTGCACTTTTTCACACTTCCTGAGAATGTGGCTTTTCATTTTAAAAATATGCTTACTTTTTTTTTTTTGCAAGATTATACTTTTCATGAAAGGTAGATGGATGCGGGGCAGACCATCCTCCCATTCTGACTTTTTGAGGAGCATTGGTGGGGGTGGTCCATGAAGAGCAGCAGGAGGCTGTGTCTTGATCTGTCCGTGGAATTTGAGGCAGAAGGGGACCAGGTGCCTGTGGAATCCAGCGGGGGCTCTGGGGTCAAACATACCTGGGTCTGCCTGCTCCCTGTGCTTGACCTGGGCTGGTTTCTTCGTTCCTTCTGGGTGGCAACACCCTCATTTATAAACAAGGGTCACAGAAGGTCCCAGGGCTGACACTCAGCTACCCCACCATGGGGTGGTATGTTGTGGACCCCTGTTGACTCAGCGCTCATCCTGGGCTCTGTGACAAGGCAGGCGCCCAACAGATGTTCCTGTGATGGTCACAAGGGAACATGTCCCGTCCTAATTGTGAAGCCACACAGAACATTTCAAAAACTATGTGAGTCATTCTGCTTGGAAAGATCTGGTTCTTCAGGCGATGTTGCAATATTCCTTCTTCTGTCTTAGCTGGGGATTTGGTGTGTGTGGGGGTTATGTAAACAAAAAAAGAGCAAGGACGTTTAAACGAAAGCAAAGAAATTATTCACGGAAATGTGGGTTGGGTGACCTCAACACCAGTCTTGACTAAGCTCAGCACAGGGACTGATGGAGCTGTAGGCTTGGCCACAGGTTCAGATTCTGTGTTGCCTGGGACACTTGTCCTGAAGCCACTTTTGGTCCCTTCCAGTGGCCAACTTTGCATCCGGAGTGGGGTTCTTCACCGTTTAGAATTCAAAGCCTAAATGCAAAGCAAATTAAAGCTTTATTTTCAGTGACCTTTAATTGAAATGTGGTATTTTCTTCCCAATGGATATGCCTCAAACCTGAGTAGCACTTGTAGGGCTGGCAACTTTCTGTGGTGGAAATCCACTTGCCAGAAACATGTTGAAACAGTCTCTGAAACAGTCTCTGCTGTCATGACCCCGACATGACAGTAGTTAGAAGACCTGCCTCTCAATTCTATTTTTAATATGTTAATAGAGGCACAGCTGTGATTCTAACAAATTTGTTTTAATACTCTGATAATGATATTAATGATAACCCAATCTTTTCAATTTATCATATGCATTTAAAAAAACATTATTCTGAGATGGTGTGCAGAGGCTTCTACAGACTGCTGGAGGGGTCCTTGGCACAGAGAAGGCTAACAAGCCCTGCTCTAGAATGTTCTTATTTTAGTTCCTGCTCTAGAATGCCCCAAGGGCTTTGGGACTGATGGGAAACAAGTAGGAAAATGTGAAGTTGAGGCTGTAAATAAAATTAGTGCAAGAGCAAGCATGTACTTTTAGAAGCAATTCTGTTTGCATTCACTTAATGTTTCCTTTTACAGCAAATACAAGTCTTCCAGCTCATTTACAGTGTCAAAAGTAAAAGGTAAGCTGGCTAGTCTTTGTTTATACGACCGCAGGACACAGATTATCTTGGGTTTCCCTGCAGATTTCATTCCCCTTAGTCATTGACTTAATGTTTACCATGCCTGCTAACACTGCTGTTCTCAGCATTGTAAAGACTTTTTAAAAGGTTCCCAAGGAGGCTGATTCTCTAACTAGTTTCTAAGCATATCTGAACCTGGCATCAGCCCTATATTACTAAACCCGAAACACATATCTGGGTTCCCAGCCAAATGTCACAGAAATAGTAATGCCTTGGTCTAGAGTAGCTTATAGGTTGCACAGACAGTGTCAGATTCTATTGACTGATAGTGGCTACTTGGGAGCATTGTGTTGAGGAGGATTCTGAGGCCTCCTTCAGGGCTCAGCAGAAGACAGAGCTTGATTGATTAGTAATGTCTGCCACGGTCCAGAAGGGGAAATATAGGGAGGTATATGGTCAATATTTGCCATCTCTGGCCCAGTTCTTTTGTTGCCTGTGGTACGTTGATTTGTCTGGGTGAGATGCACCCATTGAAGTGCATGCTATAACCTGAAGTGGAGGTCTGCATTATAGCCCCCCAGCCTGGGCACAAGACTGGAATAGTCTTAGGCGGGCAGAGATGCAGGAACACCCTGCCCAGCATCCTCCCCTGGAACCTTGCCCACTGACTCTTTCTTCCCTGGGATGACAATTCTTGTCATTTGCCTTGGATGCAAGAATATATGGTTAGACATCATTTTTATTAAAAACAGTTAGCAGCTTTTTTTCCTTATCACAAGAGTAATGCCTATTTTTTCTAGATAATTTAAAAAAGAGAGAATCATTTTTAAAAAAAGACTTAAATTCCACCACTGAGAGATAACCACTGTGAATATTTTGGTGGATATGTGTAAATTTCTTTTCTCTAAATATTAAGAGTATATACATTGGTATGCTTTAAAAAATTGAAGTGGAATTGGTAACTTGTTTTTCTTTTTTTTTTAAATAATAATGTATCAAGAAGATACTTCTGTACCTTTAAGTGGACTTCTAAACCTAATTTTAATGATATTCCGGCATTCTATTGTATAGCAGTCCCTTGGTGTAGTAAACCAGTCCCCTTGTTGGATTGCTGGTCCATCCCTGGCCCATCCAAGTGATAGTGTGGGCCAGGGTTTGGCAAACTACCACCCTCAAGGCCAAACCCTGCCTGCCATCTGTTTTTGTAAATAAAGTTTTGTTGGCACCCAGCCATGCCCATTCTTTTCTGCATCGTGTATGGCTGGTTTCTGCTACAACAGCAGAGTTGAGTGGTTATAACACAGACCATAGGGCCCACAGGGCTGGGAATATTTACTCTCTGGCTCTTTAAGAAAGAGTTTGCTGAGCCCTGGAATAGAGGCTGGTCAGTATTAGGAGCACTTTCCTATATCTTTGTTAAAACACAACATGTGGCCTGGAAGGAGTCACCTGCCCCTCGGCAGGGATGTGAGCAGAGAGCTCTAGGGTGGAAATTGGAACCCTGGGCCCGCACCCATGTCCTGTGTGGTCTCAGGGGTTCACTTAGCTTCTCTGGACCTCCGTTTCCTCATCTGTATAATTAGAATAATACCTGCTACAAGGATCCAGCATGAGAAAAGTAGAGGGAGGGGCTTCAAAATACGAAAACCTTGTGCAAATGCGAAGTTGGCTGGTCCCACAGAGAAACTTTTGAGGGTGATGACACCCTTGATCTGTAAACATACTTTGGCCTTGAATTTTGTCTTACCCCTCGAGTGGCCCTAGGGGAGGTGCCTGGAGCACTGGGCCTTGGCACATGCTGGGTCCTCATCCCAGCTCTTATCTCAGTTTGGGGGCCCAGGGAGCCCTGGGACCTGGTTGTCCAGCAGCCCATTTCACAGGCTGGTAGCCCAAGGCCCAAGCCTGCTGGCCACCTGACCCTTTCCCAACATATTCCCATTCACAGTGCAGGACCTGGACTGCTACACCACGGTTGCCCAACTCTGCCCATTTGAGAAGCTGGGGACCCACTGCCCAAGGTAAGGCTCTCTGGGATCTGGTTTTGCAAACACTGGGCTGAGAGGAGAAGGCACCATGCTGGATTGGGGCTCAACACGCCAAGCACAGCTGAGTTCTCCACGGGGCCCTTGTGTGGCACATCTGGGAAATCAGCTGATTCGTGCTCAGAGTCAGGAATCCTCAACCTCTCCCTAGGCTGCTGGTTCTCAACTCTGGCTGAGCATTGGAGTGGCCAGAGGGACATTAAAAGAACAAATCCTCAGCAGGGATTATATAATGGAATACTAATCAGCCATTAAAAATGCAATAATGCCATTTGCAACAACATGGATAGACCTAGAGATTATCATACTAAGTGAAGAAACTTAGAAAGAGAAAGAAAAATACCATAGGGAACTACATTGAATGTCTTATAATAACCTATAATGAAAAAGAATATGAAAAATTATACATATGTATAACTGAATCACTAAGCTATACACCAGAAACTAACACAACATCTTAAATCAACTAAACTTTATTCTTTAAAAAACCCACCCATTATAAATACACATTTTGATGTGTTTTAACAAATGTGCACAGTCGTGTGGCCACCACCACAATCCAGGTAGAGAATGTTTTCATCACCCCAGAAAGTTCCCTTGTAGTCGGTCCTCTCCCTCCACCTCCCACCCATATCCCTGCCAATCGCTGTTGTACTTTCTGTCACTATAATTGTGCCTTTTCTGGAATTTCACATAAATGGAGCCATCACCACGTGTAGACATCTGTGTCTGGCTTCTTTCACTCTGCACAGTGCTTTGCAATTCATCTGTGTTGTTGAGAGCATTGGTGATTTGTTTATCCTTTCATGTTGCCAAGTGGCATTCCATTCCGTGGAGGGACCACAGTTTGTTCGCCTGAGGAGTAGGTTTTACGTGCATCTGCCTAAACCTTAATAGGCTGATTTTTGGAGGAAGATGCATCGTAACAAAAGAAAGGGTGTCTCTGAAGTACCTGTTAGATCCTCTCAGAAGCTGGGTGATGTCGCGTCCTGTGAGCTCTTATCCTAGGCCTGGAGGCCTGTGGATTCTTGAAGGAAAAGAGTGACCTTAAAACTAACAGGTGGAGGCCCTCGTGTGGGAGCAGGGAAGAGCCCCCGCAGGGTGCCGGTGAGGGAGCGGGGACTGGATGGGGTCCCTGACTTCCCCTTTTCCTACTCACGTTCCCCCAGGCCTTTCTCACTGGCTCACACTGCCGTCCCCACCCCTACGTCAAACCCCAACCTTGAATGTTCGAGGGAAAAAAAAACTTTAATATTTTCCCAAATGTTAAAGAGAAACAGAAGGAAATCATTTCAGAAAATACAAACAAAAAGAAAAACTTGACATACTACAAATAACCAAAATATGTTTCTTATCTGCCATTCTGAAAGCAGTAGGAAAGAAAGAATGTTCTCACCCAAATTATTATTATTTTTTTCCCTCTTTAAATCTCAGACACATCCTTGTTCTCTCTGGCCACCCTGGCCCCTCCCCTCACAGGACCCTTTCAACCTCTTGGTTGCTTTGCCTGCTTTCCTCCCCTCCCAGAATCCTTTCTGTCTTGGGGCCAGATGGCTTCGGCCACCATTTTGGTTTCTTGGTCCCTGGGCTCCAGCCCATTGTGTACTGTTCCAGATAAAGACACAAAGACCTTTTCTTAAGTACAGCCCGCGCTCTTTCCTGGTGTGAGAGATTCCAGTTTGAGGTGCTTTCTTCATCCCTTGCGGCAGGGATGTGGTGACTGACACAGCGGGGAGCTAACCCGTCCCCCTCAGGTTATCAGCGCCCCCTCCCTGGAATATTCTGTGACTCACTGAGGTGAGGGCCCTCCACCCTTTCCTCCTCCACACAGGGACGCAGTGTTTAGAGAAGTCTATTGATTATAATCTCCATAATGTACCCACAGGATGAACTGGCTCACAACCAAGAATGGGAGGTACAGCCCCTGACGATCCCAAACTCCGCTCTCTTAGATTTTTATTTCCTTTTGCTTGTTGTTTGTGCATGTCTTTTCATTTGGAGTTTTTTAATTCTATATGTCCTTTTAAGAAAAGGAAAAATATTGTGGTCGCTGTTAGGGTGGGAGAGGTGTATTTTTTTTTCTTAAAGAGTAAACTGTGTGGTAGTTACCTTTCATCTAAGTACTTAAATCTTGATGTTCAAATTAAGAGGGCCAGCTGCTTTTCTCAAGAAGTTTTGTTTTCTGCTGATTATAGCCATCACCTAAACGCTTCTTGTTTTCCAGAGTTCGTTGTCCGGCGCACTGCAAAGATGAGCCGTCCTACTGGGCTCCTGTGTTTGGAACCAACATTTACGCAGATGTGAGTATCCTGGCCCTTCGGTGACCACTTCTCAAAACCGCATTCCAAGGTCTGGACACCAGAAACCTGAGATCCCATTTCTGTGCCTTTAGCTAAATTTCGACCACCATTTCTGCTACCATTTTCGTAGTCTGTACATTTACGGGAATGTCTGTACTTCCACCTGTCTGTGCTAGTGAATACAGATGCAGGTGTAGCTCGACTTACACACATGACTTGAGGGTTTGGTCAATGGAATCCCGCTTCCCCAGTGACATGCTTTTTACGTGTGAAGGACTCCGTGCATCATAGCCTTCATTTCTCCAGATATTTAATAACCTTTCTGGCTCCCCTGATGCATTTATAGATATTGGTCCACTCTTCTCACTGCATTTCTTTTTGTCTATGTACACACCGAGCTAGAAGCACACAGAAGAAAATATAAACTATCCCCAACTTACTGCTGGTTAATAACCACTCTTATTATGTTGGAGTCTGTTCTTCCATTTTCCCTTCCGAACTCTAGCAAGGAAGTCTCAGCCTGATTTTCTTTAAGTGAATCCTACAGAAGGTAGTCTGTTCTCTCCAGTTGCCCAGGGTTGGAGACATGGTGACCCAGAAGATGTGACTGTGGTCACAGCTCTGCCCAGTAGGCTGTTTCACCTTCTTGCCAAGTTGTCTCCCTCTCCATAGAATGAGCCAGAGCTGGGATTTTCTAATCCAGGGAACCTTCCAGATCTAGTCCAGGGAATCTTCCATGACTAGATTGGCATCACTCATCCCCAGCTAACATTTTTACTCATCCTTTTCTCATCTACATTTTTATGGTTCTCCCGCTTTTACCACCACACATTTGCTTCCATCTGCCTTCATTTATTCTGGATTCTTGTAAATATGAGGTCACTGACTTCTGCAGACCTTCATGACTAACCTCCCACCACCCCATCTTTTTTTCTTTCCCTTTTAAGTGAGTCTTGTTTCTCCTTGAAAACTGTTCAGCCGAAATTGAATTCTAAAAGTTTAATGAAGGGATAAAATAGTGTATATCAAATGTTATACTAAATGTTTGAACCAAAATCTGCTAAAGACAGAGTCTTTGATTTTCAAATGCTTTAAATAACATAATTCATTATATAATGGCACAAAAGGTATGATTTGTGAAGGTTTGAAAATCAAGTCTATATGCTCCAAACAACGTAACAGCTAAACATATAAAGCCAAAAAAAATGATTAGAAATGCAAGGAGAACTTGATGAAAATTTAGTAATAGTGTAAGGCTACCTTTTACTGTGTTTTAGTTTTTCTAAACTCTCTAGTTTTTGTTATCCCCATCTTACAGAGAAGGAGAGTGAGGCTTGTAATAACCTGCCTGAAATCACACAGCTAGTACGTAGCAAAGGTGAGATGCAAATGAGGGTGTGTCTTGCTTTAGGGTCTGTTCTTTCCCTACTCTGTTCTGCCTTGCTTGAATGAACCCACACTCATAAGTATACAGGTGTGAACAGGCTCGTTTGTAAAAACCTGTACACAGTCCTTAACTAACTTATTCACTAGGGCTTTAAACTTTTGGAACCATTGTGCTCATGACAGGGCTGGGCACACAAAAATTGTTCAATTAATGTTTGTTTAAGGTATGCGTAAACACAAAACTGCGATAGTTAGTGCTTAAACAGCTCTTCAGAAAATAAAAGAAGGAAGGACAAGAGGCAGAAAGGGAAAGCTTCCTCCGTTTCAGAGGTTCTTTTCTGGCCTTGGTTTCTAGGTCACTCTGTATTCTGGGAAATGATGATGCCTTTTGGAAAATGTCTGTTTAGCTAAGAAATTTATTTTGGGAGAGTTGTCTCCAGACCTTCGAAGGGCCTAATAGTGCCTGCAGTTCCTGCTCACTGCGTTCCTTGGCAGACCCCGCACTTTGTGGTGAGCTGCAGGCAGGAGAAGCATCAGGGTGTAGCCCAGCAAACTAAGTCTGGGTCAGAAGATGCAAATTGAAGCCCCAGCTGTGACATTTACCAGTTGTGGGATGGTGGACAAGCCTTTCCTGCTCTGAACTTCAGTTTTCTTATCTGTCCTGTCTCCCTTGGTGGCTGGATAAATTCTTACATTGGTGCATGCATCAGAATCCCCTGGAGGGCTTGTTCAAACAGAGTTCCGGTTCCCACTCCCTGTGTTTCTGATTCATTGGGTCTGGGGTAGAGCCAGAGAGTCTGCATTTCCAGCAAGTTCCTGGGTGACACTGAAGCTGCTGGTCTGGGACTGGACTTTGAGGACCCCTGGGTTAGAGATAACAGTCACTTGAGAATTTTCAATAATTCTTTGGTGCCGGTGAGAGGAATGATCATGGTGATGATATTTGTCTTAGGAACCAGTGTCTGTCGAGAGCATTAAGCCCTTCATCTCACTTAGTCTCCAACAGCCCCTCTTAGGCTCTTACTGACCTGTGTTGAGTCGTGTGCAGCTTGCCGGCTCTGGGTGGCAGTCCTTGCTCTACTGTTTGCCAGCCCAGTGATTTAGGGCAAGTCGTTCAACCTCTGTTAAGAGGGAATAATAATAATAATAATAATAATAATAATAATAATGATAATAATACCACCTACCTTTTGGATTATTGGGAGTTTCCTGTATCAAGGCACATGAAACACACTTACAACTGGGCCTGACATGAAATGCTTGAAAGTGTGATCTAGGATGACCCCCATTTTATATTGAGAAAACAGAGGCTCTGGGTGTTAAAATTGGTCATCCGAGGCCACGCAGTCAAGTGTTGGAGGCAGGGTTGCTGAAATCAGATCTTTGTTGATAGTGGTTGTTAATAAACATTCAGATATTGGTGTTGCCTCTAGTCCTGAGATGAGGAAGTAGATTACTTGTACCTTTAGGTAAGAAGCATTAAAAGGAGTGGTGTGGGAGGAAGGAGAGAGAAAGGGGAAAAAAGGGTTTGCCCAGCATCAGCGGTGGAAGATGTGTGCTTTGGTGACTGGTTCTGTGGAGTAGGGAAGATCTGGCTGTGGGTGGGAGGTTTCCAGTCCCACTGCTGGATGTTACCACAAGAGACTTCTGTGCTACTGGGGACCAGAAATCCTCTGGGGATGAGGCACAGGACTGTCACAGAGGGCACAGCACCAAAACACCCATCTCTTGGCAGCTTCAGAGAATGTACCTCCCTGGGAAGGACCTGCGGAAAGGCGAGTTTGGGACCCCAGGGGATGTGGTCCCTCCTGGGGCTGTGATCCCTCCTGGGACTGCAGAAGAAATGGCACTGGGCCTCTGCAGAGTGAGCAGTACCCAGAGAGACAAGAAAAAATCCCAGTTCTGCCCGCCAGTAGAGCAGTAATCATGACTGTGCTCGCCTCCAGCTCACCCACACACACAGTGGACCCAGAAGGATTCTAAAATGATCATTTCATTTCCAAAGTCCCCCTGCTTCTCTTTGAGATGGTGGCCAACTGATTGCTTCTTAACCTTTTGGGGCTACAAACCCTTTTGAGAACAGGAAAATTGTGAGTACTCCCTCAGGGGGAAAAAGAAGTCTTCCTTGTGCCAACAGGGTTGACCAGCTGCCTTGGTTTGCCTGGATGAGGGGTTTCCCAGGCTTAGTGCTAAAAACCCAAAAGTTCTTGCCAACCCTCTACGTCCACAGTTCTGCCTGCAGCCTAAGGGCCTTGCAGACAACCTTCCCCACCCACCCCGCCCTCTGGAGCCTACTTCAGTCTAAGGAACTCTGCCATCATCCGTTTAATTTATTTGTTGAAGACAAAACCTGTTTGTGTGGACGGTTAAAGAAACTGACCTTCAGTGACTCAGGTAACAAGAAACCCAGTTCTCACGTCTATGGTGTGAGTGTGCCTGTCGGCTCTGGGACCCTGCACCATTTTAACAGCAGTATTAACTCCCCCAGGGAGCCGGCAGGGCAGGATCTTCGGCTGTGAAGTATATTTTTCTTCTGATGCAAAACCAGCAACTTGTCTGGAGTGACCTGGTTTGTGAGGGGCCGTGGCAGAGCGGACAGTCTGAGGGCAGCTCCCTCCAGAGGGAGTGTCGCCGTTTCTGAGCAGTAACAAGCTTCGGCTAGGTTGATAGTTCAAACCGGTATTCCCTCAGAGCCCACTTCAACCCATCCACTCTTGTCTGGTGTTAGAAACCTGCTAGGTGGATTGCTTGTCCTATTCAAAGGGCAGTTCAGGGTACATCTTCCAGACACAACAGAGCTGAGGACTGTGGTGAAGACAGAGGAACTCGGCCATGCTGGGGACAGAGGCGGTGCTGACCACTCTCGAGAGTGTACTGATCACTTCTGGGAAGCATCCTCCCCTGGGCTTGGGTGCAACTTTGCTTGCTCGCACACTCTGTAAAATATGCATACCATAATATGTACCCTCTTAACCATCTTTAAGTATACAGTTCAGTAGTGTCGAGTATGTGCACAGTGTTGGGATCAGATCTCCAGTTTTTCGTCTTGCGAATCTAAAACTCTGTGCCCAATGAGAAGCAACTCCCCTACTCCCCGTAACCACCATTCCACTTTCTGTTTCTGTAAATGCGACTACTTTGGATGCCTCACAGAAGTCGAATCATGCAGGATTTGTCTTCTTTACTCTCTTGCCCTCTTCACAGAGGAGGTGCCTTGGTTAACAAGAGGTTGGGATCATAGTCACTCCACATGTGACCACTGGGTCCTGGTCTTGTACAGAGGGGTGGCACTGAGAGACAACACAGCCCAGATCTACCCTCCTGCTGAGTGACCCACATTGATGATGGCCTTGGTGACGTTTACAAATTCGGGACATGGCCACTGGTGGCCTCTGTCCTCCACTCCCTGCACCACTAGGGGATGGCATAAAGCAGAACCAACCCAGCCCCATCTACCTTGTCCCTCCTCGACACACAGGCTCTGTAGGCGATATCCCCTGTGATGCCGTAGGTCACGGGGTGGATGAAGGCAGGGCTGGAGTCAGCCTTCCTGCCCTGTGGACATCAGATTTGACTTTTTATCTTTAAATTGGCCAGTGGCTGCGCTGGGCTGAGCAGCTGACCCCATCTGTCTAGTAGAACATTTCATCAGATGTCACTGGGGTGATTCTCCTGGCTACAGACAATAACCCAACAAGTGTTTAAAATACTCAGTCTCGGGCTTCATGTCAGAGCAACTGAATCTGAGAGTGGGAAGGGGGCTACACTGGGCACCACATCACCATCAAGCAAAGATGCTGCAGGTGGTTTGCACTGCAGTGAGGATGGAGACTCGCTGCCAAGGCCAGTGTCAGATTCTAGCACAGGGCAGATGCAAGGACTGTAGGAGAGGCAGGAGGGTGTTTCCTCCCTGGTTCTGAACCTTGAGTGGACATCAGAATCACCTAGCCCTCACCTGGGGAGATCCTGAGTCAGTGAGTCAGGTTGAGGCCCAGGAGCCTGCATCTTCCGCAAGCACCAGCCCTGAATTTATTTCTCCGTCTTTGGAAATGTTGATTCATTACTCTCAGACAGCCCAATCTGAGGACTATTTTTCTATTGGATAAATTAAAACCCTCATGAAAGTTTAATGCAATGATTTTGTTACCCAGGGATTGGACTGCTTGATGATTTTAGAAGATAGTACTTCCTAGCCTTGCTTGAAACCCGGTGGCCCACTCAGCACCGGGAATCAACCCAAACTCCCCCTGTGGCCCACACAATTGGACCCCTTCACCTCTCCCCGTTCCTCCTGCCACCTTCTGCCTGATTTTATATTCAGCCACTCTGGCCTCAGTCTCTATTCCTTGGATGTGACAAGTTCACTCTTACCCCAGGGCCTTTGCACCATCTGTTCCCTCTGCCTGGGATGCTCTGCCCAGAGATATTCCCATGGCTGTGTCTGTTTCCTTTTTTGTCACTCAGATCTAAGCTCAAATATCACATCAGGAGCAATCTTCCCTTATTAACTGTTCATTTTATCTCATGATCTGGTTTTGTTTTTTTCACAGCTTGAGTTCCTTGTTTGTGTATTTGTCTGTCTCCCTTTAGTGCATGAAGGCGGAGTCTTTATTTTGTTCCCCACTGAATCCTCTTGCATCTAGGACAATGCCTGGCATGTAGTAGATGCTCGGAAAATATCTGTCAAACAAATAAATAAATGAATGAATGAACGGTGATGCCAGGTCTCTCTGGAGAGGCCACTGAGGAACCAAGGTAGCAATGGTTACTTCCTAGGGGTTAATGTGGTCAACCCCACCAATCAGGAAGCCAAGGGGCGGTTGACCCCAGCGGGCCTCCACCCAGGAACCTGACACTGATCACAGCTCTTGCCATACTTTCAGACTTCGAGCATCTGTAAGACGGCCGTGCACGCAGGAGTCATCAAGAACGAGAGTGGGGGTTACGTGGATGTGATGCCCGTCGATAAAAAGAAGACCTATGTGGGCTCACTCAGGAACGGGGTTCAGTCTGAAAGGTAGGACTGCGTTCTTGGACTCTTGACAACCAAGGCCAGTGGGGAGCATCGGAGGAGGGCCAAAGATGGTGCCCTTGAAAATCAAACGTGGGCAGACTTGCATTGATTCTCACCAGAATACCCAGGGCAGGCTTGTCCTTTTCTTTTATATTCCTTTTTTTTTTTCAAAATAACTTTTTCCTGTTACCAAACCAGTACGTGTTTTTGTAGACAATTTAGAGACATCAGAGAAGCCCAAAGGAAAACAGTCATCCGTAGCTTATCTCCCCGTCTCCAGGGGCAGTTACTGAGATTTTCAGTGTATGTCCCTCTGATCCTTTTCCTATGTGTTCATGCATCCTTCTCACCCCCAACAAAGCAGTGGGATCAAATTATAGTTACACAGTGGTTATGTATAGCTGCATCATGATACAGTTGCAGATCATAACATAAATAAGGGCAGAGTCTGAAGTACGACAGACCAGGCAGGGCTCTGCTTCCTGCCAGCGTGGTGACCTCGGGCAAGCCATCTGCTTTCCTGTGCCTCCGTTTTCTCACCTGTGGCACCGGAGTCTCCTAGGGCTGTTGGGAGACTTGATGGGAGACTCTCCTTGCAAGGACACCAGGCCCACCCTAATGACCTAATTTTCATTTTATCACCTCTTTGAAGTCCCTGTCTCCCAGGACAGTCCCATTCTGGGAGTACTGGGGGTTGAAACTGCAACATGTGAATTTTCAGGGGACACAGTTCAGCCCATAACAGAGAGGAATGTGGAAGATTTTACATATGAGGGGCCTGTTGAGAAAAGGAATGTAGACTCAAGAATGAGATACGCCTGGGCCTTCAGAGCCTGGGCTTTCGTGGCTGCCCCACCCTCCTGTCCTCCTGGGGTGCCTTGCGCCTCAGGATGGCGCTGGATGTGAAGACACTGCAGAATCAAGTGATGAGGAATCCCCGGGTGAGGGTGGGGGGTGGCTGCACGGTCACGGCCATCAGCCCCAAACAGCTTGAGTTAATAGCGTCTGCATTTTCTCCTTCAAAGTTTGCAACCTTTTTGGGGAAAAGCTTAATGAAGGGAAATTCCATTGATTTAATGGGAGGGAAATGAAGCAGCTGATTAGGTGGAATTTCCTGGCCTGGCTGGAAAGAAGTCCCAGGACACCAATCACCAATCCTTTGTACCCGTTTAAGAGAAAACAGTCTTGGTGAGAAGCTGGTAGACCTGCCTTTGTTCTCTCTGCCTCTCTTATCCTTGGGAAGGCCTCAGCAGCCCCCGCCACCACTCCAGAGCTGGGAAGGGGGGCTTATTGTGTGGCCCCCACAGGTGGGGGCCTGGTGGGGCAGGGGACCAAGGCAGGCCCCCTGAAGTGCCTTATTCCCCACTGTCGACCCCCCAGGACATCCAACCATAGTTCTCTCTCTCTGCCCAAGGGACCTGCCTGAATTGCACTGTTATAAGTACAGTTGCTCCTCGGTATCAGACCCACCCCAGACGGACACTCAGGGAGTTGGGCAGGGCAGACACGTGGACCTGCCCTCTGGGGTCCTGACGCCCACTGGAGGGTAACAACAGCAACTGTGAGGATGACACAAGGGTCACCATGTCCCTGGCACACGTAGTCAGCACTGTGCGTGATTCTGATATTTTGTGACTCATTTCTGAGTCATTCATTTACTACATATTCATGGTGCCAGGACGTGTACTGGGATCTGTGGGCATCAAGATGATGCACTTCCAGAGGGAAAAGGCTGGTCCAGGGGGGCACGTAGGTCTGACGGTACTTGGGGCTGCTGCACTGCTCGCCAGCTGGGTGTCCTCAGGCCGGCAGTCTCCTGGCACCTCGGTCCCTGCTCTGTCTGCTGTGAGCATTAGATGAGAATATGTGCAAAGCATTCACCCAGTGGCACGTAATCAGTGTCTGATGGAGCCACTGGCCCTCATTGCTGTGACGTAACCTCTAAGGCCTGCTCATGAGCCCTCACGATGTCCCAGGCACTGGGACCTGGCAGTGAACATACCGCCTGATCTCTGCCCTCCTGGGACTTATCATCTCAGTGGGAGACAGTGCAGACTAACAACTTCGGTAGCAGGGCACAGGCATCACCATTATGCTGGGAGGTGCTGGGAGCTGAGTACACTAAGCAGGGCCCCATCTTACTTTCCAGAGGTGGCTTGGTGATGTGGCTCCTGCAGGGTTGTTTGGATGCCCTGGGTGGGCCATGCCCCATCCTCCCCTTGTTTAAATGGGACTTCAGAGCCCCTCTGCATAGAGACCAGGGCTGAGGAATTTCCCCAGAGCCTTTTCCCATTAGGGACTATGGGAACCCAGCCTAGGGTGGGAGGATTGTTCTGTCCTTAATGTCTGCCGGGACCCTGGAATGGTCACGGTGATCCCAAGTGAGATGTGGACAATGAACATACAGCAACCCATTCACAGCAAACTGCATTCTAGATTTAGGGAATCCTTTGGTCAAACAATCAAAACCTCCTGAACAGAATTATCAGTACACAGGGTCAAAAGTTGGTTCTGCTTCATGATGGCTTTGGTTTAGCAATAGTACTTTCCTAGAAGAGGATTTCTTGAAAGTTCTGAAAGATGACCATGCAGAATTGGGACAACGTAAGAGGACAGGCACCTTCTCTCTCACACACATACCCATGAAGGAGGGGAAGGAAAAGGGTCCAGAAGAGCTTTTAACGTTGGGACTGGAGTTTGTCCAAATATTCTCAGTAAGAAGCTGGACATCTTGATGAAAATAAGTTCAGGATGTTTTCTTAGACTAGGAGTATTTTTTAAGACAGATTTCACAATGAGATTGGGAAATATACCAAACAATGACAGACAACATTCTTGGTGACTTGGTTTTAACAAACACAAGGTATATACAGAGGTAGATGGTGTATATATGGATGGACTCTCATCCAGATATTCAGCTAGCATTTACGGGGCTGCTCCTGCCTGCTGGGCACTGCCCTAGGGGCTTGGGCCACATCAGAAACAGAAGAGACCAAAATCCTCATGCTCAAGGGCTTCCATCTACTTTCCCAGATGGACACTGCAAGCCACATATGGGATTCTAAAGTTTCTAGTAACCACAATAAAAGGAAACAGAAGGGAAAATTTGAAGTATATTTTATTTAATCCATTGTATCAAAAACTTATTTCAATTTGGATTAATAGATGGATTATTGGTAAGAAACTTGCATTCTTTTTTCATAAGAGCTGGGAGATCTAGTGTGTACTTTATATGCAGAGGACGTGCCAGTTTGGGTCAGCTGCATTTCAGGCACTCAGTAGCCACTGTGAGCTCTGGGAATCTCTAGAGTTGGGTGTCTGAAAATCTCTCGACATGTCTGAGAACTCTGAGAAGCAGAAACCAGTGAGCTGTTATTTCCAGGTCGAATGAGCTCTGTACTCTCCCCGAAGCTGGCTGGACCAGAGCTGGGCTGGTTTCCTCTGCCATCGTCCCTCCTCCCGCCCTGCCTCCATTTCCCAGTGCTCTAAGATCTGTACACATGTGGGCTCATATAATCCTCCCAACAGCCCCATGAGATGGGAACTACGGTTATCCTCATTTTAAGGAAAGGGAGGCACAGAGAGGTTAGGCAACTTGCCCGAGGTCACCCAGCAAACAAGTGGCAGAGCTGGGACTTGAACTCCGGCCACTTGCTTCATCATCCATGCTCTTAATCAGCACATGTGATTCCTCACTGCAGACAAGTTGTTGAACTTGGGGCACAGGCCCTTCTCGGAAAGGGTCAGTGTGAGCCTGACAGTGCTAAGATACACTTGTTGGTAACTTTAAAAATATTTATTAGAAAAGAAATACATACTTACTATTTAAATGATATGTCTAGAGGTTAGAAAAAAAAAAAAGTTCCTGCAGGCGCCCTATTAACCTCTGCCATTGCTCATTTATAGCTTCTCCAGGCTGTTTTTCCTCTGTGCATGTATGACACACATAAAATCAAAATGGAGATCATGTTATACATACTGCTCTGAAATTTTTTTCCCCAAAAATTATTTTCTGTTTTATGAAATAAGATGAGGAGGTTTGACGATTCCTTGGGGTTTGGGCTTTCGTGTGGATAATTCATTCATCACTGGGGTGTATCCACCGTGTGGCAGACGCGTCCTTGTTTTCTTGATGGGAGGATGAGGTTTAAACCTAGTGGGGGTGACAGTGTCCGTAGCCCGTGGCTCTGAGCTCCGGATAAACATGCGCCTCTGACCCGGATGCTTTTCCTGGATGAGTTCATTCACTTTCTGCTGTATCCCTGGGGAGGGGGTACTTTTGTAAACCCTGTTTTACAGATGTGGGAACTAAGGCTCAGAGAAATGGGTTAACCAGTCCATGGTCCCACAGATAAGATCTGAAAGTGTGTCTGTCTGACTCTTGAATTTTTTTGGAAAATCAGTAGAGGGTGACACTCTGAGAGAATAGGGTTAGAATATTTAAAATATATATATTTTTAAAAATATACATATATACAACACACACACACATATAAATACACATATGTACCTGTATACGTATTTCTGTGTTTTTTAGTGGAGGTACTGGGGATTGAACCCAGGACCTTGTGCATGCTAAGCATGCACTCTACCACTGAGCTACACCCACCCCCATGATATTTCTTTATAATAAAAAAGAAATTGCACGTTTAAAAGCCAGAAAAGCAATCAGATGTTCTCTTCTGCCATTGTTTTATCGCTGAGTTCCATGAGTTCCGTGTGGTAGGCTCTAGCTGTGGTGGACAGCTCCTCCGTCCCTCCCAGGACAGATCACCCCGCACCTGGACTTGCCAGCAGCCTTCTCTCCTTAATCCAGTCTGTGTTGTGTGGTGCTGAATGGGGATCACTTCCTCCCTGAGTAATTCTCACTGACAGCGGTGAGCCTCCAGGATGCAGCCTTGTTCGTGGCTCCTCCTGGACCTGTAGCCTCCCACCTCCCAAGGGCTCCCAGCATCTGAGCCCCCGCCACTACGATGTGGGGCTGGCCAGTGTCATCCTCAGGGATGATGTGGCCACAGCCTGTCCATTTAGGAAAATGGTTAGGAAAGCATCCCAGAGCATCAGCACACCTGCGTCCACATTGCAGTGGCACCCAGAACAGGTGTTTGATTTGGGGCAAATCGCGTCACCTCTCAGAGCCTTGATGCCCTTTCTGTAGGTGGGAAGAACCCTAGAGGTCTTGTGCAGGGGAGGGGGCTGCGAGGGATGGTTGGGTAAGGTGACGTGCAGGACGGAGGCAGCATCTGTGGTATAGTGGTGTGTGTGCCGGAGAGGTGAATGCTGGTGCCGGCGGCAGGGGAATGGCTGTGAGCAGGCTGGGGACCACTCACCAGGGCTGAGTGGGTGACACTACCTGAGGCTACAGACACTCAGCATCTCCCAGAGAGCACGTCACATTTCATCAGATACATCAGCCATCCTGTGCACCAAGTCAGCCACGGAGGATGCCCCAGAACCTTCCCAGGCCAGTTCAGGTCCTTTCCCAGTTCTGCAAGGAATTTTTGTACTGATTTTCCCTCCCCTCTCCCCGACTCTCCTCTGTCCCTTCCTTCCTTCCTTCTTTCCTTTCTTTCTTTCCTTATCCCTTTCTTCCTTTTTAGCCTCCTTTTTACAATAAGATTAAAGAAATGTCAAGAAACAGTGAAAATAATTTTAAGAAATTACTATCACAGAAAATCCCACACCCAGAAACGACCACTGTAAATGTTCTGGTATGTTTCTGTTCGGATTTTTTTTTCTGTTTACCCACTAACAACTTACTCCTTACTTTGTTTTGTCTTTTGTTTTTGTTTTTACAAAAAAGGATCGAATTGTCTGCTTCGTTCTGTAATTTTTTTTTCAGTCAGCAACAGGTTGTGAGTGTCTTTCTAATATTTCTTGTGTCTGATACAGCCATACTATCATTTCCATGTCCACGCTATCCCATTATATGGATAGATCACCATTTCTTGTATTTATTTTTTAAACTGAAGTATAGTTGATTCACAATATTATATAAGTTACAGGTGTACAATATAGTGATTTATAAGTTTTAAAGATTATACTTCACTTATAGTTATTATTAGAATATTGGCTATTTCCCTGTGTTGTACAGTATATCCTTGTAGCTTATTTTGTACCGAAGAGTTTGTACCTCTTAATCCCCTATCCCCATTGCACCCCCTCTCCCTTCCCCCTCCCTACTGGGAACCACTAGTCTGTTTTCAATATCTGTGAGTCTACTTCTTTTTCATTATATTCACTAGTTTGTTGTACTTTTTATATTCCACGTGTAAGTGATAACATACAGAATTTGTATTTGTACTTGTGTCCCTTAGCAAAATGCTCTCCATCTATGTTGTTGCAAATGGCAAAATTTCATTCTTTTTATGGCTAAGTAGTATTCCATTGTGTATAGATACCACATCTTCTTTATCCATTCACCTGTTGATGGACACTTAGGTTGCTTCCATGTCTTGGCAATTGTAAGTAATGCTGGTATGAACACTAGGGTGCATGTATCTTTTTGAATTGGTGTTTTTGGTTTTTTTGGATATATGTCCAGTTGTGGGATTGCTGGGTCATATGGTAGTTCTATCTTTAGTTTTTTGAGGAACCTCCATACTGATTTCCATAGTGGCTGTACCAATTTACCTTCCCACCAGCAGTGTACAAGGGTTCCCTCTTTCCACACCCTTGATAACATTTGTTCTTCGCATTCTTGTTGATGATAGCCATTCTGACAGGTGTGATACACCATCACATCTTTACCTAGTTCCTTTTTTTTCTTTTACTGCTTTAAGCAACACAGCAAAGAACATTTTTGCACAAGCCTGTGCATTTTCTCAACAGTTTTCTTGGGTAACTTCCTTTTAGTAGAATAGCCACAGCTGCCAAATTGACCTCTTTCTGTGATGCAGTCTGTTTCTCTCCTGTTTAAACCCTACCCCCCACCCCTTGGGTTTCCACCAAGATAAGAATAAAGCACCTGCTCCTTACCAGGCAAGGTCAGACCTGATGCCACCCACCCACTTCTCCACCCTCTGGCTCATCCTCCTCCTCACCCCAGAAGTGCCCCTCCCTAGCCTTCCCTTTGTCCCTTGGACATCAAGATCATTCGCACCTCAGGGCCTTTGCACCTGCTGGTATCGGACCCTGGACCCTCCCAGCTCCTATATACCCCCAGGCTGCCCCTCATTATTCAGATCTACACACAAATCCCACCTCCCCAAGGAAGCATCCTCCTACTGATCCTCCTACTGTTGAGTCTCTAGCCGCCCTCCTCCCCCATCTAATCTGGTTTTGTTAACCCTACATCCCCGACACCCAACCCAACACCCGCAACAGAGGAGGTGTCCAGTGAACACGGCTGAATGACAAATTATTGAGTTCAGCTCTTTGTTCAGAATTGGTTGTAGGATTTTTTTTAATGCCCTTTATGAAAATTGTCCAATACCTGTTGTGAAAATGGTCCAGAAACGTGGTGTCAATTTAGATTCCTTTCATGTACCAACTGATCCAACAAGAGCATCAGAGGGTAAGATTGTGGAAAAGGAGGTTATTTTGTAATTTATCAAATCATACTTGTTTTTCATCAAACATGCACAACTGTCAACTTTCCTAGCAGAACTGGAGCTTAGTAAAGGTTTGAAGCATGAACAGGAGGGACCCACCTTGCCTGAGGCCATGGAGGGGACCACACCTGGTCATCGCACTGTCTGATGTGTTAAGACACACACACCCAGTTAAGTGGGGCCTGCTCTTGCCTTTGCGGTGGGTGGGCTGTTCAGTGGGGAGGCTTGGTATGACCAGGCAGGACCTCCAGGAGCTTTAAGGTACTTGTCTGGACAACAGCCTGTGCAGCCCCTTGTCCCTGGGTGGTTTGGGGTCCTATGGATGGGAGGACCCACTGCCCCATCTGTTAGAATTTGCAGTAGTAAATCAGAGACACAGAAGCTGGTAATTTTCCCCAGCGTGGCTTCCTACCGTGTGGAAGAGCCAACTGCTTTGTTGTGGCTCTGAGTGGTTCTCCTAGACTATTCATCTGGGTAGAGAATCCAGGGAAATCTTATAGCCCAGATGCCTGAGGAGGACCCTGGAATCTGAGCTTTCCAGAAACCAGCAGGGCAGCGGGGTAACCCCCACACCCGTGCGTCCACCCTCTCCCTCCGCAGAGTCCGTGGGGACCTGCTGGCACAAAGCTGCCTTGGCTGAACACCCTGCTGTGTCTGGGCTCCTAGCCCTCCCCCACAGCCCCCTCTTGCCAAGGGCTCCCATCTGATACACACGTCAAAAGTTCAGTCCCAGGGTAGCCAAACACGTGAAGATGAAAGGGGGAAAACAGGCAGGAATTCCAAGCAGCCCGCCCCAAGGACCGCCCACTCTGCCGAGCAGTCAGTGAGGGCAGGGGCCATCTGTCTCATCCGGCAGTTCCCAAACTGGGTCCCTTTCGCTGGAGAAGGGAATTCTGAAGGAAACTGTTCATAAATCACGGCCGGGCTGTTAGTCTTATGCTAAAACTCATTCATAAGGAGCAAAATGCAAATTAAAACTATATCTGGTTAAAAAAAAAAAACTGCATCAGGATGCCACTCCCTGGTTTAGACTGACTGAGAACAGGAAGCACCGGGCTCAACAGGCTGCCTCATGCCTGGGCGAGAGGAGGTGTCAACCTGGGTAAACCTTACGGAGTGCAAGTTGGCATATCGTCCAAATTACAACTGAATGTATCCTTTGATGGGGTAATTCCGCTCCAGATGCAGACAGTTCCAGGGACCAGGTTATTCTCCGTAGCACTGTTTGCAAAAGCAGAAGATTAGAAACGACTAAATATCCATCTACAGGGACCCAGTTAACTATATCATAATCGTTTCATGCAATGGAATACTATGCAGTTGAATAAAAAGCACGAAGAAGCTGTTTATGCACAGAAGCTACGACAGTGACTGAAAGAGGGAAGAGAACAAAAGTTGATAAGTATGTGGAGAGGCCGGAGGTCCCTCGTGCATTGTTGGTGGGAATGTAAATGGTCCCGCTGCTTTGGAAAACAGTTTGGCAGTTTTTTAAAACATGAACATATGTTTAAAATACAACCTAGTAATTCCACTCCTAGGTATATACCCTAAAGAATTTGAAAACATATGTTCACACAAAAACTGATACACATGTTTGTAGCAACATTATTTAAAATTGCCAAAAATGGAATCTAAATGTCCATCAACTGAGGAAGGGATAAATGATAGATGATCTATCCCTATAATGGAATATTGCTTGGAAACAAAAGGAATGAAGTTCTGACCATGTGACAGCTTGGAGGAACCTCAAAAACATTATGCTAATAACAGAAGCCACTCACGGAAAGCCACACATTGTATGATTCCATCTACGTGAAATGTCCAGAATAGGCAAATCCATAGAAACAGAAATTGCCAGGGGAATTGATTATAAATGAGCATAGAAGATCTTTTGAGGGTGACTGGAATGATCTAAAACTGGATTGTGGAGATGATTGGCTCAACCTAAAAGAATCACTAAAAATCACTGAATTGTACATTTCAAAGTGTGAATTTCCTGGCATGTTATATCTCAGTGAAGCTTTTTTTTTTTTTTAAAAAAAAAGGCCTTCAGTTAGCTGAAGGATATAACTCCTCTCCTGAGAGGGTCATTTTAACTGGCTGTGTGACCTGACCTTGAAGTCACTTAAATTCTCATTGCCTACAGAATAGGGACACTGACGGCTCCACCGTGGGAAGGAGGTAAAGGCAATATAGACAATTCTTTGCACAAAGTCTGAGCCCGATTGGTGTGCCCATTCTGGTAACAGCAGTACAGGCATTATTGTTATAATGCCATTCTATTAATTGGTCAAGCATATGGCCACTATTTGGGCTGACATGTGGTAGCAAAAACCAGGCGGAAGTCTGGGAAGCCGAGTTCAGTTCAGACAGATGGGGGCCAGCAAATCCTGGAGTTAACAGAAATGCCTGAACAACGCTGACCTCGATTCAGACCCAGGCCCACCTGCAGAGGCAGAGGGCTTTGCCAGCTGTTGCCGCCCAGGGCAGGCTCTGATCCCAGCAGCTTCGGAATGTGTCCTTCAGCCGCAGTTCTCCAGCTGCGGGGACACTGGAACAACCAGCCCTCACCCCGCCAGCTCCATCCCTTTATGAGGTCCTCAGATTTTTCAGTAACAGCCCTCTCCCTTCTTTTTCAGCTTGAGGACTCCCCGGGACGGGAAGGCCTTCCGCATCTTTGCCGTCAGGCAGTGAACTTCCAGGGCAGGGGAGAAGGGGGCGTCTTCAAGAGGGCTTTGGGGTTTCTCTTTTTATTTTTATTTTGTCATTTGGGGGGTGGGCCGGGGATATAGAGAGTCAGGAAACTCCCTTTGAATGGTTTTCAGTGTCACATCCCCCATGCCTCGGTCCCAGTTCCACCCAGTGGATAAGCGGAGTCCTTGGGGTCCTGAGCAGACAGCTGGCAACCATCCCACTGGGGGTCTCCACCAGGGGACACGCTCTGCATGCATTACCTGAGGCGTCCCTCCCCACGCATCCTTTTGTGGGTTGGGGAGAGGATTCCAAACCCGTGGAGACAGTAAAGGACTTGGAGCTCACACTGTGAGGCATTCGGGGGCATGAGAAGAGGTGAACTGAAAATACTCAGGGGGAGTTTCGAGAATGGAGTAGAAGGTAGCTATTTAAAACATTAAAAAATACAATCCGTCCCTACCAATGGAGAAAAATGGGTTTAATGTTTGCTGGTCAGACAAATGGGCCGGAACAAGGGGGCTCTGCCCTGGCACCTGTCCTGCTCCCATCCTGCGTGCAGGCTGGTTCTCTAACACAGCAGTGCTGGTTTATTTAGAGTTCAACAGTAACTCTAGAGGTGTATCTTGTCTTAGTCCTTCCCTTCGTCCACGTGGCCTGTCTGTTTGCTGCCGTGACCTTTGGTCTCATTGAGGACTAAGGAACCAGGACCCTTCCTCCCCTCCACCTCCTGTGGCTCACGCCTCGCCCAGACTAATTTACATCTCTCACCAGGGTCTTTGCTTGGCAAGCAATTCTGTTTGAAGCCCACTTTTATTTTTAAACTCCTCATCTCTGTTGATTCCACTGAGTTGTCTAAGAATGGCCAAAGAAGGGCTGTTTTGTTGCTGCTTAAAAAAAAAAAAGGCAATTAATTGTGCCGATTTCCCCAGCCATCGGGTGACCTGTTTTTTAGCAATGGGAGGAATGGATTCATTCCTTTCTACATTCCTCGCCGAGGTTAGCAGCTCTGGGAAGAGGAACAGCCTGTGGTTATGAAACCGTCCTGCGGCGTAATAACAACAAGAGATGGTGACACACTAGAAGGATTTCTCTTCCTGTTTTTGTGGAACTGCTCTTGCCAAATGTTCCCGAGGCTCCGAGGAGTGCGGTGCTCCCTGGCTCCCATCAGTGTATATAAAACTTCTTCCTAAGCCTAGACTCAAAACCCACAGTGAAACAAAATACCCTTTTGTAAATAGCATTTCTTTGCAGAAGGTAAAATTCTACCCTCCACCACCAGGCTAACCAATATATTATTACTTTTGTGAATGCCGGTTTCAAATGTGAATTCACCCTCCATCAAAATATTTCGAAGGCGAAAAAACTAGCAGAAAGTGAAAAGATAGTCTGGACAAGGAACTCTACCTGGAGGATGAAGTTGGTGGGATGTTTGAGTGTGTCGCTCATTAGTGCAGAAATGAAGGTAATTAGCTTTCCCCTATTTAGGGAGTTTGTAGAAGCAGCGAACCCCCTAGTTTGACAAAACTGAAATTAGCAGGAGTGTGTTTTTGCTGTGTGCACTGTGGGCTTGTAATTCACAAGCACTGACTGTTCAACTCCAAATGTCAGAGCGGAAGAATTTGGTCAGCCTGTCTGATACTGTGTCTAGCTCCCGCCAAAGATCTGAGTCCTTGGAAACTTCTGAGTGCTAGATATTATGCTGTTGGGCTTCTGCTGGTCACCAACCTTTTATGGCCGTGGCCACGTCCAGACTGCAAGGTTGGGGTTTTAGAATTAGTGATGATCCAGGGGAATTTCAGTGAGTCTGCTTTTGAAGCATCCTTCCGGAGGGAAAATATGCAACTTCTGATATGAGTTGACCCTATCATTTGAAGATAAAACTGCGTGCCTCATTAACCGGCCCATTTGATGGGCTAGAAACTCCTCATCCAGAGCCAGACCTTGCTGTCTTTTTCACCCTCACAAACATTTTGAAACTGGAATCCTTTTTCCTCCAAAAGTGGACACAGGGCTACAAAGCATAAGCCCTTGTCATCAGAGACCACCTCTAATTTGGTGTGTTTTATAGGACCCATCGTGTAATCAACACTTCACCCATAAAAAGATGATAAATCAAAGAACAACCACAACAAAAATAATAAATCAGGCCAACAGTATTACTGGGCCCCCAAATGAAAAGTTTCTGTTTCCTTCCGATTTTTGCCCCATTGTGTTCTGATTTATCATACTGTCTGTAGGCTCACTCAGCCCGCAGCTTACGTGTGTGCTTTTTTCTATGAAAAATGATGTATTTTACTACTTCCTGTGTACAAAAGTTTACTGTAAAGTTTTCGTGTGCTTCGCATGAACAGGGACCACGTTGCTGTTGTTTCAATAAAACTGGTTTGATTTCTAAAATGTCTCTGTGACGTATCTCTTATGGACAGATGGGAACCGCTTGTGGAATAAAAATGTTTAAAACCTCCTTGCGGGCTCTTAGTTATTTGGCTTACGCCACTCCTCCCAGGAACGAGGCGCACAGGCACGGAGGTGCTCATGGGTTTGGAGAGCCACTCGGAGACCTCCACCTCGTATCTGAGATCAGAGCTGTCCCTTAAAGTGTGTGAATCACGTGGGGGCAGAGGATTTACCGAAATGCAGATTCTGATCCAACAGGTCAGGGATGGGGCCTGAGAGTCTACATTTTTCAGGAGCTCCCTGTGATGTTAATGACGCCGGCCCCCTGAATCATTCTCTGAGCAGCAGTGAGTGTGACAGGCTCAACTTCGTTCTGTCACCATCGCAGTCAGCTCAGACTGCTGTGACAAAACACCACAGACCGGGGTGGGGGGGCTTAAACCACAGAGATGTGTTTCCTCATAGCTCTGGAGGCTAGAAGTCCAAGATCAAGGGCTGCAGTGCTGGTTTCTCCTGCGGCCTGTCTCTGTGGCTTGCAGACGACTGCCTTCTCACTGAGTTCCCTCCTCTGTTGAGCATCTCTGGTGTCTCTTCCTTGTCTTATGAGGACACAGGTCCTCTAGGGTTAGGGCCCCACCCTTTCGACTCCATTTAACCTTGATTATCTCCTTAAAAGGCTCCATCTCCAAATACAGTCAGCTTGGGATTAGGACTGTAACGTATTAATTTGGGAGGGGGGGACCCAATTCAGTGCATAACAGACACCTTCTTACCAGGCATCAGCCCCTTTTTGTCTGAGTGAGTCCGATGTTCCCGTGTGTTCCAAGCTCCATCACCCACAAGCGATTTCAGGGGTGCCTGGCTGACTTTTCCATCTCACCATCCATGTTCTGCCGTTGCTTTCCCAGTCCTGTGTATGACAAGTGCTGCTCACTTTCACAGGTGACATGGTTGGCTTTCCTTTTTAACAAATATACTTAAGGCTTTTAAAATGTTGATTTTAAAATATTACATAAGCAATCCTAATTTTTTACACCAAACCAAAAGCTGTCTGAGATTACCACTTAAAGAATCTTTTAGACTCTTAAAAAAGATAAATTTGGTGCCAAAGCCCCAGGTTTTGAAAACCTTGTGCCATTCCTTTTCCTCTTTCATCTTGGCCAACTAAGCTGGTAGCAGCCTTCGTCCAAGAACCAGGGAGACAAACCATTAAACCAGTTCTTCTGTCAGTGCCTGGCCTGGCTCTGAGGTGGGCAGAAGGCCTCCCTGTGGGCCCTGGCTGCCACCACGCTGGACGGGGATGGGCTGGCTTGTCAGCAAGTAGACTCCTTGCTCAGTTGCTCTTACCTTCTTACACCAGTCGTGGCTGTCGTCCCCAAGGATGTTTCCTCTCCATCCCACTGTCACCAGCCTAAGCCCACTGACCCCTGCCTGACCCAGGAAGGTGGCAAAGGAACTCACTGGTGCCAAGTGCCTAGGATGTGCCAGGACAGACTGGGCACCAAGGCTGCCTCATCAAATAAGCAACTCCTTCAATGACATGCTAATTCAATATATTTGGCAAATATAATTCAAATGCTCCTTTGGTCTTCTTTGTCAAAATGTCAGTTAGGAACGCATTTGGCTGCAGGTAACAGAGACCCAACCACAGTGGAAGGTAGGAGGTCCCGGGATGCAGGAAAGTGACCGGTTTCCTTCCCACTTCCTGCTCTGCCAGCCTCAGCATATGGCATGTGCCCTCATGGTTGAAAGAAGACTGCTTCACCTCCTGCATATCGTAGCTGTTCTGGGAAGGAAGAGACATTGTGAGGGGCAGAAGCCATATGACAGTTGATGGCGCCCTTTTTATCCCAGATATTGTATTCTTCAATTCTGGAATGTCCAGTGGGTCCTTTGCCTAATTTTCGAGTACCCTGTGAAATCTCTCATTTTTTCATTTATCTTAAAGATACTTCTCCTTATGACTTCAGTAGAGATTTAGATCCGCTTGTCCCTGTATCTGGGCCAGTCACCATTGATTGTCTTTTCTCTTGAAGAGGGGTTGGCAAACTTTTCCTTAAAGGACCCAATCAGTAAAAATTTTAGGGTTGTGAGCCATAGCATCTCTGTCACAGTGACTTAACTTTGCGGTTGTAGTGTGAAACCACAGACGCTAAGTGGATAACCTTGACTGTGTTTGAATAAAACTTCATTTTAAAAAGAAACTGGCCAGCCCATGGGCTGTAGTTTGCTGAGGTCTTCTCTTGAGTATGGACACATGTTTTGTTTGTTTGTTTCTTTGTATGTCTAGTAAATTTAGATTATATCTTGGACATTGTGCATAAGGCATCCTGGAGGTTCTAGGTTGTTATATATTGTTTAAGCAGGAAATTAACGTCTGGACTCAAGCTCCACTCCACTGCAGTGGCCTGCAGCTGAAATCACTCTTGGTTCTGGTGGCCTTCGCTGGGCTACTTGGTGTTTGCTCTATGTATGCATGGTTCAGGGGTCAGCCAGAGACTTGTGCAGAGCTTATACCCAGGATTTGGTATCCCCCTTCTGCATCTCTGTCCTTTCTGGAGTTTCCCTCTCACTTTCCAGCTGCTGCATCCTCTGGTTCTTCAAGACTGCAGGCTCCTATTAGGATTTTAGCCATCCCTATATGATGCTGACCAGGACTGTCTTCAGGCAAAAGTTGAAAAACCCTGGAGGTTCACCCAGTGCAGTCCCCTTCCTCCAAATGTGGATTCCCATACTGTTTCTGCCTGCCTTTGCTTCTCTCAGTAACTACTGGGGAGTTGTATTTCATGTTTCGCCTGGAGTTTATGGTTGCCATGTGTAGAATGGTTGGTCTGATTGTACCTACTCTGCCATCCCTGGAAACAGAACACCTGAGTCTGTGACTTAACCAGAAAAACAGTGGAAGACTAGCTTTCCCAGAAATATCAGCCAGTAAAGTTCCACTGACATCTTGTTGTTCAGAATTGGGTCCCACAGTCACTCCTAGCTGCAAGGGAGTTTGAAGAGATGCGTGTTTTACCCTGAGCACATCGCAGATCCAACTGTAAAGGTGGTGCATGAGGAAGAATGGGGAAGGGACCTTGGAGGTAGGTGGTAGCTTACCTGTCTAGACCCCAGGTGTAGTCTCCCAGAACTGCTGTAACAAGTGACCACAAATCCAGTGACTTAAACAACAGAAATGTATTCTCTCACAGTCTGAAGGCTGGAAGTCTGAAACCAAGGTGTGGGCAGGGCCACACTCCTTCTGAAGACTCCAGGGGAGGGTCCTTCCTGCCTTTTCCAGCTTCGGGGAGCTCCACACATTCCTTAGATTGTGACCACATCACTCCAGTCTCTGCCCCAGCTTCACATGGTGGCCGTCTCCCTGAATCTTTTCCTCTTCTTATAAGGACATCAGTCATTAGATTTAGGACAGTTTCATCCAATTTCATTCATTCAATCCAGGACAATTTCATCTCAAGATCCTTAACTAATTACCTCTGCAAAGACCCTATTTCAAAATAAGGTCATATTCTGAGGTTCCAGGAAGACATGTATTTGGCGTGGGGTGGGGGTTACTGTTCAGCCCAATCTAACAAGGAGACACCAGTTCTGCAGGCTGAGCCATGGTAGCCTCACATCTCATCCATGTGACACTCATCTCCCTGGATACTGAGCTTGGTGGACTTGCCACCATTCAGTCTTCCGGGTCTTTGCTTCTGTCTCTCCAAAATTCATCCCCGCTGGGGCAGTGCTCTGGGAATTGGTGAGAGAAGTGGCTTCAGTCTCCAGCCTGTGCTCACCCCTATGTTCCTTTTTCAGCCCCTCATAGTTTGAACCTTTGAAATCTTCCCACTAGGACACTCCTGAGAAGCAGGAAAAGAACCTGGAGCCAGCAGACCTGGGTTCAAATCCCAACTCTACCGCTTATGATCTGTGAAACCTTGGACGGGTTATTCAGCCTTTCTGTGCCTCAGTTTCCCTATATATAAAGTGGAGATAATAATAGTGGTTACTTTGTACAGTTGTTATGAGGCTCAAACAAGTTTTTTTTTTAAGCATTTGGAAGCCTGGCACAGAATAAATGCTATATATGTATTAAGTGGTATACCATTATTTTAACAAACGTATTGTACATTCCTGGGATTTTTTTCCCTCTAGAGCCCCCCACCCCTCCCTGGGCCTCCAGACAGCAGCCCCTTGCTGTTCTGGTTTCTACCTCGAGGAAGACGAGGAAGAAAGGCCACAGCAGAGCGGCAGAAACAAAGGTGAGTTTTTGCTTTTGACTTTCTAGACAGACTTTTTGTTCTTTAACTCTTTATTTTGACATCATTTCAGACTTGCTGAAGAGTCACGAGAATACTATAAAGAATTCCCCTCTACCCTTCATTCTGTTGTGCCAAGATGTGAACATTCACTGTGTTTACCTGATCATTTTCTTTCTCTCTTTTCTTTTCTGAATTACTTAAGGGGGAGTTGCAGACATGAGACCACTTTATCTCTAAATATTTTAGTGTGTATTTCCCAAGAACAAGGACATCGTCTTCCGAGGAAGGAGACATTTTCTTACATAACCCTGGTATCATTATCTGAACCGGGAAATTAATGTGGATGCTTTAAATGATCTAATCTATAGACCTTATTCAGATTTTGCCAGTTGTCCCTGAAATGTCCATTACAGCAAAAGAAAATCTCAGATTGTGAATCACATTCAACGTTCATGTCTCATTAGTGTTCTTGCATAGGGACAAACTCCTCATTTTATCTTTTCTTTTTATCACGTTGACGTTTTTTAAAGATTACTGACCAAGTATTTTGTGGAATGTCCCTCAAATCAAGTTAGTCATGTGTTTCTTCCTTATGAAATTCAGGTGACACATTTTTGGAAGGAATCTCACAGAAGTGACGTTGCGTCCTTCTCAGTGCCTCATACCAGGGGATACCTGTCTATTTGCTGTGTTGCTGTAATGTCAATTTGATCACTTGCTAAAGGTGGTATCTGCCAGATTACTCTGCTGTGAAGTTCCCGTACTTTTTGGTAATAAATAATTATCTCGTGGAGAGATGTATTGAGACTTTGTAAATATCTTATTCCCTGCAAAACCTTCACTCACTAGTTTTAGCCTCTAGTGATGATTCTTCCCTGAAACACGTATTTTATGATGGTTGTCAAATGGTAACTTTTCTAATTATGCTATGCCTTCCACATTTACTAATTGGCACTTCTCCCTTATTTATTTGTTTATTCACACATACATTATATTTTATAAATGTTACATATCTATTACACAAGTTAGATACAAATATATATGTATGTATATTGTTACAGACTATTAATTCTTACTTTATGCAGTGGATTACAATGCTTTTTTTTATTTTGATGCTCAAATCATCCCAGATTTGAGTAGCAGGGGCCCCTTCCAGCTGGCTTTGTGTCCTTTTGACACAGTCCCATCAGTTTTGGCTCAGTTTTCTGGCACAAGAAGGTGTTCCTGGCTCATCTTGTACTTAACTTGCCCCAGTCCTGGAATCAGCCATTTCTCCAAGGAACCCTACTTCCTTTTAGTGGAGACTGTATCTCAATTGACACATGAAGTGCTCCAGTTGAGAAAATAGGTTGAGGAAAATGATGCTCATATCTCAAAAGCCAAATCTCATAGACCACACAACAGGTTTCGGGAGACTCTGGTTCTTCACCCTGCCCAGCCTCTCCACATAGTGGGAGAGCAGAAGCCTAACACCAGGTGCTGGCGATGCTCCAAGGGGCTCCCCAACCCCTTAAGGCTGAGCCCCCCTCCTGTGGTAGAAGCTTGGAGTAGCTCCCAGAATCCCTTGCAGTTAGGGTATGCACATGGGACGTGTTTCTATGACTTCAAATTGGGAGCCCCTGATGCAAGGAAACTGGTGTCCAGAGACTTTTCTCAGGGGAGCAGTGGGGCTTCAGGGACAGCAGGTAAGGGTGCCAGATTTAGACAAAATAAAATAGTAACATTAAAATGAACCTACTTTTACTAAAATATTATTGTTTATCTGCAATTCAAAGTGAACTGGGTCTCCTGTGTTTTATCTGGCAAGCCTGAGGGACTAACAGAAGAGTCTGGACTCCCATTCCAGCAGGCTGTAGAGCTCAGGCACCCAGTAGGTAGGTCCCTTCAGATCTGTGGTGTGATCTTGGGTGTCAGTTCTGGCTATAGAACCCTCCCACCTGGTCTTCCAGCCCTCCTTAAGATTCTGTGGGATCCATAATATTCTTGTAACAAGTCCCTTTTCTGCTTAAATAAGGCGGTGATGAGAAGGGCCGCCTGTGCCTGCTTCTCATTGTGCTGAAGTCAGGTGGGGACAAAGGGAGGAAACCCCCAGATTAGTTCTGGGAAACTGGAGAACGGAAGGGACTTTTTCCCCACTTCCTTCCAGAGCTTTCAGAATTCCCTAGCCTGTAGACTTGAAGGCAGCCACCCACCCATCAATCCATCATCCATCATCTACCATCCACCCATCCACCCATCCACCCACCCATCATCCATCTATCCATCCATCTGACATTATTGAGCACCTACTGTGTGGTTGTCACTGTCTGAGTTCTAGAGACACCACAAATGAAGAAAACAACTGACACAAATGTATCTGCTCCCACAAGGAACTTACATTTGCATGATGGGAGGCAGGCATTAAACCAAAGAGCAAGTTACACACATTGTATGTCAGGTGGTAAGAAGTGCTATCAGGATAAAAGAACCAGGAAGGGGGCGGGGAGTGCCGGGGCAGGGAGTGCGAGGCAGGGACTGTTGGTATTTTGCATGGGTAGTCAGAGAATGTGGGATCAGGTCACTGAGAAGGTGACATTTGAAAAGGGGAAGATGGAGTTGAGGGAGGAGCCAGGTGGGTATCAGAGGGAGGAGAGTTCCAGGTGACAGAAGCAGCGACCCCCAAGGCGCTGTGGAGGGAGACTGGTGCAAGGGACCCCACGAAGGCCCTAGGGAGGAAGAGCATGGGCAGGGGGAGAGGAGGGCTGAGGGCAGACCGAGGACAGCCATCAGGCCGCAGGAAGGATTTGGGCTTCGATTCCAGGGACATGGGAGCTGTGGTTGGTTCTGAGCCAAGGAGGAATGGGTTCTCATTCCCTTTTTAAAGGCTATTAGACGCCACCTCAGGGAGAAGCAGGGGAGGAGGGTCTTCTGAAGGAATTGATTTAAACTTGAAATAACAAGGAAAACCAAGATGCTTTTCCTTGAATGACTGGCTTTATTCTACCAAGTTCGTTAGACATGGGGAGGTGGGGCGAGACTTGAGATCTGAAGGTCAGTTTCCTCATAGGAAAATGAAGTTGCATCTTTTCTTGTGGCTGGAAAATTCACAGCGCCTCACTCGGGTCCTCTTATTTATTCCTCGCCACAGCCCCACAACACCCCCATTTACAGATGAGGAAACTGAGGCCCAGCATGGCTAAGCACTTGCCCAGGCCCCTGGCCATAGATCCCTCCCCAGGCCTGTCTGCCCCCGAGATTTCTCCCAGCTCGGCCTCCGTCGCCAAGCTTCCTTCCAGCCTAAGTCGCCTCTGGCTTGCCTTTGAGCTCTGTGGGACTTCAAAAATCAGGACGGAAATTACCAAAAAGCCAGCCTGCCCTTCCGTCTGCTTGCAGGGCCCCACCCTTCCAGCTTGGGCTGGAAACACCAGCTCTGGCCCAAAGGTCCACTGAGACAGAGCATCTGCTGATGGGCGTGGACATGTGCTAACTTGGTTTTGCCCCCAAAATAAGATGGCCTTGTCGTGCAGGGGTGTGTGTGGACACAAAGGGCAGGGACAGCTCGAATGTCCCAGAGAGGCCTGTCTTCCTTCTCTAGCTGGCCTGGTGGCACAGGCCCAGAGCTGGTGTGAGGATGGAGAAGTACCTTCCCTGGCTCTCAAGCCCGCTGGGATGACCTGCCCACTTCCGGACGAGGTTGGCAGAGCCATGAGACGTCTGATCCCAAATGGAAAATTGAAACCACTCTCCTCCGTCACTACAGCCATTTGTCACTAGATGAGGGTGCATATAAACAGCTTAATTCAAACCATACTGCCACCCTCCTCCCCTCCATCCTTTCCCGGGCCTCCCCCTAGCTCGCTTCAGGAAGGTAACATAGTGCGCTGTCAGCATGAAGGGCCCCATTGCTACATCTTACTGAGCTGAGCCAGCTAAGATGCTCTCTTGTCTTCACGACGACCCTATGACATAACAACTATTGTTATGCCCACTTGTCAGATGAGGAAACTGAGGCTTGAGTTCCATCATTTGGCCAAGGTGATGAAGCCAAGAAGCAGAAGCAAATTCTGGCCAAACCTTCCCGTAGACCCAGCTGTCCCTTTGTGAGCCTGGCCACCACACCAGGACATACAGACCCCTTGCACAGAACCCATATACAGAGCGAGAACCCAAAAACTTACACTGGATCCTAGCTGCACTCCACTTGCTGAGTGTAGTCGGTCATTTTAAAATAATTTTGTTGTTGTTGTTGTTGTTTTGGAGGGGGGGAGGTAATTAGGTTTGTTTGTTTGTTTATTTATTTATTTATTTATTTATTTATTTAACGGAGGTACTGGAGATCGAACCCATGACCTCGTGCACGCTAACTAAGCGAGCATCCTACCACTAAGCTATCCCCTCCCCTCTGTAGTCGGTCTTTGTATTCCTTCTCTGAGCCCCAGAAGGAGACCTGCCTGCCTCGGCGACTTGTCTCCCAGCTGATAGGTGCCTGAGCTGGTCTTCATCCCAAGACAATGTGACCACTATGAGATTCACTTCTCTCACCGTCTCGAAAATCTCTTTTACATCCCCTGTATCATCAGACAAGGGAGAGGATAACTGAAGAATGAGGAGCGGGAGAGGATAACTGAAGAATGAGGAGCCCTCGGGTTAGAGCCCTAGTGTGGCCCCCTTCTAGCTGTGTGACCTTGGGCAAATTCCTTAACCTCTCTGTGCTTCCATTTCCTTATCTGTACAGGAGGCATAATAATAGTACCTATCCCATAAAGTGGTTATGAAGAGTCAATGAGATAGTGTGTGTGAAGTGTTTAAAACAACACCTGCACTATTTTAAAAACGTTGATTAATATATAATAACAAAGCCCTACAAATGTGCCTGCTAATATCACAATAATACGTGATTAATTATAAAGAGCTGAGCAACAACAGGTGCTCACACCAGGAACACTTGAGTGAAGGAATGAGTGGATGAACGAACATGAAATTAACCAGCCCAACCCTGGAGAAGCCCTTACCAGCCTGGTCCCGTTTTACAGTTTCAGGAGCCCCAGGCTGCAGGTCAGGATTGTACATGGTTGGAAACTAAGCCCACATGGGTCGAAGGGAGAGAAGTGTGATTTCCCTGCTCAGGAAACCCACGAGCTGGAACCGCAGGCAACCCCCTCTGCACTTTCCCAGCCCTGTGAGAAGAGGATTTGTTTCTGCAAGGCCTTCTTCCCTTTGTTTACCCTGCCCACCTCGTTCAATTGTTCCTGCTAAAGTAGGGAAGAAAGTAAATGGGGATATTTCTCCTGGTGAGTTGTTGTGAAGTGTGACCAATCATTTTCCAGCCAGATCCTCGGAAGGCAGCTGACAAGAGTGTGGGAGGCCAGTAGCCTCAGGTGACAGTTTAAATGTCCTTCCTGCCTGATGACTCCCTTACTTGGTGTTCTGGGCTTAGGAAGTGAGCGGAGAAAAGGAGCTCTTGTGCTTCCTCCCATGTGTGTGTGTGTGTGTGTGTGCACCCATTTGTGTGTGAGTGTGTAAAGGGAGAGCCCAGAGGAAAGGAATGGGGGAGCATGAATACTTTCATGTGACTGAGCCATTGTACCCAGAAGTAGTGGGACGCATGCTGCATCTTTAAATTGTGTGATTGAACCCAGACAACCACTGTATTCCAAAAATGCTCCGTTTTACATGTGCCAGGTGCTGTTCTCAGCTCTTTACAAATATTAACTTATTAATCCTCATAACAGCCTCTTGAGGCAGCTACCAGTATTATCCCTATTTCACAGAGGGGGAAACTGTGGCACAGAGAGGGTAGCTGACTTATCCAAGGTCACACAGGCTGGAAGGAGCAGAGCCGGGATTCAAGCTCAAGAAGTCAGGTCAGACTGCCTGCTCCTGACTGCTAGGCCATGCATGCCACCCTTAAAGGCACCCTGACCCAGGTCAGTCACAGCCACACTTTGGGACCACATGACATGACCAGAAAAGAGACAGGGCATCAGTTTCACAACACGTAATTCTCCAAACTTGGCTCAGAATGGCTTTTGGAGTATTTTTATATTAAGCTATGTACATTGTTGTTTTAGACATAATGTTATCACGTGCTTAACAGATTACAGTATAACTTTTAAATGCACTGGGAAACCAAAAAATCCGTGTGATTTACTGCAATATTCACTTCATTGTGGTGGTCTGGAATCGAGCCTGCAGTCGAGCCTGAGGTCTGCCTGTAGTCTATCCTGGTAAGATGTTAACTTTCCTGATTGGATCATCTTATTGTATTTATGTAATAGAAGGGCATATCCTTAAGAAATACACACCAAAGGGATTAAAGGGGCTGATGTCTGCAACTTATGTGTATATGATGTTTTACATGAAAACATATGTAGAGAAAGAATGAGGCAAAATGTAAATGCTGTTGAATCTGTGTGAAGAGTACACGGGAACCCCTTGTATTATTCCAACTTTTCTGTTGAAATAATGCCAAAATAGAAAGTTACAGAAAATAATAACGAAAAAATGTTAAGTAGCACCAAATCTGTGATGTCACAGTGCAGCCTGGCATCTCTCTTTCAGATTGATGGTGTCCTTTAACACCAACACTTAAACACACCTGTGCCCTCTCAGTCCCCCAGTGGATGCTGGAGATCATCATGCTCTGGTGGGCTGCCCACTGCTCTTGGACATCCTCCGCTCCTCCTCCCAGCTCCAGAGACGACAAAAGCACCCCCCGGTGCCAGGCACTGGAGCGGACCCTGGTGGCCCAAGGGTCAACGAGACAGGCCCCACCCCTGCCTTCAGGGAAGCAACAGACACAGGAATTACAAAGGTCAGGAGGGTCCAAGAAGAGGTGCTATGGGAACCCACCAATCTGGAGCCAGATGGGAAGGGGAAGGCTTCCAGGTAGAAATAGTTTATGCCAGGGCCCAAAGGACAAGAAGAAAAGCCAGAGGAGAAGGGAAATCTGAGTTAGGTACCACGAGCTCATTTATAGGCGGGAAAACTGAGGCTCCATGTGTGTAATTAACTTGCCTGTGGTCCCGTGGCTAGGATGTGGTGGCCTTGGGATCCACACTGGAGCACTGCCACCCCATCCTGTAAGACAGAAGGGTGACATCTACAGGGAGACTGGAACCCACAAGGGCCTGTGGGAAAATTGGACCCTAGGTCCCCACTAACCTGTTCTCTCTTTTATCTGCCGGAGCTGCCAGGATGTCCAGGGAGCAGGGGAGCCCCTCAGGGAACAATGATCAGGTAAGGAATCTGCGTGCGGGTCAGGCCCAGCTTTGCTGCGTAGAAGCCCTGACATCTTGAGTCTCAGACTCTATCTTCTTGTCTCTAAGGGACAGACGCTAACCATGCCAGCAACACTGGCTCAGGGCTGGGCAAACTTTAGAATGATGACGGCAATGTTGATCAGAATGACGATCGTTTTGAGGCTGAAACACTTCATTCTCTCCATTAGTGGCCCAGGTGCTAAGGAACTGGGTCCAAATCTTACTCTTCAGCCAGCTCCTTTCCTTCCAGACGGTTTGTTTTCCCCCTTGTTACTTTGCCAAAAGCAAGAGTAACAAACCCCACCACCTGCCATATCTTAAGAGAATTATTATTTTAACCAAAAGGACACTAATCGTATCAGGAAAACCCTAAGGTGTTGGCAGAGATGGGTCCCATCCCGGGGTGACCTCAGACTGTACATTTTACACCACAGTGACCTCTTCCTGTCTCATTTCTGCATTGGCCCCAGGGGCTCAGTGACCTAACCCCAAAGTATGGTCAAGGAGAGAGAGTTCAGAGGTTGCACCTGGGAAAATTTCCAACAGTTTCTTTGTTTGAGGTGGACCTGTGGCCTCAGCTCTCCTGGGCAGCTGCCTTTCAAAATGGCCTCAGGCAGCTCCCTCACCAATAAAGGCGCTCAGTGATTGGTGTAGTTACAGGACAATTACATCTCCTGACTCCAGGAGAGAGGACATCCTGGATGGAGGCTGTCCCTTGCTCCCCCGGGGAGGCAAGGATGCAGAGAACCTAACAGGATTTTCAGGAACCACTGTCTCTAGTCTCCACTTTCTGCTGAGCTATTTCCCCAGAAATTCTATAGACTAAGAACCAGATTTCTCCCCTGGAAAAGAAAACTGGAGTGACCATGCCATCCTTAGCATTTAAGATGGTGCCAGAATTTTGTGGGTGTGCAGAGATGCACCATGCTGGTTGATCATATAGCCTGCCTTCAAGCAAGAGGGCAAGAATTCAGAAGACACGATGTGAATTGTGAGGCTCCAATGCTCTGTTTATGGGCAGTGTTCATTCATCCACAAACGCATTTTCAGAGCGTCTGCTCTTGGCTAAGCATCACTGTTAGAGGCGCCAAGATTCAGGGAGGCGGGATGTTGGGCCCACTAATACCTATGAGAATGGCAATCGGGTGTGTGGTGCCGTGAATTGGGGACATTCGTGTGTGCAGTCAGGCCTCCTAGAGAAGGAATCTGGTCTTTATCCTAGGAGCAATGGGCTACAGCCATTGAGGTTTGAATCAGGGGGTGAAGTGATCAGATTTGCGTTTTGAAATCGCATTTTGGCAACAATGTGGAGAATGGATTGTTGGAGTTCAGAGTGGGAGCCAAGGAACCTAGGGGGAGGCCATCATCCGGCCCTGGTGAGAGGCCTGCAGCCAATTATTTCTAAAGCACTTCCCTCTACCTCTGGGCGCCGTGGCTGAGGGGATGGAGAGCGGTGGGTGGGTTGAGTGATACTGAGGGGGCAACACTGACAGGACTTGGGGGTTCACAGGTTTGGGGCAAGACGGAGGAGGCAGGGTTGCCGTTGCCTCCAGGTGTCAGGCTCAGAGAAACAGGACCAGGTGGTGTCTGCCAGGCCAGGTGACTCAGGTTGGGGTGGGAGGGGGACAGAAAAATCTTTGTCATCATCAGTTAAAAAAACACGAATATAATCTGCAGTACAAGATTATCCTTGTTTTAAAATGTACAGAAAAAAAACTGAAAGGAAATTCACCAAAAATCAACAGAGTTTCTCTCTGAACAGGGGATTCTCCTCTTTCTACTTCTCTCCATTTCCCAAATGATCGTTGCTGATTGTGTACTAATACACAATAACTAGGGGACACCACATGTGAAAATCTATGTGTGTTTGATCAATTATAGGACAGTCCATGCCCCTGATAGAGGTAGTTTTTCAGTATTTTCCTGAGTAAGTCTGGCTGCTCAGAGCAGGGAGAGGGAAGTTCTGGCGCTGGGGCTCAATGGTTTAACCTCACCCATTTCCACCAGGATCTGCCAGCCAGGCTCAGCCCTCACCATCTCTGGAGATTTTTGCTCCATTTGTTAAATTCACATTTGTCTATTATGTTTTGAATGCTAAAGTTTCACTGTCTCTCTCTCTCTGTTTTAATTTCAACGTTACATTTTCGCCCTTTCTCCCAAAGAAACCTGCAAAACAAATCACAGCTTGATGTGATTGACATCTTCCTGTAACACTTGGGCCCTTCAAAAAATGAGGCATTCTTATCCCTGGCTTCAAAAGCTGGGAGAGGTGCTCTGTTTTGTTTTATGTCTGGCCCTGAGAAGATAGGATTTGGGTAGGGAAGAACCACTTGGAAGCCACCTCCATCGTAAATCCCATCTGTTTGCTTGGAAAGGACAAAGTGTTTTAAAATGTGAGCCTGAGGAATTGAGCCTGGCACAGGAGACCCCCGACCATCTGGGGAAGATCGTGACCCCACTCCAGGGCAGATAAACTGATTCCCAAATGCAAACGCAGAGGAAGCTGGTGGCTTCCAGCCAGTGATTCCAAAAGGGCTTCCCCACCCCACCCCACCCTGACCTCAAAGCCGGCTGCCGCAGCACCAGGGAAGACTCTGACTCCTTTAGGGTATTGGTTCTGTGAAGTGTAGTAGGACTTTTGGTTGAGTTTCTGATCCAGTAGTCCAGAATTCAGTCAGCAAGGTGAGAGGTCGTTGTCCCTCCTTGAAGAAACTTGGAGGACAAAATTCTCCTCCCTTGACAAAATAGTAGCAGCAGCAAGGATAGCAATAGTGGCAATGATACTAATAGTAATAATACTAACGGTAGTAATAATAGTACTAATCACAACAATAATGAGAATGGTATTAATAGTAGTAGTAATAAGAATACTAGTAACAATGGTGTTACTATTACTCTGATTGTTACTAGTAACAATATACAATAGTATTAGCAGTAGTAATCATAACACTTGTAGTAGCATCAACAGTAGTAGTAATAGTAACAGTGATAGCAGTGGTGGGGATGGTAGCAATAGTAATAATGGTGATGGTAGTGGTCATAGTAGGAGTAGTAGTAATAGTGATGGTAATCGTGGTGGTGGTAGTAGTAGCAATAATGATCATACTGGGGGAAAAGTGAGACTAGTAATACTACTGCTACCAGTAATAGCAACTCGCATTTACTATTCGCTGTGTCCCAGAAGCCGTGGTGAGCACGTGACAGAAACGAACACGTGAACCCCCATACACCTGTGAGGAAGGTACTGTCTTGACCGTCTTCTGTTTGCAACTGAAGAAAGTGAGGCCCAGGGCATTTAAGTGACTTGCCCAAAGTCTCCCAGCTGTTAGGAAGCAGGGCCAGGATCTGAGTCCAAACATGTGTCACTTCCCAGGCCCGAGAGATTCATGGGAAACAGCCCTCCCCTGGCCCCTGACCAGGGCTGACGCAGCCAGTCTGAAGGGAGCCTGGGGTTGGTTTTGTGCTCTAAGTTCCGAGCGTGATGCTAGCACTTGGCCACGGTTGACTGTCACTTTGCTACACGGTGGTTCTCACACTGGGTGGCGCCAGGACCCCCGAAGGTTACCCAGCTTGTTGTCCACCTGCCAAGTTCCTGATTCAAGAGGTCTGGTGGGGCCCAGGAGTCTGCATGCGTACTAAGTTCCCAAGTGACGTGAATGCTGCTGGTAGGGGACCTGCCTTTGGAAGCCCTGCTCTGTGCAGATCCTGCCTCCCTGGCAAAAGTCCTGTTCACGCATGCAAGCACTCACTCAGCAAACGCTCCTGAGCACCTACTACATGCCAAGGCCTGTGCCAAGCCCTGTGCCAAGCCCTGTGAGTGACAAGCAGTACAGACGCCCCGGCCCTCGGAGAGCTTGCTTGTGGGCGTCCGCTCCTCTGTCCTGGATAGCATGGAGCACGTGGGGGCCATGGGGGAGCTAGAGGGTAAGAGAGGGTCCTGTTTCAGAGGCTGGATGGGAGGTGCCGCCCCAGCCCTCAGCCCAGTGCATTGGGCATCCATTTGTCCTCAGCCCCCGAGCTAATCCATCATCCAAACTCCCCCTGTGAACTGGTTACATAAGTGTTCCCTGAGGCCTGGAAACTTCCAGATGGCCCTGTGGCCCATCCCACCAGCTGCTCCCGGGATGTCATCCCCGGCCACTTTCCTGGGCCCTGGAATTGCTGGAGCAGCCGGACAGGGGGCAGCTGCTGAAGCGTCAGGAAGGCTGAGTGTGCAGAGCGTGAGCTCAGACAGCCTTTGTGCGCTCAGGGCTCCTCCCAAGAGCAGCTACATTGGGGGCGGGGCTGGGTCCCCGTGACCCCAAACATCTGGGCCCACAGCACAAACCAGCTTCTAGAAAGGCACATTGGTGACCTCCCCTTAGCAGGGCAGTCTGTCTCTGTCCCTCCTGTTCTGCTTGGACACATTCCTGGTGCCTCCTGCCCTCAAGTCACCCGCACACCCACATCCAGGGGACCACTGGGGCCCCAGGTCTACAGGTCCATCAGAATCACCTGGAAAGCCAGTTTAAAGTGCCCATTTGGCCACACCCAGAGAGTCTGATCCCGTAAGTCTAGGAGGGGCCCAGGAATCTTCATTTTTGACAAGGTCCCCAGGCAATGCAGGGGTTCCTCAGACCACACTTTGAAAAACACTAACACAGATGGCATCCTCCCATTTTATATGACATGTTATATGCATGCAAGGAAGAATATCTATTTTATATCTGTGTATGTTGATAGATATAAAGATACAGGTATTGATATATATCTTGTTAGTTTCCTGGGGCCACCATAACAGAATACCCAAACTAGGTGACTTAAAACAACAGAAGTATATTTTCCCAGTCTGGAGGCCAGAAGTCCAAAGTTGAGGTGCTGGCAGGGTCACCTCCCTCTGAAGGCTCAAGGAGGGCTTCTTCCTGCCTTGTCCAGCTCCTGGGGGTGCCCCAGACATTCTTTGCCTCCCTCTGACCTCTGCCTCTGTCTTCATGTGGCTTCTCCTCTGTCTGTGTCTCTCCTAGTCTGTTTCCTGTAGGAATGCTGTCAGATTTAGGGCCCACCTGGATGATCCAGGGAGATCTTGTCTCAGGATCCTTAATCACATCTACAAAGATGTCAATTCATATGTGTACAGCGTTGACATGGACATGATTTTTATGGGCCATCAATCAATATCTTGAGAATTGGCCTTCAAGCAATAGGACAAAGGAGGTGCCTGAGTTCAATTCTACCCCAAGGACGGAGCCTCAGGCTGGGTCCCTGGCCCCTCTTCAAAGCGGTCAGGCTTTGCCCTACAGCCAGCAAAGCAGCTGATTGAACCATAGAATTTTCTGAGACTGCACAATTCCAGCTGGTGTCCGCCTGTCAGCACCTACAGTCCTCACCCTCTCTCCCCGACCTCTCTGGCCAGCTCCCTTCCTGTCCCCTCTGATGC
This sequence comes from Vicugna pacos, assembly GCF_048564905.1. NCBI lineage: Eukaryota > Metazoa > Chordata > Mammalia > Artiodactyla > Camelidae > Vicugna > Vicugna pacos. Next base: position 53,759,007 of record NC_132995.1, read on the forward strand.
CGGACCCTGGGCCTCTTCCCTCTTTGGAGCTGCCCTCCCTGGAGAGCTTTAAGTGCCATCGACATGTGGGTTCCCACAACCCCTCTTCAGCTCTTACCTCCTCTGGGCTGCAGGTCCATAGTGTTCCAGGGCCAACTGCCCTCTGACCTCTCCACTCAGAGTCTGCCAGACACTTCATCTTGCCTCTAAGTCTGTCTGAGCCCCCATGGTAACTGTGACCCTGGTGGGCTGCTGTAAGTGGCAGGAAGATGCAACAGTAATGCTGAGCACAGGGGAAGCGCTGAGCCAGAGGTCAGCATCTTGTAAGGTAGATGCAAAGCGCACAACCTTCCCTCCAGGTTGGAATTCCCAGAGCTGGGAAGCAGGGCCTCACCAGGTTCTCCCACATTCCAGGGTCAGGCGAGGCAGCTGCTCTCCATGGTTCTTAGAAGGATTCTTCCCTTCCTTCTCTGGTGCATGAAACTTAAAGCCAGCAGCAAAACCTTCCCATCTATCAGTATGAGCTTCGGGATTTAAGTGACAGTCTCCCCCAGAATGGAGCATCAAGGACTCGAGCTTACTCTTACTAAGGTGCAAATAACTCATAGCAGATCAGTTCCCAAGAAAAAGCACCTGCCCTTGAGCCTGCCCTGGGAGCAGGTACCCTCACGTACAATCAGCAATGAAGGGGCCCCTCCTAGAGGAAACGGTGGAGAATTGCCCACCACTAGGGGCAGCAGAGCACAGGGGATCAATTTACAAATACAAAGGGAGGGGTCCAAATTAATACTTTGATAAGTTGTAACACCCCTGCCCACCCTGTCTAGGCAGCCCCCCTTCTTCCTTCTAATTGAATATGCACTCCATCCTTGCTTCGCCACTAGGTGGAGGTCCAGAGAGGTCCCAAGGGAAGCAGGAACCTCATACGTCACGCACAGTTTCTCCCAAGTAGAGATGGAAGCACTTGACACCTCATTCAAGGAAAGGCCGGCCGTAGGGAGCAGCTACAATACTGCAGACTTCTTAATGCCTCAGAGCCGGTCCCCAGCGGCAGCCTCACCTGGGAGCTTGTTGGAAATGTAGATTCTCAGGCCCCATCCCAGAAGCACAGCATCAGACTCTCTGAGGGTGGGCCCAGCAATCTGAGTTGTTTTTTTTAACATTTTTTATTGATTTATAATCATTTTACAATGTTGTGTCAAATTCCAATGTTCAGCACAATGTTTCATTCATGGACATATACACACTCATTGTCACATTTTTTTCTCTGTGAATTATCATAACATTTTGTGTTTATTTCCCTGTGCTGTACAGTGTAATCTTGTTTATTCTACAATTTTGAAATCCCAGTGTATCCCTTCCCACCCTCCACCCCCCTAGCAACCACAAGTCTGTATTCTCTGTCTATGAGTCTATTTCTGTCCTATATTTACGCTTTGTTTTTGTTTGTTTGTTTTTGTTCTTGTTTTTTAGATTCCACATATGAGCGATCTCATATGGTATTTTTCTTTCTCTTTCTGGCTTACTTCACTTAGAATGACATTCTCCAGGAGCATCCATGTTGCTCCAAATGGCATTATGTTGTCGGTTTTTATGGCTGAGTAGTATTCCATTGTATAAATATACCACATTTTCTTTATCCAGTCACCTGTTGATGGACATTTAGGCTGTTTCCATGTTTTGGCTATTGTAAATAGTGCTGCTATGAACATTGGGGTGCAGGTGTCATCCTGAAGTAGGGTTCCTTCTGGATACAAGCCCAGGAGTGGGATTCCTGGGTCCCAGCAATCTGAGTTTTAACAAGCCCTCCAGCGGCTTCTGATCAGCTCAGGGTTGAGAACCACTGCTTTCAATGAAGCAGGCAAGATGGGAACATTGATTCATGTGCAGACATGTGTCAATGCTGCTGTGAGGCCAAAAAGCCCGGATTGGGGCAGTTTGCTGTAAGGATGTTGGCCTGGAGCAGAGGCCCCCACCTGACAGGCCTCCCCTGGAGCTGGGCCAGGTGGCTGGTTAACATAATGGACGAATGAGTCAATGATGGTTACATAACATCGTGTCCCAGCCCCAGATCAACTCCCAGGAGGACGAATTAGAAAGTGGTCTCTGGGTTGTCAGTTCCCCAAAATGAGAACATCTACAGCTGAAAAGGAAGCCTGGTCTCTTTCCTGGCACTAGAATAGAGGCCACTCACCTCACCAGGGATCTTCAGAAGGAAGGGGAACCCACTTGCCTGGGTTCAAATCCCTGCTCTACACTGAGAAGCTGGGCCATCCTCCTCAGTGACTCAGCGTCTCTGATCCTCAGCTCCGTGCCCTGTACAATGAAGATAACAGTTCCCACCAAATAAGTTACTTGTGGGGATGAAATATAATATATTAAGCGACAACCTGGCCAGAATCAAGGCTTAACAAGTGTTAGTGAATTTTTAATAAACAGTTTGTGTAAATTGTAAAAATCTATGTTTTCCCAGCCTAGCAGCTCCTTAAAAAGTGAAATATAGAGTTACTGTATGATCCAGCAATTTTATTTGTACACCCAGGAGAATTGAAAACTGAGGTTCACACAAAAGCTTATACACAAATGCTCACAGCAGCCCTCGTTACAACAGCTGCAAAAGCGGAAACAACCCAAATGTCTCTCAGCGGATGCATGGATAAACAAAATGTGGTCTCCCCACAGACTGGGATAGTACATTGGCCATCGAAAGGGTTGAAGTATTGACATCAGCAGCAACCTTGGGGATGAACCCTGGAAACACGATGCTCAGTGAAAGAAGCTAGACATAAAAGACCATGTATTGTATGAGTCCATGTATATGAAATGCCCAGAGTAGCAAATCCATAGAGACAGGAAGTGGATTAGTGGTTTCTGGGGCTGAAGTGGGGGTGGGAGGACCAGAGGTGATGGCTAAGAGTATGAGGTTTCTTTTAGGAGTGATGAAGTGTTCTAAAAGTGATGGTATTGATGGTTGTGTGACTCTGGATATGCTGAAAACCCACCCAACTGTGTATTTTAAAAGGGTGAATTGTGTGGTGTGTGAATTATATCCCCCAAAAGCTGCTTTAAAGCCATGTTTTCCCCATGAGTTACCCTGAAGTTATTTTTTTATTGTTAATGGCTGGGAGGAGAGTGACCTGTGTACGTTTTGATTTTTCCCAAATTAATCCCTAAGCAAAAAAATGTTAGGAGGTACTTGAGTTTAATTCCATCTCCAAATTAGGGCCCTATCATGGGGCCCCTCATTCAAGGTCAGGCCTTCCCAGCACAGCAGAGTAGCGCAACCCTTCAAATGGTGGGCTGCTTTTTTTAAAGGCTACAGACTTTCCCCCTGGATTTTGTCTGTATACATCATACAGTCTAGAGGTGGGATAAGCCCCTAGGATCTTCAGGAACTTGGGGCTAAATTAGCATCAGAAAAATTGCAGCATCTCCAGGCCCAGGGAGGCAGGCTCCATTTCCACAGCTGTCCTTGCAGGCAGCTGCCAGGGAGGCCTGCCCAGACCTTATCTCTGAAAGAAAATGTCCCCACCCTGTTCCAAGTGTTTGTCCAGAAGGATGTTACCAAGCATCCAAGTCCCAAGAGATGAGGTATCCAGAGAGAGTGTCTCCCCCGACCACCACCCTAGGGGAGGAGAGTCACCAGGGAATGGGGTGGGGTGGGGCTCCTGGCACATGTGCTTCCCACAGGGACCAAAGGGTCCTATCCCAACTTCCTTTCTGTCTCAGACCCCCTGCCCCCCAACACACACACCTTCCCATCAGCATCTCATGGCCTTCAGGTTCGGGGGTGGGTTTGGCCCTAAGGTCTCACAGCCAGACCCTACCCACCCTGGACAGATATGTCATCAGCCTTGCCTCTTCTCTAAGCTCCCTCGCACCCCTGGGCCTTTGCACAGGTTGTCATCAGAAGCTTCCACCAGGTCCCAGCTGTGCCCTTGGAGAAGTCACTCCCTCCCAGGCCTCACATCCCCACTGGTGTTTTGAGAAGACTCCTGGAGCTACCAATGGGGAGCTGGTGTTCCGACTGCTCCCACCTCCAGGACTGCTAATTGTCTGCCCATCCTCCCCTCCTGCCCTGCCCCCGGAACCTTCCTGAATGCCGAGGCACTCAAAGTTTCTTGGGATCATCTTTGATGGCCTGGTGGGCCTCTTGGCCATGCTGACAACTCTTGGAGGGCAGGGCTCGCATGGTGGTTACCCCACATGGCCCCTCCCTGGCCTGGCCCATCACAAGCTCTCTACCAGAGTTTCAGGGAGTGAGGGAGTTTCCAAAATACCTGTCCCTTGGGCCAGGCTAGGCAGGTGCCAATTCATCAGTCCTGACCCCGGAGTTACTGCCTCTTGCTGCAGACCCACTGCACCAGCTTCATTTATCTTCCCCATCAGGAGAGAGGGCTGTGGCCTCCTTAGGGGAGCCTGGGGGCCATCCTTCTGGAAGCAGATGTGGGCAAGCCATTCAGGCCGGCAAGAGGATGTGGTTCTCTGCAGGCAGCTTCTCCAACAGCCCAGAACCGGCTGTGGAGCTGCCTGTAGACCGTGCCAGGCCAGCCGGGGCTCCAGCTCTGGCTCCTCTGCCTCCCAGCAGGGGGACCTTGGCAAAGCACCAGACCTCTCCACCCACTTCCTTCCTCCAACAGGAGCAAGGGGTGCATTATAACATCCTTACCCTGAAGGTCGGTTGTGAAGTTTAAAGGCTGGCAAGTGTTGGCACATAATTAGTCCTCGGTTAATATTACTGATTTGTAAAAATGTCGCTTATTGGCAGAATTCATTAGAAATCCTCAAGGAAGATGCAGGGTGAGAGAAAACTGGGTTTCCGGAGTCAGAGAGGACTGAGTGCTGCTCTGGGAGGGGATGGCAGGAGCTGTGGTCCAGCTGGGTGCTGGCGACACCGTGGCCTGGGCAAGAAGGGCCCCTGGGAGTGGGACAGAGCCTGGCCTGGGGGGTCAGTGAGACCAGCTGCTGTGATGTGCCTGTGACCATCCTATTAGAGAACATGACGGAGAGGAAAGAGGTTGTCTAGCACTATTGCAGGGACGACTGGATTGGATGCAATTGAATGTTCTCTGAAAGTTCCCTGGTAGTTGCAAGGCAAGGGTTCTTTGAGGACTGCAACTTCCTGAGTCCCCAGGGCCCAGAGTTTAGCCAGGTTACATATTACTGTTATCGGGTAGGGGAAGTTAAGTCTGTGCTTGGTGGAGAATGACTCCAGAAAGGAGTCGTTTGAGGCCACTGCAGGCCTGGTCTAAAACAGAGCAGGCCCTGTGGGAGCGGTTAAGAGCCCAGGGCTCTGTGGACACAAAGAAGGACTCAGCTCAGCTGTGGGGTGTTTATTCCCAGCGAAATGTCCTACAGCTTCTCTGGCTAACTGTCACATACTCGGCACCTTCAGTGCACGTAAACGTATTCTCCTACAGTTCTGAAGGCCAGAAGTCTGAAATGATCTCACAGGCTAGTCAAGGTGTCGGCGGCAGGGCTGGTTCCTTCTGGAGCCTCGGGATGAGAATCCGTTTCCGTGCCTTTTTCAGCTTCTGGTGGCGCCTGCGTCCCTCGGCTATTGACTCCTTCCTCCATCTTCAGCGCGCATCCCTCCAACCTCTGCTTCGGTTGTCATGTCTCCTTCCTCTGACTTGGACGCTTCTGCTTCACTCTTACAAGGACCCTTGTGATGACATTGGGCCCTTGGGGTAGCCCAAGGTCATCTCTCCATGTCAGGGTCCTTAGTAACATTTGCAGAGTCCCTTTGTCATGTAAGGTCACGTAGTCACAGGTTCTGGGGATTGGAACAGGCATATCTTTAGGGACAATTACTCCACTGACCACACAGTCCATACCTGCAAAGCTGGGGGAGGCAGCCTCTGCCTAATAATGTTGGAATAGCATTCAAACAACTCCAAGTTTAGGGTTTTAATATAATAATGTCTCTTCCTATAGATGTCACCAATATCCACCTCACCTTCTTCCTTTAATGACAGATGCCTCAGCTTTCATTGGGCATAAGACTGCTCACTTTCCAGCCTCCTTTGCAGCTAGAAACTACCTCCTTTGTAGCTAGAAATGACTTGAGTCTAACCAACAGTGTAAGCAGAAGTGGTATGTGCCCCTACCAGGCTGTGCCCTAAAAATAATGAGCAGGGGCTCCCTTTGCCTTTTCCTCCTTTCTACTCTCTGGAATGTAGACATGATGGCAGGGGCTGCAGCAACCACTTTTGATCCAGAGATAAAACTGTGTATTGGAGCCCAGAAAGCTGCCCTCCTGGTAGTCCCCTCCCTCTGGACTGTGAGAGAAATAGCATCTGTCTTGCTTATACCAGTGTATTAGGGGGCCACTTTGTTACAGCAGTGTATCTGGTACCCTAACTCAGGCACTTGGGCCTATGTATCTGAGAGGCTGCCTTGTTCCTCCCACTGCCAGTGATTCCAAGGGCCTGTGCCGCCTCTTCTCTACCTCACTGAGCTGGTGGAAACTGCAGGCAAGATAATCAAACTCTTCCTGACTCAGGCAGAGAGGGGAAACTGTCCTAAATGCTCAAGCCTGAAGCCCTGGCCATGGACCAGCAGCCTCAGCATCACCTGGGAGCTTGTTAGAAATGCAGATTCTCTGGCTCCAGCCCAAACCTTCTGCATCAGACTCTGCATTTAATACAACCCACAGCTGATTGATGTACAGTCGCTGTTTGAGACACACTGGTCTCAGCTCTTCAGAGCTTTGTGTCTGTCCCTGTGCTGAGAACCCTCACACTCCAAGTGAGTGGATTTCAAGCTGTGCCCCAAACCCCTAGGGTTGTCCTTCAGGCAGGTCTAGAGTCCTCACCCCAGCTTTAATGAAGGAAAAACTGCATCTTTGGTTTTATTTGATGGGGTTCTGCATGTACTAATTTTCTAAAGTGGAGAAATATGAAAGTCCTGGTTCTGGGGCATGTCTCTGATGACAACCCTGGCATTTCTGGAGGCTCACAGGAAATGAGGCAGCAGGTCAGCAGCCGAAAACAAATGTCAGGGACCCCTACTCCCTCATGGGCGTCTGTATGACTGTTCCTCAAATTCCTTTGGAGGAAGCAGTCTCCATGGTGACTGGAGTCTCATCTCCAGGTGCATTTGAGACCATTTATTCTACTTAGTGTTGTTTTAGATCATTTTCATTCATTTATTAGTGCATAAATGTTTATAAGTGCCAGGCACTCTTCTGTGCCTTGGGAATACTGCACTGATCATACCCAACAGACTTCCCTCATGGAGGTTACATTTTATCATGGGTGTGTCTGGGGAAGAGACTTACAGGCAAAGGGAGCAGCCAATGCAAAGGCCCTGAGGTCAGAGCTGCCGGGAGTGTTTGCGACGTAGCGGCTGGCTGGTGTGCTGTGGCTGGTGGATAAGGAAAGGCGACAGAAAGGATGTGGGGAGGTGGGGCAGTCAGAGATTTATAGGGGTGACTGGTCTGGTGTAGCAGATGCTGCTGGATATCCTCTGCCCATGTCCCCTCTGAGCTTGTCATTGTGATTCAGGCCAGCGGCTTCTTACCTGCAGTACCCCGTCCAAAGGTGTTCTCTGACCACAGAGCAAGCTCAGTGTGCAGCAGGGATCCCTAGAAGGGCCAGAGAGTAGCGTTATCCACTTGTATCTGGCTTTAGCAATGAAAGTCCCAGAGTCCAGAAAACCCTTCATCCCAGGCAGACCCGGACGGTTGGTCACCTTGTGGAGGAGTTCATTTCTGGGGAGCAGCCCTCAAACAAGGAAGGACAACTGGGGGGTATAAACCCCAGTCCTGCCCCTCACATGGGACAACTCTAAGGCACACCCCAAGTCACAGGGTCCCCAGCAGGTTGCCCACTCTACCGTCTTTCCCCTGCCCCGCCTCCCTTCTGCCCCACCGACTTGTGCTTCCTGGGAGTACCTCCTCTATACACTGGAGGACCCAACTGAAAACACAAGGCGGAGGAGCTAATGAATATGGGGTGGGAGGGCATTGCTAAGCCACCTCTTTGAGTTGCCCTGACTTGTGTGGAAGGTTCTTGGAATTTGTCAGGGCGTCCCTGACCTGAGGCCTCTCCAGGCTTGTGCACAGCCTGACTATGTGTCAGAGTGGACATCACAGCTGAGAAGCTGGAACCACTGGGTGCTTCCCCGGACACTTAAGTCATCCCGGCTGCTTTATCACTGCCACCTCCCCCGCTGATCCTTCATCTGCCCCTCCCTTACGGGAGGCAACCAAGGTCACAGCCACAGTAAGCAGTCTGTGTCCTCAGGCAGCAGCCTGGGTCACTGCCGGGAACCCCTGGGCTCCCTGAGACCTGGTCAGCATCCCTGTGCTGAGTCTGACCTGCTCAGCTGTGGCTTGGCTTGGAGCCCAGGGGCTGCAGGGGCTGCTGGCCTGGCCTGGCCCTGCTCCCTCTCTCGCTGGCTCGCCGATGCTGACCTCGGAGCACTCTCTTGGCCTCCAGCCCCTGGCCTCTCTCTCTTCTCGCCACGGGGCGCCCAGATGTGCTGATGAACTTCCCAGGCTGGCGGCGGCTGTTCCCCGGGCTCTGACCCGCAGGGGCCTTGGCCAAGCTGGCCAACTTGAGTTGGTGTGGACTCCCTGAGCCAGCCTGGTGGCCCCAGCTGCTCTGGGCAAGACTGGGAGGCTCCACTTGTATTGCATCCCAGGAACTGGTGCTGCTGGGGCTCAGCTCCACTGGACAGAGCATAACAGACCCTCAGGAGCTGTGCAAGGCGGTGAGCAACCCTGCCCTCCCACAGCCACCTCCTCATACCAAGGCAAAATCCAAGCCTTCTTCCAAACTGCCCCAGACCCCAGCATGCACGAGAAATCTGCTCTCACTCCTTTCTGGAACTGCCTTTTCCAACACCTGAATTTCATCGTGCCTCAATATCTACTTACGGAAAATTCTTTTTTCCAAAAACTAGCTTCACAGAACTGGCTTAATCAAGATTTTTTTCTTTTGGTTGTAGCAATGAAAGAATGACTAAGTTATGAGGTTGGCAAACCACTTTTTTCTAAAGGAGGATTTCTTTTCTTTCAGCTGAAAGGATTATTTTCAGTTCAAAAGACAACCCTGCATTTAGCAGACTGTGAGCCTTCAACAAACCCTTCACCTGTTTCCTCTGTAATAAATCACCTCCATGCCCCAAACTGGATGCTGGGGCTATTAGTTCTCTTTCATATGAAGAGTAGTGAGAAAAAGTCCAATGTTTCTGATTTTTCTTTTTTTTTAATGGAGGTACTGGGGATTGAACCCAAGACCTCATGCATGTTAAGCATGCACTCTACCACTGAGCTATACTCTCCCCCTACAGTGTTTCTGTTTCATAAGAATAATTGTCACCATTCATAAGTGTTTATGACGTGCCTCGCGCCTCTCAGTTAATGCTCACAACCTCCCTGTGAGGTGGTCCAACTACTGCCCTCATTTTACAGATGAGGGAAGTAGGGCTCAGAAAGGTTAAGTAATTTGCCCAAAGACACACAGCAGGACTGAAACCTAGACCTAGAGGTGCCCTGGGTAACTCATTCCCAATTGAAGGTTCCTTCTGGAATCAGCCTGTATTTGACCCTTCTGTCTCCTTGTGGGTTTCATTTCTCCAAATCAAAACCAGTTGTCATTTTGATTTAGTTGGGGCCTGGTCGGACCTCCCCAAAGTAGGAGCAGATGGCTTTCCAGAATAAATGGAAACCATTGACACAATAGTTGTCAAATGCTTTTGCAGGAAATAAACCATATAGAATAACGCTTGAAAAGCTGAAATGAATCTGTGTGGGCGGCTGGGTTGAACCCCCAAATTAGTTCCAGCCTTTAAAAAAAAACATCTTTTCCCTTTCTTTTCATGTTTGTTTGTTGCACTTTTTTTTCTTGGGTAAATTTTCCAGACCTGGCTTTCAGAGAGGCTGTTGCTGAGTCAGATTATTTTGCTTATCTAAATGCTAATGAGGGCCACCGTGATTCCCAAGGATCTTCATTCTGGCAAAGTCACAAAGACATGGGGAGGTGATGTCCAAATGAATTGTGGTTCATGGAGGTCCTCCACCGCAAGCCTCCAGATTTGGGGACCTTCCCTAGAGAGGCCACAGACCATCCCCTCAGCTTGATCTCCTCAAGCCCCTGCCTGTTGGGGTTCCCAAACCAGACCTCCTTAATTGGCAAAGCCCAGGAATCTGCATTTTTTTCCTTTTGGCATATCTTTATTTTTTATTTATTTTCTATTGAGGTATATTCAGTTACAATGTGTCAATTTCTGGTGTAAAGAATCTGCATTTTGATGCACACCTCCATTTTCAACCCTTGCTGGCTTGAAGAAAACCTTGGCAGAGAGGATTCTGGACCACAGTTCCCAGACCACAGGTGGGAAACTGAGACCTCAGTTTATATTTGTTCATCACAGGAAAGAGTTCTATGGAATGATACAGGACCCTGCAGCCCCCTACCCCCAGCCTAGTCCAGTGAGTGGCTCTGCCTACCCCAGGGGACAAGCCTCTTAAGGCTGAAGAGCGGCTAAAGAGATGTGAAGAGTGGTCCACTACACCCTCGACAAGTAGCTTCTGCTGGTTTCTACTTCCTTTTCCCTCAAAGCATCAAAAATACGTCTAAGTCAGAAATTCTGTCCTTCTCATGTCTCTGAATACCCTTACAACAGAAGAAACAAGGCAGTCGAGAAAAACCCTTTCTCAAGGGTTTCCTATGATCCATCCCTTTAGTCAACAAGTTCTTTCCTGTTTCTGCCATGTACAGGGCAGGGACAGATGTGAACCAGCTAGACACATCCCTGACACCTGGGCTGACAACCAGGAGGCAGACCCATGCTCTCCATTCTGTCCTCACGTCAGACAGGACCCCGGCAAGGTCTGCCTTCTCAGCTCTCCCTCTGGCTGTGGTGTGGGGAGTTTCCGCTGTGCTCTGTCCCTGTCCCCTCTCCTGTGGGGACATCCTCTCCTCTGCACGCTTGGACCCATGCCTGTGTCATGAGGGCTGCGTTCTCACCACCAAAGGCATCTGCAGGGACTGGGAGGTTAGCTAACGTTTTCCAGATGTCCATAAACCCGGGCCTGGCTTCTTAGAGGGACTGTTTGTTTGGCTTTTTGAGGTTTACAAACAGCAGCATAAGTTCCCTTCCTGCCCCTCGTGAGGTTGTGCTCATAAGGCCAGGGGCTGGTATCCCCCAGCCTGGCCCACAGAGCATGCAGCAGCCCCTGAGGGTCCCCATGTGGGTCCTCCCCGGCATTCCTGCCCCAACTGGGGTAAGGAAGGGGCCCTAACGGCCAAGTGGCCAATTCCAACCCCAAAAGAGTTATGAATGGAGGCAATACAAATAGCTCATAGAACTCAATAACAAAACCCACAAACAACTCAACCAAAAAATGGGCAGAAGACCTTAATGTACATTTCTCCAATGAAGACATACAAATGGCCAATAGGCGTATGAAAAAATGCTCAGTGTCGCTAATTGTCAGAGAAATGCAAATCAAAACTATAATGAGGTATCACCTCACACCAATCAGGATGGCCATCATTCAAAAGTCCACAAATGATAAATGCTGAAGAGGCTGTGGAGAAAAAGGGAATCCTCCTACACTGCTGGTGGGAATGTAGTTTGGTGCAGCCATTATGGAAAACAGTATGGAGATTCCTCAAAAAACTAAAAATAGACTTGCCTTATGATCCAGCAGTGCCACTCCTAGGCATATATCTGGAGGGGACTAATTCAAAAAGCTACATGTGCCCTAATGTTCATAGCAGTACTATTTATATAGCCAAGACATGGAAGCAACCTAAATGTCTGTTGATAGATGACTGGATAAAGAAGCTGTGGTATATTTATACAATGGAATATTACTCAGCCATAAAAAATAACAAAATAATGTCATTTGCAGCAACATGGATGGACCTAGAGATGATCATATTAAGTGAAGTGAGTCAGAAAGAGAAAGAAAAATAACATGATATAACTTTTATGTGAATCTGAAAAAATACAAATGAACTTATTTATAAAACAGAAACAAATCACAGGCATAGAGAGCAAACTTATGGTTACTAAAGGGGAAAGTGGGGATGAGTTAGGAGTTTGGGATTAGCGGATACAAACTACTCTATATAAAATAGATAAACAAAAAGGTCCTACTGTAGAGCACAGGGAACTTAACTATATTCAATACCTTGCAATAGCCTATAATGAAAAAGAATCTGAAAAGGAATATATATGTATGTATAACTGAATGACTGCTGTACACTAGAAATTAACACAACATTATAAATCAACTATGCTTCAATTAAAAAACATAATAAAAAGGAAGAATAATAGGAAAAAGAAAAGAAGAAATGATTGGAGGCAAGTCCTGCAAACCCCAGGGAAGTCGCTGTTGGGGTTGGCCCAGCTCAGAGGATCCCAGCCATGCCTTTGACAGGAGCACAGCCCCCCACCGCCCACGGGAGCCCCAACCTCCACCGCCCCCATCCAGCCCAGACACACTCCCCGTCTGCCGCCAGGCTGAGCTGGGAGCTGATCATGACCACTCTGACCGCGAGGCCCAGGCACAGAATGCAGGGTCGGGGGAGGGCTGCTTCCAGAAGACAGGACACAGGGCTTGACATTCCTGATAGATGTCAGCTGCCGTCCTTCTGACTCACTTGGGGGAAGACTCTCGCGTGAGCAGCCTCCGCCCCACGGAGGCCCTCCGGCACCACAAACCCAACACACATACATCTCAGCAGCCTCCTTCCAGAAGCTTCTGGGGGCCTTTGTGCTCCAAATGATGTCCTGCCGAATCTGGGGCATCTCATCCTTCTCCTCCATTTGGGTGGTGCCACCCTTTTGAAATTTCTGCACATCCCAAGTTCTCTCAGCCCCTCCTCTGCCCCCATCCCTCCTCCTCTGATCCACGGCAGCAGCCCCAGCTGGTCTCTCTGGAGTTCAGTCTTGCCAACTGTGCTGGGTTCTTTTGTCTTGTTTTTTAAAATAGCTTTAAAAAATTTTTTAATTGAAGTATAGTCAGTTTACAATCTTGTGTTAGTTTTGGGTGTGCAGCTTAGTGATTCAGATATATATAGAGATAGATACATAGATACATACATATATATATATATAGCTATATCTCTCTATATATATTCCTTTTCATGTTCCTTTCCATTATAGGTTCCTTGTGCTCTATAGTAGGACCTTGCTGTTTTTTAAATAATTTATTGAGGTGAAATCACATCACATCAAATTAAGCCTCTTAAAGTGATCACCTCGGTGGCATTCAGCACGTTCACAGTGTGTAAACCACCATGTCTGTCTGTTCCAGAACATTCCCATCACCCCAGAATAAATCCCTGCACCCACTGAGAGGTTTCTCCCTCTTTCCATCCACCCCAGCTCCTGGCAACTACCAATCTCCTGTCTGTCTCTATGGGTTTGCCTCTTCTGAACATTCCATGTGAAGTAGTCACAATATGTGACCTTCTGCGTCTGGCTTCTCTCACATGGCATAAGGTGTTTAAGGTTCATTCATGTTGTCGTGTGTATGACTGACTCATTCTCTCATACAACCGAGTCCATCTCACTGTCAGGACAGACCACATTTGGTTTATCCCTTCATCGGTCGACGGGCCCTTGGGCTGTTCCCACCTCTCCTATTGTGACTTGTGCTGCGTGAATGGGTTTTGAGTCTCTGCTTTCGATTCTTCTGAGTATATACCTGTGGTGGGGGAGGGAGGTAATCATAAATTGATTCTGTATTAACTTTTCCAGAAACCCACATCTGTCCACACCTTCTTTGACCTTTTCCCTCTTAAAGGTGGAGGCTAATTCCCTCCCCTTCAGTGTGGACCAGACTCACTAAGTCTCGCTTCTCACCAACAGAGCATCGTGGGACGATGCTGTGCCACCTCTAAGGGTAGGTCCTGGGGGAAGCTAGACACCAGGCTGAGAGGTCACTCTAGCAGCCTGGGGAGAGGGCCTGAGGTCTCCCGCCAACCACTAGCACCAGCATGGTGGCCAGATGAGTGGAGCCTCTTCCTGCAATCAAGCTCCCTGCATCTTGACCCCACAAAACCCCAAACCGGAACTGCCCCACTGAGTTGTTCCCAAATACCTGGTCTGAAAAGACCATGAGAGAACAGAGCCACCCTGGGGCGGGGGAAAAGTTCAGCTCACAATAAGGAGAGCCTCACAGCCTCCGGAAGCCCTGGGGGACGTGCCAGTTCCCCCATGGACGGGGCTCGAAGTCAGCCCCGTCCCAGCACTGGCTGTGAGCCCTGTGTTCATCGCACCTGACGGATGTGAGGTGACACCTCATTGTAGTTTTGATTTGCATTTCTCTAACAGTTAGCAATGCTGAGTATCTTTTCATGTGATTCTTGGCCATCTGATTCCCTTCTTTCTTAAGGCTGGTTAATTTCATATATTATATATTATATAGATCACACACACACACATATATATATATCACATTTTTGTTATCCAGTCATCCATTCTCTGGACATTTAGATTGCTTCCATCACACCAAAATATTTAAGGGTAAAAGGGTCTGATGGCCATACATGTAGAGAGAGCACAAATGATGAAGGACACAGGGCATCGTCGAAATAATCTGTGAGTCTGCATAAAGAATACACGGGAGTGTACTTGTACTGTTCTTACAACTTTGTGGTGAGATTGAAATTATACTGAAATTAAAAGTTACCAATTTCTTTTTAAATTCAATGCTGGCCAAACCACAGAAAGTTTTTGGTTAAGGGGAGCCCACGAGCTGCCAGCATTCAGTATCTGGACTAGACTGTAGCCTCCCTGATGGCAGGCCCTGAGTCAGTTTCCCATCCATATCCCCAGCAGGGAGCACAGCATTGTACATGATGTAGACACTTGTAACTCATCCTCAGGGCAGAGAGAGAGAACCTGGAAGCACGAAGGACAGAGAGGAGGCATCTGCGACCATCCAGAGAATGGAATTGGGTAAGTGTGAGCCTCCTTGCTGTCCTTCTAACACACCCAGCACACTGCTGACTCAGGGCCTTTGCACCTGCTGCACCTTCTGCCTGGAATACCCTTCTCCAGTGATCTTACATCCTCACCTCCAGCCCAGTGAGATCTTCCTTCCCTGCCTGCCCTAGCTAAGAGTTCTACAGCCCCCCGCCCCCGGACTACATTTCCCTTTCTTCTTTGTTTTCCATATCATGTTTTTAAGACTTATTTTTACTTATTTTACTGTCTGTTGCTCTCACTAAAATGTAAGCTCCACAAAGGCAGATTGTTCTATTCTTTTTACTCGTTGCTGAATCCCAGTGCCAAGTAGAGTATCTGGGACACAGGAGACATTTAATCAATATTTGGTGAAAGAGAAAAATCAGAACGAGAGACGGGGAGGACGGAACACAAGACAGCAAGAAGGCAAAAAGGAGGAGAGAAGGAAGGAATCGTGCATCTTGCCTCCTCCTGGGCCAAAACTTCTGCCCCATTTTGGGGACTCCTTGAGGCCCCAGACTTCCTAATACCAGGCAGGAGCCAGTATCCTAGTTGGGTCAGCCCATGTGCAGCTGAGGCTGTTGGCCAGGGAAAGCCTTGGCCTCTCTTCAAGGACTGAGTCTTCTTCTCAAAGCCGATTGACGCTTCCACTTAAAAAGACATTGTCCAGCCCAAAAAAGCGCCGTGAACGCCTCCTGCCTGTTGCTTGCTCAGCTGTAGCCTGGGCTGGGCCAGCTCGGGCTTTCATCCTACTGAGCCTTTAAATGACCCCCTGCACTGGCCCGTTTTTAGCTGCCTTTGGCCCACCTGCCATCTGTAAGCCATTTCCTGCCCGCCACCCGCCCGCGCTCACTTCTTCTTTACAAGAAGCAGAGCAGTGCGGCCGGGCTGCAGGGCAGATGCTGGGTGGGACCCGCAGAGGCAGGGCCAGAGGGGGAGCTTGGCCAGACTGGCTCTTTTGTCTTGATCATACTTTAATTCCACCTCACCTTGGTTAGAAAGGTATGTGGTCAATTGAACGCCTAAGACACTGTGTTTTGAGGTTTCCTCCAGCCCCTGGCATAGTAAGCATGAACTTGATCTAGTAATTTACTCATTTAATGACTTACTGTTTTGCTAAATAGATACTTGCTGAGTACTGACTGTGTGCTGGGCACTTCCCAGGTGGCGGGAATGTCCAGGCACGTGTGTCTGTGTATATCTATGTGTTTCTGGGTGTTTTGGGGTGTGAGTGTATACGTTTGTGTGTGTGTTTGAAATCTGAGGTTTTTCTATGTGAGGAGCAGGTGATGGGTCAGGTGGCAGGCTGCTTCTTATCCAGGTCCCTCACAGGGGGCAGGAGAGGTCTGCAGGTACTAAGGGACCCCAGCTAAAGGAGCAGCCACCATCTGGACTGCCCTGCAAGGGTCACATTGGCAATGAAATGCTCTTGCTTGGGCAGTGACATGTTCCCACCACAAGAGGGTGGAAAATGCAACCCTACCAGGCACCCCAAAGAGTGAGGTCCAGAAATATTCAGTGAGTGGCACTAATGTCTACCATCACTGCAGGGCATTGTGTGGGCCTGGAGGTCAGCAGTGAACAGGGTGGACTCAGACACTGATGGTCTACCTGCGGAGGCAGACAGTGGACAAGGCACAACAGAATTAATAATTTAGTTGCTTCTATGGCAATTGCTGCCCAAAAGTGCAGAGTGCCCGGGGGCCAACAGGGCCACGTATCCTCATTGGGTGTTGGAAGGACTCCCTTTGCAACTGAGCTGGTGCTTAAGGTGAAAGCTAAATGAGGACTGGGGTTCTCTAGGTGAAAGTGAACACAATAGCCTCCGATAAGTGGGCAGAGGGATTGCAAAAGCCCTGTGGACACAGGATGTGTCCCCTTCCAGGACTGGGAGGAAGCCATCACTGCTGGAGCAGAGTGCATGGAGAGCAAGATGAAGCTGGAAAGGTCTGCAGGAATACAGCCTTGTAAGTGGGTTATGAAGCTGGCCTGACTCCTGAGAGCCACGGGGAGTCATGAAAGGTCTTGGAAAGGGAGTGGAGATGCTCAAAGCGCCCTCTGGTGGCCGTGCGATGAGTGGCAACTTCAGTGCTTGGGGCCAGGACTTGTCCTGGGCTTGGTTCTAAGCCTTCCCTGCAGGGCCTGGAGAGACAATCCTGCTAAGACTGCCTGCCCTGTTAATGCTAGTGGACCCAGCTCACAGAAGCCAGCCTCCAAGATGGCATGTCACCAAGCCATGCTGTCCAGGAGACACCAGACGGACCTGCCAGCACTGTGTGGAGCAGACCCAAATGACAAAAGGTCTGGCTGGCCTGGGTTTTCTCCACCGGGTGCCTGGTCTGAGTCTGACTTCAGACGTCCCGCACGGGGAGGGGTGGGGTCCTGACTACCTTCCCATACCCATCCTGGGTAATCTCAGACCTCGCATGGGTGTGTGCTTGGGAGTGTTTGCACAGACAGACAGACAGACCCAAGGAGAGGCGATGGAGTGACAGCAGCTCTAATCCCCTGCATTACTGAAGGCAGATAAACCCCAAGCAGCCAGAGGAAGGGGACCTGGCGGCGGCTGCCCCTACCCTCCCTTGTATGCTTGTGGCCGGTTTCTGTTAAAGCTGCAAATGCTTATCACAGGCGGGTGATGAGTCACAGCTTGGGTTCTTCCTCAAAGGACAGCCTCATGCAGGAGACGTTTATCAGCTGCTTTTCTTCTTTATTTTCAGACAGAATGAATTGGGCCAACTGAGCTTTTTGGAAAAGGAGGGGAGATATTTTCCTTCCTTCATTTTTGGAAAGTCTGACAGTGCCAAAGGGGTGGTCAGGGACTCAAACCTCCGTCTCATTCGGAACCTCATTTCCCTTCCCAATCACCAGTATCTCTGCCCTTCAGGAGAGACCAGGCACATAGCCACAACCACAGATTCACCAATTTCTACAGAAGGTTTTCTCCCCTGAATGTGTGCTGTTCCTTGCTGGCTCCTGGCTTTACTTCTATAGGAGAAGATTATAAAATAGCTCAGTAATTTTCTTTTAGGGTGCCCTCATCAGCACCCCTTCGGCTGTCACAGCCAGGCCATGAAATGTGGCTTACTGCTCAGGGTGGTGAAGAATGAATACAAAGGTGTAAACACTCAGCTTTGAGCAGGAAAATAACTTTTTAGAGTTTTTTTTTTTTTAATCCTTGGTGAGACAGTGGTCTTGCAAGCCGGGCTTTCAAGTGTGAGTAAACGTTCCTGGAATTCCCAGAACTGGGGTTTCTCTTCCACATGTGTAGACTGAGCTCAGTGTGACTCAGATTGAAGGGGATGCAAGAGGCAGCCAACAGAAGAGAAAAGCACGTGGAGAGGAAGAGGTGGGGAGTGGGGCAAGCAGGAGAGATGGAGCCTGGCTGCAGCCCTCCCCAGGGAGATGGAGGCCCTGTGCAGCCTTTCCGCTTCCCCTGAGTGGGCCTGGAAAGGGGCCCATGGCAGAGAGCCCAGTAACAATCAAGGGCTAGCCCATGAAACAGACACCCCCTGGGCATTTCAGCAAAGGGAATTGAATGCAGGGAATTGGTGATGCAGATGATGGAACGGCTGAGTAGCCCAACAGAGCTGTGAAGTGACCTGCAGTTCAGTAACCACAGGATGCCACCTTGGTTCTCAGGCTGAAGACGCAGGAGGAGGAGGAAGTGCAGGAGCTAAGGAGGAGATCAGGAGTGTCACTGCGAGGGGAGGAGGGAGCACCCCACTTCTCCACAGCCTTCCTTTGGCTCCACTCAGCTGACCCAGTCCCCTGAGAAATGCAGCTCTTAGGAATGCTATGAGGCAGAGAAAGGGAAAGGCCAGGAGGCGATTTGAAGGCAAAGAGGCCCAGGACCTCACAGCCCAGCATCACTTCCCTAATGGCCCCAAACGGCAGAACAGAAACAGCAGACTGCGGGACCTGAGAGAAGACCCCTGCCTCCCAAGGCTCATGTGGGGCGTGCTGTGTTTGAGAAGTTCCGTGTGCCCTGGGGGGAATGTGGAATAGGGCTGAGAGGGCAGGCTGGCCAGCTCCTGGGGGAAGGGGTCACCACTGTAAGGGGCACAGTGACCATGAACAAGGATCAGGAAACTGCCAAGCTGAGGAGTGATCACAGTAACATCCGGATTCAAAGAGTCCCACAACTCAGATATCGTAATGCAAGTGACAGAAGAGCAGCGTGGCTCTAAGGATGACAAAGCTGTGGTGCGAAAGCCAGAGGACAGTTTGCATAGAATGATTTCCTAAAATGTAAGAGCAGGAAACAGTGGTATTTCTAAAGTCTCTAATATGATTTTTAACACGTATGTGTAAATAAGTTAAATATTATATAGATTTTGAAAACGAGAGCAAAGAATGATCACTCATTTTTGCACATTTGAGTCATCATGTGTATCTCGACAGCCCCACTGCACAGGTTGAGAAGTGCCAGCCCAGTGCTCACAAGTTACAGGTTATTCACTGGTCTCCTTGGCAGCTGTGCTTTTCCTGCAAACTCGGCATCCTCTTCCTCATTCTGCATTTTGGAGGGAGGAATCAGATCTTAACTGGGAGTGGGATTGAAACCTGATCCCTCCCCCACCCCAATTTACAGAAGCATGTTTTACTAGTTAAGGGCACTTTAGCTGCTGTAACAGGCAAGTCTCCTGATTTCAAAGACTTTAAATGCAACTGAAGTTTGTTTTCCACTCGATAATGCAGAGCACGTTAAGTGGGCAGCTTTTCCACGGGGCAGTTTAGGAACTGAATGCAGGGAATTCTCAGCCACCCCACAGGAGCCTTCTGCTTCCTGCTGATGGGTAGGGACAGTGCAGGGAAGAGCTGATGTGGGAGGGTTTTAAGAGGAACATGTGACTTCTACCCAAACCCCATTGGTCAGAATTCCATCATGTGATCACACCTGACTGCAAGGGATGCTGGGACATGTCCAGCTGTGTGTCCCGGAGGAAGAGGAAATGGGGGTGGTGAACAGCTCACCAGTCTCCATCACACACGGATCCCATGAGATTGCCACTGCGACGCCACTAAACGTCCCCTGGGGACGGAATTGGTGGGAAGCTTGCCCATTGGAACTTTGTATCCATGTGTCACAGGCAGTCACTTCAGTGCTCCCTGCACAGTGCCGCTTGGAAGCGCTACCTGGGGCCAGAGGATGGGCTGTGAAGCCAGTGCAGCTGTTCATTTATCAAACATCTGCAGCAACAGCTAAGACATAGTCCCCATCCTCTGAGGGCTTTCTGTCTCCCTGGAGCCAACAGCCTCAGGAAGAGAGGACTGAAGGGGTGGGGAGAGGTAGCCTCGGAGCTTCAGCTGAAGATCCACAGCTGAGGTCAGCTCAAATGCAGACTCCATGTTCTCCACAGGGCAGGCTGCCCTCTCCAGGGCCAGCCAGAGTGAGCAAACGTCTCAGCCTCAGCACCGTCGGCCTGTCGCACCCCTCCAAGCAGGACCTGGGAGCTGCAGCTTACATGCAGGTGGGTTATTCATGCGTCTGGTCGTGAGTTATGGCCACAATAGGGTCTGAACCTCCATTATCTGGCTGATTCCTTGTTTGTGTGTGTGTGTGTGTGTGTGTATGTGTGTGCTGGGGCCGGGGGAGCCCTGTGTTCTGTAGGGTATTTAGTGGCATCCCCAACCTCTCTCCATGAGATACTGTCAGCGCAGCTCTGAGTGGTGACAACCAAAAATGTCTCCAGACGTTGCCAAATGTCTCCTGGGGGACAAAACTGCCCCCAGTGGAGAACCATTGGCCTGGAGAGTCGTTCTCACAACTGATTACGCATTTGAATCACCTGGGAGGGAACTCCTCATGTTCGATAATTTGCTCTAATGGCCCCTAGAACTCAGGGATATAGTTTCCTTACATTTACTGGTTTCTCATAAGAGATAGAGATGAACAGCCTGATGAAGAAGTTCATAGTGGGAGGTCTGGAAGTGTCCCAAGTGCAGGAGCTTCTTTCCCCCAGGAGTTGGGGGTATACCACCCTCGTGATGCATGGACACGTTCCCCAACTCAGAAGGGTTGTCATGGAGGTCCATTACACAGGCATGTCTGGTTAAATCATCTGCCGTTGGTGATTCCCCTCGATCACTTCTCTGGAGGTCGGGGATGGGGCTGCGAGTTCCAACCCTCTAATCCCGTGGGTGGCTTCTCCCACCACCAGTCCCCCACGCTGAAGCTCTTTGGGGGCCACCAGGGGTCACCTCATCAGCATAAACTCAGGTATGGTTGAGAGGGGCATGTTAAGAATAACCAAAGATTCTCCTGTCTCCTATATCAGGAAATTACAAAAGTATCAGGAGCTCTTGTGCCAGGAAGCAGGACAAAGACCAAATATATATTTCGTATCCTATCACAGCCTCACAAGGGAGAAGGAGTACTGACCGCCGCAGGAAATTGGGACGATCTAAAAGTCAGAGCACCCAGCTTCAGACCCAGCCCTGTCCCTTATCAGTTGAGTGACCATGACCAAGGCCCCTCCCTGTTCTACCCTGTTTCCTCATCAGGGAAGTGGGAACCCCAGAACTGTTGGGAGAACTCCTGAGATGATGATGTCCCTGTCAACCTGTTTTGAACTCCAAAACAAGTGCATCTCTCCCAGGCAAAAGCCTCCGATGCTGAGCCTGTTGTAAATAGTGACTTTCTGGATGAATCACAGCAAATCAGAAGATGCTGTATGTTAGGCAAGTTGGGTTTACGTGCCTGCCTCAGTGTTGGCATAAAATCTGTTCCTTGCACATGTGCAGAACCGGCAGAATAGCTGAGAGCTCTTTGAAGGCAGCACGAGGAATCCTGGAGAATGTAAGCTGGGTGGTGGGACAGATTAGGTCCTTTTGAGGATGAGAACTGTGAAACCCTTTCCTAAGTTGAGGGTGATGTCCTAAACTAGTTCACTCTGCCTGCATAGTACAGCTAGTGCGACTTAGTTTGCCAGGGGGGGAAAATGCCAAAACAACGACAAAAACCCCATTCTCAGAAGAACTTGGAGTCTGATGGTCTTTCTGCAACAGGCCCTGCTTGGTTTGGGATTTCAGTCCGGTTTGTAGGGGGAGAAAATGGCCTGGTCCCGTGGAAATTTCCTAGTTGGGTTTATTTTGAAGCAAAGGTTTGGCAGCCCTGAGCCTGTCTCCTTGGCTAGACAGTGCCTCTTTGAAGAGAGTCAGAAACAGCAGGGATAGGAAAGGCCCTTGAATGAGCTGGTTTTAGTGGAATCGTCTTCTTCCAAAAAAGAACTGCCAAGGCCAGCCCAGGCATCTCTTGCTCTGTGGAATTCAACTCAACTCACCTGTGGTCAGCGGAGTAAGGCCTGCCCCCTGCCCCCACCCCGGCCAAGATGCCCTCCCCCTAATTCCCAGAACCTGTGCATATGTGACCTGACATGGGAAGAAGGGACTGTGCAGATGTGATTGAGTTAAGGACCTTGTGATGTGGAGATGATTCTGGGTTATCTGGAATGATGTGGGTCCTTGAAATCAGAGACCCTTTCCCAGCTGCAGTGGGAGAAAGCCGAGGCGGTGGAAGAGAGGTCAGAGGGATGCAGTGTTGGTGGAGAAAGGGGCCATGAACTGAGGAATGCCGGCCCTGGCTAGAAACTGGAAAGGGTTGGGAATAGCCCATCCTCTGGACCCCCAAGTGGGAACTTGGCCCCGTGACACCTTGGTTTAGAGCACTGAGACCTGGGCTGAATGACTCCAGACTGAAGATAATGAGTGTGTGTTGCTGAAACTGCTAAGTGTGTGGAATTTATTACAGCAGCAATAACAAATCAGAGCCTCACCTTTCTTGAGCACCTACTGTGTGCCCGTTCCTGGGATGGGCTCCCTAATCCTTATGACCATGTGTGACACTGAGCTTGTGATCCCATTTTACAGGTGAGGAAGCTGAGGCTCAGCAAGATGAACTGACATCCTGAGAGGGCCTGAGAAGGGATGGGAACCCTTGGCTGACTCAGCCATCCTGGGCCTCAGCTGCTCACAGGTAAGAAGGGCGAGGAGGTGAGCTTTGAAGTTCATGGTGCACAGTAGGCATTGAGTCAGTGTGACCTCTCTGTCACCTTTTCCCAAACATCAGGTGTCCCACAGGTCTGGCTGCTAAGTGGGTGATGTTTTCTTCCTCTGTGTTCTATAAAACCATTGTAAACGCAACCCTGGGTTCCCAAGGGCAAAAATAGATGCCATCTCAGTGGGTAAAAGGCTTTCATTGGCAGAAATGGGAGGCAGCCTCTCACATCAGTTCTGATTGCTGTGTGGCTTCAAGCTGGTCACCAACCCCTCTCAGAAGCACGGAGTTTCAGGTGACAAGTCCCCTGGCAATGTCAGTCTCCAGAGAGCCCGTGAGCCAACTCTAGTCCCCGTCCAGAGGACCAAGGATCAGGCCAGGATGGTGACTGCAGCTGTGTCTCTGCATGTGGCCTGGGAAGTCACACAGGGGCCCTCATGTCAAGGTCAAACCCTCCTGCCATCCAAAAGGCCAAGGTGTGAATTTCCCACAGCTGTAAATCTTCCCCCTTGGCTTGACCTGTTCCTTGGCCTGGGGCGGAGGCCTTGAGTGCCCTCCCCAGGAAGACGTTCAGGTCACGGTCCAGCCCTGGCCCAGCACTAAAGCTCTGTGTCCTGGCCTGGTTTTGCCAGTGGGCAGCTGGACCTCCTTGGAAGGGAAACATGTGAGGAAAGATCAGACAGCCAGGGGTCCCCAGCTGTCCCTGGCAGTCCAACCCTCCTCCCAGAGCTGGGAGGGAACTGTCCCTTGGCTTGGCCTTTTTCGCACTTTGCTGTCAGCAGGGGAAGGACGTTGGAGTGGGGATGCCTCATGATGCTGGCCCACTCTGCCAGCTTGGATTGTGTCCCTTAAAAAGATCTGCTCCAGTCCTAACCCCCGGAACCTGTGAATGGGGCTTTAGAAATGGGGTCTTTGCAGGGGAGGGAATTAGCTCAGTGGTAGAGCACATGCTTGGCATGCACGAGGTCCTGGGTTCAACCCCCAGGACCTCCATTAGGGGAAAAAAAAAAAGGAATGCACCAGGCAGAGGATGAATTGATATGAGTTAGTGGGAAAAGATATTGCCCCCCAAATTACAAAAATATTTAAATAAAACAAAAAATAAGGTCTTTGCAGATATAATCATGTTGAGTTCATTGGATTAGGGTGGCCCTAATCTAATGCCTGGTGCCCTTATAGGAGAGGAATTTATACAGGCACACAGGGGAGAAAGAGAGGTGACAATGGAGGCAGAGATTGGAGTGACATGTACACAAGCCCTGAAAGTACAAAGATTGCCGGTAACACCAGGAGCTGGAGGAGGCGAGGAAGGGCCCTCCCCTGGAGCCTTCAGAGAGCAAGCTCGGCCCTGCCCACTCCTTGATTTTAGACTCCTGGCCTCCAGAACTATACATTTCTGCTGTTTTAAGATCCCCTAGTTTGTGGCACTTCATTATGGTGGCCCCAGGACACCCACACACCCACTGCCTGCTGTCACCCATTTCCCAGTAGTCAACGCTTGGAGGAAACATGAGAAAATCAGACTGAACATATCCAAACGCAGTGACTGGCCTTTACTTGCAGTTTATGTCTTTCCTTTATTGTTGGGGGTTAAACTGTCTTTCTCTGAAGGGATGTTGCTGAGAGATGCCATGGAAGTTTACTGATCCTTTGTAGGTTCTCAAAAGATTTTTTTCTGAATTTCTGTGAAATTCAAAAGTCTGGGAACATGGACTCTGGAGTTAAAAGAGCTGGTTCTGTGTCAGGGCCTACTTCCCATGCTCTGTGTGTGATTTTGGGGGCGCGCTTAAACTCTTAGAGTCTGCTCACCATCAAGAGGGTTGGAGCACAGCTGGCGCCAATGGTCACGTCCCACATAAACGGGCTCAGCCTGCGCCTGCTGCTCCTGCCTCCCCTTCCTCCACCCCTTGAGCCGGTCTCCAGTGCTGTCTGAGTGCTGCAAACTGTGTTTAGTTTCTTAGGGGAAGGACACCACTAAATAAATAAGTAAATAAAAAGCAAAGTTTGTGCTTACACTTACACTCCAGAGCTTAAAGATCCATCTGGGAGCTTTACTGCCAAGTGAGCTTTCCCGACCTTTTCCACTGGTCTTGGGTCAGGCCGGAATGCTGTGTTTGTCAGTGACAGAAACTCCAGCCAGAAGAGGCTTCCAGCCAAAGGCCACTCTGGGAGCCATGAAGGCTGTAAGCAGGAACTTCAGTGCCGTGAGATCTCTGTCTCTGTCTATCCCCATCTTGGGGTTTCTGTGGGGACCTCATTTTCTCTTAAACAGGTTTTCTCCCAGCAGTGGGAAACATGGTGCTCATAGCCTCAGGCTTAGGTCCTCTAGCTTGATAAAAAAAAAAGAGAAGGAAGAACATCTCTCTTCCTGTTTCAGAATATAGATGTTCCAGGAAAGGACCCTGATTGGCCAGCCTTAGTCACATGGCTGTGCCTTGGCACTATCACTGTGGCCAGAGGGCAGGAGTTCTATGATTGGCTGGGCCTGGATCACTTGTTCACTCAGGGGTGGGGCCCTGTGATTGGCAGCTCACCCAGCATTACGTGACTGATAAAAGAGGAGCACAGCTCCCCAAGGGCTGGAAAGGAAGGTGGACAGAGCCAGGCCCCAGCTGTGCCCCAGCTGTGCCCCAGCTCCCTCTGCCCTCCTGCCTCTGACACAGCCCAAGAGGCCCTGAACTGGACGTCAGAGCCATGAGATCCTGAACTGCTGGGCAGTGGGTTTTGTACATCTCTTATTTCAAGGAATATTTTCAAGTGAATGTTTACTTGGAAGACCAACCAGAGTTGTTCTGGCTGAGGCAGGAAGGGATGGAAGAGAGCAAGCAGCGCTCAGAGTCCCCTCCCTCCTACCCTCATCCAGGGTTCTCCACAGAGCAAAGCCCAAAAGCCATTGAGCCACCCCAGCACTGGGAACACGTGGGAGAGATATCCCATTTCACAGACGGGAAAACTGAGCCTCTGAGACCCTGACACCTGGCCTGAGAAATTCCTCAGCAGTTCACACCCACGTCTTCTGCTGCCCAGACCAGGCAGTTGCCCGGAATGTAGGACAGCCTCCTTTTTGCCCAGAGGTTGGACCAAGTCCTTTAAATTCCCGGCAAAAGGGAGAGGTCCACAGACATTTCGGAGCTCAAATTAGGACAGTCGACTGTGGCTCCGTAACCTGCTATGTGGCGAGCTTGAGAATTGACACTGCGGGGTGGCGGGCTGGCAAGTGACTTCAGCCTGGGCAGCCCGACTCTTTTTCATGAGTGTAAACTGCCCACAGCCCCGACGGAACAGAAACGGGTTCCAGGCCTGAGGCTGTGCCCGCAGGATGCGCTGAGCCCAACTGGTCAGCCCAGCCCGAGCCGCGCAGCCACGGAAAACCACCTGAGGGACCACTCTGCACTGTGCAGACCCTGTTGTCTGCTGGCAGCGCCCACGGCGACGCCCCCTCCTGGAAGGGCCAGCCCGCCCCTCCCTAGAATACCCCAGGCACACCCCAGCTGCCGGGAAGGCCCTGTGGGGATGGTGAATGTGGGCTGGGTCCTACTTCCACAGAGCCGCAGGGCCCGGGAGGGCACCCACAGCAGGACCACCTTTGAGCCCTGGAAGCCATATTTCAGAAGAGGACACTGAGGCTCCAAGAGTGACAGCGTCTCATGTTGACAGGGAGGCAGTGGGAGACTGAAAGTGGGGTGTGAATGGAGTGTCGAGTCCCTGGGGCAGGAGTGTCGGGAGGTGACTGGCAGGAGGGGTGGAGGCCAGTGTACACAGATCTTGGTGAACTTTCTTCTGGAAACAAGAGCTGCGGCGTGGGGTGTCGGCTCTGCTTTTAAGTCCAAGCTACACCTGAGGACCATCCCTCATGCTAATCCACCTCCCTCTGCCAGGAACTATGTCTGTAACTAGTGGCTTCCTTGCACTGAGGGCCCCTCTGCTACCCCAGCGTCTAAGACTGAAAACATGGTGGCCATCCTTGAGGCCTTGTCTTCTGACGTCTCACATCCAAACATGGAGTCACCTAATGCTCCTCCTTCAAGATGCAGCCTGAGGCTAACCACTTCTCCACCTCCACCGCCTCTGCCTTTTCCACCAGCTGCTCTCACCCGGACCATGCAGCGGTCCCTCGCTGCTCTCCCTGTGAGCCCCCCTCACCCCTACAGTCTGTCCCAAAACAGCCGACCGAGGGATCCTGAGAAAATCTGACATCGGTCAGCTCCCGTGCCTCCTCCACTCAGAAGCCTCCAAGGTCTTTCCATCAATCCTGGGGTGAATTTTTGTGCCCCCCAAATTCACACCTGCCTGGAATTGTAAGCATGACCTTATTGGAAGTCGGGTCTTTGCAGATGTAATCAAGTTAAAATGAGGTCAGACTACAGGAGGGTGGGCCCTAATCTAATGATTGGTGTCCTCATGAGAAGAGGAAAATTAAGGCTTATGAAACACAGACACAGTGTGAAGGCGGAGGCAGAGGCAGAGGCAGGAGGGATGCAGTCACGAGCCAAGGAGCATCTGAGGCCATTGTCAGAGGCTTGAAGAGCCAAGGAAGGATCTTCCCCAGGAGCCCTCAGATGGAGCACGTCCCTGCCGACACCTTGATTTTGTACTTCAGGCCTCCAGGACCGTGAGGGAGTAAAAGTGTGTTATTTTACGCTACCTAGTGTGTGGCCAGTTGTTACAGCAGCCACAGGAGACTAATACCACACCCTCTCTCTGCCTTGTGGAGGTAGCAATGCGCATCATCTGACAAAGGCTCTGAGAAGTCCTGCAGGGAAGCGTGGGTTCCATTTTCCCGTGCTTATCTGATCATGTACATGACCGTCCACACCGACCGTTTAACCTGCTAGGGGACACACGTTGAGAAATCTTGGGCTAGAAAATCCCTGACATCCTCTCCAGACTGAAAGTTCTGTTGCTTTTGGAATTGGAAGCCAAGCCATGAAATAAATAGACATTTATATGCATAATTATATGCTCTTTTAAAATATAGTCAAGGGAGGAGGGTGTAGCTCAGTGGTAGAGCGCATGCTTAACATGCACAGGGTCCTGGGTTCAATCCCAGTACCTCCATTTAAAAAAAAATAAAAAAGCTTAGTTATCTCCCCTCAAAAAGTGTATTTATAAAATAATAAAATATAGGCAAAACGCCCTTGCATTTTGAGGGAAGCAAAATAAGTCCGGGAAGAACAAATACTCTGGGTAAGCAGCTGGATGTGAGCTGCACTGGCCCCCAGGAGCCTCAGTCTGAGGCCGGTCAGGGTGGGGGTGAGAACAGTGCCATGCGCAGGACTGTTTCCTCGGGCTGTGTTCCTAGAAGTGGACTTGCTAGGTCAAAGGCTTTGCATTTTTAAGACCTGTGATTCATAGCGCCAAACAGCTCTCCAGAGGGTGGTACAGATTTAAACTTCTCCTAACACAGACCCGTGGTGCCCATTCTCCCATCAATGCCGACACTGGCTATTATCCTATTCAACATCTATAAACTGTCCTGTTTGTTTTGACCACAAAGATAAATAAGAGCTTTTATTGAGTTATCTGAGTTTCCACCGAGTCATGCCCAGAGCAGCCTGCCTGCTAGCCGGTCACTGCCAATAGGGGACTCTTGCCAGTAACTGGGCAGCGGTGCCCTGAGGTCAGGCCAGACTTTTCAGAGGAAACAGAAAACCTCACTCAGATTTGGCTCGAAAGATGAAACTCTGAAGAGACGATTCAGTGTCATAGGATCCTCCCCCAAGGGCAGAGCTGGAGAGAGAAAAGAGGTTGAAATTTGAAGTCAGGAAAACCCGGGGTTTGTCCTGACTTGGCCCCTTTCTAGCTCTGTGACCTGGAGCAACTCACTTGACCTGTGCGTGCCTCAGTTGCCTTATTTTTGATATGGGATAACGACAGCCCCAACCTTTCTGAGTTTGATGAGGATTAAGTCACTTCCTCATTGTGATACAGGCTTTGTGGATGGAACCCTAATATGAGCCAGGGTTCCAGGTGGCCTGGTCCAGAAAGTGTCGCAGAGAAGTGTAGTCACCTAAAAAGGGTTAGGATGGAATTTGGATGTTCACTTGTTATTTCAAAAGGAATCCACTCCATCCACAGTTGCATTTCTCAAAAGCCTGCTTCGTCTCCTCCCCGCTTCCCTTGCATGTGCCCCTTGGTGATGCCAGAACCCCCCACTAGTCCACCCCAGACCTCCCTCCACCCCCAGCTCTCACGTTTGTCCCTCCCCCTCCACTTTGCTTTTATCGTGGAAATGAGCTTCCTCTCGCTGGTTTTGCTTGTTATCTCATCACCTTGTGTAGAATCTAGATCCTCCAAGATGACGGGGAGGCTCCTAATCTCTGTTCCCTGTCTGTGTAGGTCCTGTTTCCTGTTCCCTTCTCCCCAGCACTGCCTCCAGCGCAGATCCAGTCTGGGAAAGACGGGCAGCTGATCACAAAGCAGGGGAGGAGGGTGCCCAGGGGACAAAGACCAAATAGTTGCCAACTGGTGGGGACTCCTTATGGAAATGTGTTCGTGTGTGCACCTCACTGCCCCGGCTCCCCCAGCTTTCATCTCTTGTCCTTTCACTGAAGCTTTTTAACATCTTGAGAGCTTTCCCTTTAGTGAATGTGTTCTTTTCTCCCTCCCATTCTCCCAATAGAGAGGTGAGAGAGGGCACATCCTAACCCAAGCTTTGTGGCCAGCCTGGCATGGTGGCCCCCAGCCTTGGGAGGGGTGGGTGTGGGAGGTGGGGGCAGGTGTACTCTGGGCAGGGGCTGGTGGGGGGGGTCATCTCCAGTGAGTGGCTCTTTTCTCCAGCCTCTTTCCTCCCATTGCCAAAGGGCCCTGGTGCTTACAAAGTGTGTGTTCAAATAGAACTCCCCCAGGGTCCCATCTCCTTCTGCCACCCATCCTCACCCTCCCTGCTGGGGTCTTGAGAGATTCCTTCCACCGTTCTGCCCCCACCCCAGCCTCCTGGCCCTGCACCTCATCCTGCTCCCTAAGATCCATGCACGCTCTGTTTTTGTGTGTCCCCCTCCAGCTCTGATGGGAGGGTGA
Source organism: Vicugna pacos (assembly GCF_048564905.1). Lineage (NCBI taxonomy): Eukaryota > Metazoa > Chordata > Mammalia > Artiodactyla > Camelidae > Vicugna > Vicugna pacos. The sequence goes on from NC_132995.1 coordinate 53,788,942, forward strand.
GAGCAAGCCTGCAGTGGAGAAGAGCTGGAGCCTTGGGGTCAGGCTGGAGTCAGCCACCTCTCCCCCTGACTTAGGACTGTGTGTCCTCTGGGAAGATGCTGAATCTCTCGGAGCCTCAGCTCCCTCATCGGTAAAGTTGTGATTCCACCCACATCCTCACCTCGTGGGGCTCAGGGGAACCTGAACCCTTCAGGTGTGCTTTAGATGTGGTGTCAGTGACGATGCGGGTGATGCTGGCCTCTGTCTATCCCCTCTCCATGTGCCCGGCACTCCCTGACTGTCCATTCACCACTCTGCTGGGTGTCCTGCCAGCTCCTGGCAACACCAGGAGGTATAGTAGCTGGTGGGGAGGCCACTGAGAGTCACCCTAAGAGGGCAGAAGTGCTGCGATGAGAGTAAGGGGCCTAACACCACCTAGGGTAACCAGGGAGGGCTCCCTGGAGGAGGTGGTGTCTGAACCAGGCCTTAAACAGTGAGCAAAAAGGAGGCATTCATTTTTTTCACTCATGTGATTAATAAGCATCTAAGCCACATGTAGAGCATAGAAATGCTGCATCAGGTGTTGGAAAAACAAGAGCACATGACGTGTTGGTCTTGGGAGGTGTGAGACCAGGAGAGCAGAGAGGACATCTCAGACCTCCTTCTCAGGCTGGCACAGGGCCAGGGCATGGCCAGGCTGAGTACAGGGGTGCTGGAAGGGCTGGCCTCATGTGGGGGTCAGAGCCAAGGGGCCTTACGCCACTAGGTACTGCAGAGCCAGGCGGTGGAATAGTATGCAGGCAAGAACAAGGGAAGCTGGCACTCCCTCTGTGCGGACACGGAACGACCTTCAAGATTCATTGTTAAGAGAAGCCCAGCAAAGTGCCAAACTTCATGATGGGGCTGTTACGCTGCAGACACATGCATGTGCATAGGTGTGTGCGAGTGCACGTGGGGGCGGCCAGGGCAGGGACTGGCCAGTAGTTGCTCAGTGGCCACCCAGTGGAGACCCTGCTCCTGGGAGGATGTTTGCTGCTAATCTGTAGCCCACGGGGTTGCAGAGAGCTAGCTGGGCCAGTGGAAGAGGGAACAGGCCCAGAGCAGGCAGGTGAGGCAGGGGTGAAGGCCCGCCCAGCCATGGGGTTGCTGTGTGACTTGGTGGTGGATGGCTGTAATATATGAACAAATCTGTGATGGGATGTTACTCAGCCATGACACGCTACAACGCACATGAACCTTGAACACTTTGGAAGTAGCCAGAGGTGGTGGTCACAACACTGATGACAACTGGTGACCATTTTGTGGTGTTGCCAGAGGTTGGCACAACACTGTGAATAGCCCAAGTGCCACTTAATTGTCCACTTGAAAATGGTCAGTTTTATGTTGTATGAATGTTGCCCCCATAAATTATTTGCAAAGAATTCAAATGCTGTACTGATGACCATGCATGCGGGTACAGCTGCCCCTGGCCCGAGGCAGTTGGCCAGGGAAGAATGGGCCCGGGCAGCTGTGAGTCTGCATTTCTAGGTGAAATCTCCTGATTTGAGCAACTGAGAACAGGTACTTGATGCACCCGGGGGGGCCAGGTCCAGGTCACAGTTGCCAGCCTGCAGCCTCTGCCCAAGATGACTGGGGACAGAGCACCACCCTTGGTCCAAAGCACCTTGACAGCTGCCCACAGGCCTTGGGCTTTGCTGGGAACAAGGAGGGCAGATGGAAAAGTACCCCCGGCGGAGAGAGCATCCCACACCAACACGAAGACGCTGGTGGTTTTCAAAGACACGAGTTGCAGCCTCTTAAAATTCCATAGGCCTCCCTGCCCTGGATAAAATGCTTGCTGGGGAGATGGCAAATGTTTACCCTGGTGGGACTTTGTTATAAATGGACTTGGTTTTGTTTAGTTGGTTAAGTTTTTATTTGGTTAAAAGAAAAAAAAAAACCCTGTAACTGAGGACTCGGTGTTAGTCCAAAAAAGCCAAGAAAGGGCAAATGAGATAGACGAGGAACCCGACTGCCCATGGCACCTCGGGTCTGGCTTGAGGTCCTCCTTGGCTGCGAAGCCCATCACTGGACTAGCCTGCCGTCACTGCTGCCATTTCTTGAGTGCCTACTAAGTAGCAAGCATCCCAGTCAGCCCTTTGTGGTTCCTGCTTTCTGATCCTGCCAGTGGTTGCACAAGGCAGGAACTGTTGTTGTGTCATTTTAGAGATGGGGAAACTGAGGCACAGAGAAGAGTAGGCGCTTGCCCAGGTCACACAGCTGGGAGGTGGCAGGGATGGGAACTGTAGCCTGTCTGGCTCTTTCTCTCATGGAGGCCACCTAGTCACTGAGCTTCCTGGGGCACTGGGCAGGGCCCCCTGCCTGCCAGCCAGCCTGCAAGGCCACCCGGTGAGCAACTGTCCCCAGGTGCCCAGATGGCAGAGTGTCACCCAGGCAGAGGCCAGAGAAAGGCCATGTGCAAACCCCTCCTGACCACTTGAATGCCCACCCCTGTACCCTGCTGGGCGGCTTTCCACAGCACATGCCACCCCTGCTCCCACTGAGGACCCTGACCCACGCACGAGGGAAATTCTTTGAAGTTCCTGATATTCACAAGTCCATTTGCTTTGCTCCTGTGCTTTGGGGGAGATGGCCAGCCCATCTTTAAGAAATCTGCTTCAGATGAGTCTCCACCCAACTTGGCTGATGACCTTTGTGTGTATGTGCGTGCGCACTTTCTCTGAGCCCTGTAGGCTGAGCCATGTAACCTTCACCAGCTCTTCCAATTCCCACATTCTCAGCTTTTACCCAGCTCCAATTCTGAGTTGATGTTAAAGAGACTAAAACTCGCTGCCAAGCCTTTCCCTGCCCCAGGGCCTTTGCACAGCCCTTCTCTCCTCTTGGGAAACCCTTCCCTGATTCCTTATTCTCTGTGATATGCACTTTAATGTTCCCTCTCCCTGCTGCTGTTTTTTAATAGCATGAATCATAGTATGTAATTATACATTTAATTTCTTGTATTTTTGCTTATTGAGGGCAGAGGCCTCGCCGGCACATAGTAAGGGTTCAATAAATACTTGTGGACCAGCTGGCTGGGAGCCTATGGTGCAAGAATTTTTCTGTGGCCTGAGCAGTGTGCAGTGTGTGTGCATTTGCTGGCCCATGGTGCCCTCTGGTGGACATCAGGCAGATGCCAGGCAAGGACCAACCCCTTTCTCCTCTCCTTTCAGCACTGGTCCCCAGCCCTGCACCACCTGGGACCAAGGTGTGGGTAGCCACCATCAGTGACGTGTGTTGAGTCCATGACGCAGCAGACACCGGTCCTCCTGGAGTTCTGTGAGCTGCTTCTGGATGACCAGGTGAGTTGGAAGTCAGCCTGCTTCTCACATTTTATTACTTATATTGTCATTGGTATTAAATAGCTAAAGTAAATAACGTTAGCCTTACAGCAATCACTGCGTGCCACCTATGGATGGATCTCTAGGCAGCCTCTCCAGTCGTCGCCTGGGTGATGGAGTCAGTGGTGGGCTCGTCTCTGTTGTGAACCCCACTCCACTGCCCTTAGATTTGCATTAAAGCTCATGGGAAGAGGTCAAGCACGTTTATATTCTGAGCCAAGGCATGTTAAGCTGTGGGCACACGCATCCCAGACACTCAAAAGCAGAGTTTGAATATCAGAGTGGAGCCCAGGAATTCCAGGTTGGGCCTTGCACCTGCCCACGTGCTAAATGCAACCCCAGAGGCTTCCAGGGGTTAGGAAGGTGGAGGCGGCACCAGGAATTGACAGGCAAGTATGGCGGTCGGATGGGATTCAGACTGGAAACAAGGATGGAGTTCATTTAGAATATACTTTGCAGTTCAAACCCTGACCTGAAGATATTGCAGAAATAACCTCAAGGAAGGCTTTAATGTATTGTTTTCAACTTCTTTGTTAACTCAAGAAGAGGTGTTTTTTTTTATTACTTTTACTGGTTTTAAATTCAGTACTTAAAAAAGTAAAAACAGAGAAGGATCTAGACTAGAAAAAAATGCTATTATTCTAGCCAAAACGGCCATGTGGGATCCCTCCTTTCTCCCTGCCTGTGAGAAACCGGGTGCTTCATGTAACCTCAGTGAGACTCAATGTTGTGGTCTGTAAAATGGGTATACTGTTATCTGCCTTGAAGGTTGTGAGGAAGATATGAACCTGTCATGTATAAAAGGTGCTTTGGAAACGGAAATGTTGAAATTGTGTCCACCATTATTATTTAACCTTGCGCTTGGAGATTTTCTGGGAACTCAAGCTAATTCTGCCCGTCAAGTGGTGGTGCACCAGCTTGTCTGTCAGAGGGCTAATCAAAGGGCTGGTTGTCGCCTGTGAGCCTGTTTCCTTGTGCCCACGTGCATGACTACCGGATAGCAGGTCGAGCTTGACCGCCCTATGCTGGCACCTGCCAGAGAGAGAATGTCAGAGCTGGTGCGCCCACTGGCAGGTCTTGCCCACGATGCAGCAGAGCTGGGCTGTAAAGTCAGATTAACACTGTGTCTTTAATGAGCCAGAGCTTCTGCACCCAAAGGACCATGTTCCCTTCAAAGAGGTCCCTGGGAACCTGCCTCCCTGCTGATTCAGTGATGCCTCCAGGGCTTAAAACAGTCCTGCAACCTAAGGGAACTACCTTCAGAGCTGGGCAACTGCTCTCTTTGGAATGCCTGGGACTGGGGAAGCAGCCAGGGTCATCCCAAGATGAATGCTGCCCTGGGCTGCAGTGACACCCCCAAATCCCCACAGCAGCCAGGTTTCTGGCTCTGCAGAATGAAACTCTCATCCCATGTGATGCCACTGATGGGACCACCCTGCACTAAGCGAACTGTTTCCTGGGTAAATAATTGTACAAACTGCTTTTTCCTTCAGCCCATATGAACTGTGTCGACTTCCAGGCTTTTCTCATTAAGCCATAAACAGTTCTCAAAATAAGTGTCTAAAACATCCTTTGAGAGTAGACTGTAAACAGCTCAACTCAATAGCCTACTTTCCGGACTGTGTACTTTTTTTTTTTTTAATTGTTTATTCTACAAATTTATGACAGTTTTAAAATTGAGATTTTCCTGAAAGGCTCATCACCTCAGCAAATCCAAATGCTCTCATTTTTCTCTTTTTCTTTACTGTTTTGACTTTATACAGACGTGTGTGTGTGTGTGTACACATGCATATAATCTTGACACAGGCGTGTGAGCAAGGATTGTCCTCTTCACTTACACATGCATATTTGTTCTTAAAAAATCATCTTAAAAAAAAGGACAAAGGAACAATGAAAAGCTCTTGGAAATTAAAACTTTATAGCCTGATTAAAACATCCAATAGAAGACTTAGAAGACAAAGTGCAGGATGTTGTCCAGAAAACAAAGAGGAGACAATGAGAGAAAATGAGAGGAAAGTCTAGGCAGCCCAACATGCAGCATGTAAGAGTTAGAAAAATAAACTGGAGAGGCTGAAGCTCCCAAAGATGCAACAGCACTCTTACCGGAACCACCGAGCGTCAGCACAAAGCACCACGGGAGATGATTGTTAAATTTGAGGAATTAAGGATTAAAAAGAAGATATTAAAGGCCTCCTGCGATTTAAAAAAAAGAAAAAGGCAAGTCACATGAAATGGGAACCAGAAATTCTTGGATCCTCTCCGCAGCAGCGCTATCTCCTACGTACTTCATGGAGTGTGGCACCTGACTCAAAGACTGGCTGAAGCATCCAAGGTCAGGGTAGAACAGAAGCATTTCAGGCTGAAATCTTGAAAAACTGGTACAAGGCACCCCTTCTCAAGGAACTCCAGGGAATGGACTGCACCAGCTGAAGAACCCAGCAGACGTGGAACCTGGGAACCGGGAAGGCAGCTGTGCAGCAGGCCTGGACCTGGACCCCACAGCCAGGCCGCCTGGGTGAAGTGGAGGAAGGCTTAGTGATGGGCACGCAGGGCACACATGAGGCCATTTTACCTCCAGGAAAAGTGACAAACGCCCACCCCAGGAGCCCACCTGGTTTGATCATCTTAATACAATCTGTGGGCATGGGGTATAAAAGTACTGGCTGAGTGGTGGGGAGGCAGGAAAGGCAGTGGCCCCAGGGGTGACAGAACTCGAGCAGGCCACGGTTCTCTGGGCCAACACACTGTGCAGAAAAACTTCCAGAATTTCCTGGAGTTTCCCATCGGGACTGGGAGCCAGTCCATTCATTCTCTAAAGATCACAAGTTGCTCATGACATGGCTCCTGGAACCAGCGCCCCTTGCACGTATCCTCACCCTGCCACCCATGTCCTCAGGCTCTTTGTGTAAAGGAGCAACCTGGGCTTCCACCTGATCCTCTGGTGACCCTGTGGGGAGCCCACCCTCTCCCAGAAAGCACTAGAAGGCTCCTTTGGGATCAACGTGGATTTTCCGGGCACCCCGCTGTTCCTGGTCTTCTCCACAGTCTTCTTTTGGGGTATTTCTCTCCTTAAGCAGCCAAACCAAAACCACGTAGAACAGAATATAGGATCTAGCCACCTTTCTAGTTGGGTAATCTTTTTATTGTCCATTTGAATGCAAACGGTCTACTTGTCTGTGATGAGCCTGTACCACATCCCAATGGGAAGAGTGTTCAACATTGCGACATTTCGCAGGGCCCCAGACTTAAGCCTGAGGGTTGCCAAGGGCCTAGCTTGGGGCCTGGGGACGCGTCTGTGTCCAGGACCCCATAGGCCTCTGCATGTCTATGACGCTAGCCAGTGCTTCTCAGGGCAGTGTACAGGATGGTCACCCACTCCATGCACCTCTGGGTCCCTTGGATGCAAACACTGGACATGTTTGTTGAATGAATTTTAGGCAGCTGAGATATGGGATCGAAGAGAAACAGCTTTTAAAGTGTTATTTCAAAGTGCACTGAACAGAGGAATGTTTAGGGTAAAGCTAAGGGAGACAGTGTGGGTCAACGGAGAGTAAGACGGTAAGTGTGGAGTGGGCAACCTTTGTGGGTGCAGCGGTCAGGGCCGGGCCACCTGTCATGGGCACTCAAGGGTCTGGAAGGAGCAAAGGGGTGACCATGGTGTCCCAGGCGCTGATGTCAATGAGTTGAGGCAAAGCCAAGCACAGAAAATGTACTGACAACCCACCAAGAGCGGCCACAGAATAAACTGCTGGTGAATTGTCAATTGGTGACTTTATTTCATACAAAAGTTACATTGAAAGAAGAGGTTGAAAAGTCAAGTATACTTGATTTGCACATACTTGCCAAGTCTCACAGGATTCAACCACTTCGATAATTGTTTTATTGATAAACAGGATATACAGATTAAAAGCCTCACATTGAAGCCAGACACATGTCCACCCTGGATGACAGATGTGCAAATGAATATGCAGAACAATCTCCGGAAACTCCTCCATCTCCTGTTCTCCTGTTCTGTCCTCTGGCTGCGACTCAGCCCTGCCCCTGATGCTCACGTCTCCGCAGTGACTGAGTCCATCTCACAACCACCCCGAGCTGAGCTACTTGGTTCCGACTGTCCTCAAGCAGGTCCCTCTGTGGTTCTGCGTCAGCAGCGGTAGAAGCCCTGATTAGGATAGGGAAGGGTTCATTCAAAAGAAAAGTAAAACGGCTCACAGATGAGCAGAAAGGCGTGGAGACCAGGAGGGACACACCCACCCTTCTCAGCATGGGAGGCGGGCTCCGGGGACCCCCAGACCCTGTCAGAGATGGTTCCTCGTGAGTCCTGCAAAACACGTGTACAAACCAGGCAAGTTTAAGGCGAGTCCCCGAGGAGGGGAGCTGTTTGCTTTCTGGCATAATTTTAAGCTCTGCACCAAGGGTCCTATTTGATGACTTATGATGTGGGTAGAGAAACAAATATAAACAATACCCAAAAAATGAGAAAGATGAAAAATCAAATAAGCTGTTGCCATCCTGAATACTGTCTGCAAGAGAGGCACATGGGCCCAGGGGCTCCTGCCTGTGGGCCCCTCTCCTCTGTAGGGCTGCTCCGAGGCCACCTCTGCTCCTGCTGCGTGGCTGCCCTGCCTGCCCTCCCACACCCGCCCGCTGCACGCGCATCAAGATGTGGGGGAACCAGCCACTGCAGATGCCGTACTTCTCTCCCCCAGGGGCCGCTGACCCACTGCTAACTGGGCTGGAACAAGTCAGTTCCAAAGCCCCCTCACACACTCAAGATTCTTAAAATAAAATGAAAACAGGAGGGCAACAGAGGACCACACAGGAATGACTGTTCTTTGGATCGAGATATTCTCCAGTATGCAATACATTCAGAGTAAACCCCATGGGAGGAGGACCCCGCAGTGCTCCCCCTTCCCTGAAACGTCAGTCCCTAAAAAACAGCTTGTGTGCTACACACGGCCATGACATGTCACATGGCCCAAACAGCACCACCTGCTTTAAAACACGTGCACGCACACACACAGACGCACAGAGTCAGGGACTGCCGCCTCGGGGAGCGCACCTGGAGCCCCCCGGGCTCAGTGCAAAGTGTTGGGGCAGCGGGGCCATGTGCTCCGGCGTCAAGGCCCCTTCTTGATCGAGGGGTCGCTCATGAGTCACAGGGTCAATGGGAGCTCCCTGAAACCAGCAGCCTCAGAATCCTGTTCACTGGATTGACTTGTTTTCATGATTGAGGAAAGCAGCTCAGCACACAGGATTTTAACAACCCAGGTAACACCCCCCACAAATTCTCAGAAAATGCAAAGGATGGTAACCAAATTCCCAGCTGTACAGGAAGAGAAGGACATTTGGCTTCTTCGTGTGGCCACACACCTTCACTACTGGACAGTGACGCTGATCAGAGCATCGCCAGGCTGCGTGCTGGGGAAATCTGCCATCTGTGACCATAAATATAGAGAACTCTGCTTGCTGCAAGCAACTGACTCTTGTAGGTTCCACTTGCCCTTTTGGTCACAGATGAGCTGTTGATACCCTTTCTGATCCCAAATAAATAGTTGAAAGTCCTTTAACAAGTTCCAGCACGATGAGAGGGCCTCACACCGAGAACTCAGGGCCCCCTTTCCGGGGTCTCATCTGCAGTCGCCTAAATCGGAAGCCGACAAAGGGGTTCATCCAGAGCAGCGAGGGGGGCCCCCCGAAGACGGACTTCATGCCCTCCCAGCGCAGCCTCCGCTCCCATGTCGGCTTCTCGCTCTTCAGCCTCTCGATTTCCTGGAAGCAGAGAGAAGAGCAAGTGGGCGGCGAGCAGTTACAACAGGGGATGTGCCTGCCACCCAATGTGAGCATCCCACTGCACCTGGGAGCCAGCCCGAGCTCTCCTCTGGCACCGGCCCTGTGGCCTCCCTGAGCACAGCCAGGCTGCAGCCAGTGGCCAGACCAGTGTCAGACCCAGCCTGGCAGTGGCCACCAGCTGGGTGGACGGCCCAGGCCACCACGGTGCTGCAGGAGGGAATGGGTCCCCCAGGCCAGGACACTGACCTTTTTCACACATTACAAATATCAAGTGCTTGCTCTGGACCAATAGTTTGAAGGCATGAAGTGCGTGTGACACACTCAGCTGCCAGGGGGCTGGATCTCCGAGAAACTGGGATTGGCCCAGGTCCACTGGCCTGGCTCTGCTGACTCAAATCACAGGGACTACGCACGGTGGGCTCGAAGCGTGGGCTATGCACGGTGCGGCGAAGCTCCTGGTTAATGGAACCCACTGGTGACAGCAGGGCTTCCCACCAACTCGTGCTGTCACCCAACAGTAAGCAAACACGGCAGAGAACAGAGCGTACCGTTTCGTCATTGCATATTGAGTGGATCTGGGTGCCAAACATAACTGCGGTGAAAGTGAAAAACAGAAGACCCTCAAGGCACAGGAAGATCAACAGGATTACAGTTACCGGAGGTGAGAAATCACTGCATTCTGTGAAGAAGAGAAGGGCGGCTGTGACCAACGTCAGAGTGTGATGGATCCCCCAAACCACAGGTGTAGGGTGTCTGGCTCACAGTAGGACCTCACCGGTCCTGCCTTCAGGCCGGCGTCCTTGGAGGAACATGCTTGTTTTGTAAACAGGCACATCCACTGTTCACCAAGGGACAGGGGGCTGCTCTTCCAGGTGAAAATTCATACCACCCTTCCCTGGTCAGCGGTTTTGAAAGATTCTGTATTACCTCAGATCTCTATTAAGACTATATCTCTGTGTTAAACTGCTTATTAAAATGCAACTAAAGCCAGAAAAGATGAGAGCGCATGTCCCTACACTTATGAGCCATCCTCACATGGTGGGGTACACACAAGTCTGTCTGTCTCGTCTGTGTCTCCAGGGCTGGACAGCTCACGCCGACCTGCACGACATGCGTGGACACTCACACTTGGTCAACAACACCTAGCTGGCTAACCAGGAAACACACACACGGTTTGCTGGGAACAGTACTAATTTTCACCTAGTCTCAAAAATCTGCAAAATACAAACAGAATTCAGCAGAAACAATTAACTGACTAAGGAAGACGGTTTATATATGGCTTCATCATACTAACAAAATGGCAGTGTGAAAACTTACCTATATTCTTTTCTTAAAAAAATTAATTCCTAAAATAATTGTGAGGATTTCCTTCAAAATGGGAAAGTCAATTCTTCCTTTAAAGGTTGTCCCATTTCCCCAAGCAGGAGTCACTCATAGGAGGGCCACCAAGTCTGCGCTTACCCGTCCACTGCCCTCGGACACAGGAGATGAACTGGAGTCCACAGAGGGTGAGAGCGTGCACTGAGCACAGCGCGATGTACATCTGAAGGGGAGACACCCATCAGCGACAGCCAGGCACAGACGTCTTTCTGGGAGCAAAGGCCACTTAACTGCACGCTTACTCCTCGATTTTGTTTGTCAGTGAAAATGAGTTGGGGGAGGAAGCAGCAGCAGCGGTCTACACCTGCCACCTGCCTCTCTGGGGTCATACCGGACCAAGTGAAATAATCTCGAAGGAAAATATGCACTAGGGAAATTGTTCTAACACTTGGGCAAGATCCTATTAACAATTGGGATTCAAGGATTCTGAGAGAGAATTAAACCGCTGTAAAGCACCTAAAATAACACAGGCAACATAAACTTATCTGTTGGATGACTTCCTACCAAGGGCAGAATTTGAATCTCAGAGAAGCAGCTGGAGAGAAACTGGTCTGATGTTAGAATAAACTGACCTGCTCCAGGCAAGATTCTAGGTAAAGAACTGAAACTCAGTGTAAACCACTACACAAATATTTCTACTCACGGTAAAGAGCACAAAAAATCTCTGATTCTTCTCTCCTACACAGTTGTTCACCCATGGGCAGTGATGATCCATTTTCCGAATACATCTTTTGCAGATACTGGAAAGGAGGAGTCAGATTTTCAGTATCCCTCATTCTGAGGAAACACTACCCAATGAACACAGCACTGGTGAGAAGCCACCCATAGGGCCTCCTGCCCTGGGGAATGGGCCCCTGCAGTGATGGGCACTCGGGCTGCCCTGGGGAAGGGGTCCCTGGGGAAAGGGTCCCTGGGGAAGAGGTCCTTGGGGAAGCGGTCCCTGGGGGGAGGGGCTGAGGTGGGAACTCCCCTAAAGAAGACCAGCAGGACCCCCCCAGGCAGGGCCACTACTCTCCTGCCAGCACCATTCGGTTCCCTGGCCCAGCAGCTCTATCTCACTCTTTGCCTCTGAAACAGCTTACTTCTAGGAAAGTGGAACCTAAAATTCTATTGGTTCCCTGAGCTAACTTCTGATTGGCCCATTTGTAGTACTTCTATTGGTTCCCTGAGCTAACTTCTGATTGGCCCATTTGTAGTACTTCATTTGCATGGAGCTCACTCCTGATTGGTCCATTTCCCTCACTCCTGATTGATTATTTCTCTCACTCCTGATTGGTCCATTTCTACAAAGCTTGTTCCTAATTAGTCAACTTTTGTTATATCCTATTTGCATATGATGTTGCAAAGTGTAAACTGGCAGCCTATAAAAACCTGTGTAAACCGACAGACAAGGTCCAGAGCTTGGAGTGTTAACTCCTCTGGGCCCGCTGGCGTAATAAACCTGAGTTCTCCAATTCTCCGAGTGCTGCTTGTTCTCTTGCCTGGATCCAGGTTGCTGTCACAACCGAGCTGTAACGCCGAACTTTAACACTGAGCTGTAACATTTTTCTGCAACAGGGCCACAGTACCTGCAGTGGTGGGCGCGCTCGGGCTTGATGCAGCAGCACTTTGGACACTTGTAGATCACCTCTCCAGGCTTCAGCTGCAAACTCTCCATGTATTCTTTAGTAGCATTTCCTTTGGGTACTGCCCCCTACGGTTTAATAAGAACGTATTTTAGCTGGGACGAAAGGTTAAAAAAAAAAAATCAGTAACTGTAGGAATTAAGTCTTAGGTTTTATATATGATAACATAATTTATAATGCTGTAGTTGCCATGTAAAGTATATTAATATGAAAACTAACCGTGTCACTCAGCCAGGACCAGAAGTTTTATTTTCCATGAAAAATAACATTTGCATTAAAATGCAGTCAAAATAAATAGTGTGGTATCCTTCACAAACTGGCAAGTCACCAGGATTTCTCTAACTCTTTGCAAGACACAGCAGAGGCGAGGTGTTTGCTGAGCCCTCCAACCCAAGGGTGTGGTCTGTCCTGTTGACACCAGTTTCCCTGATAAGCACTCCCAGTTCCCCTGTCAGCTGTGGCAGGGAACACTGAACAAAGCAATCTCAAAAAGGACTTTATCTTTTATGATTTTAAAGTTATGCAATGCATCAGCCATTTCTGCCAAGCTAATCTGGAGTGGTCACACACAAGCCTGGAGAGCAAGGCCCTGAGCCCCTGACTGGACCGGGGAGGGGAGGAGCAGCAGTGGGGCCATGTGCATGAGTCCCAAGCGCAAGGGAAGCTGGAGACGGGGGGGGGGGGGGGGGGGGGGGGGGGGGGGGGATCCGCGTGCCCCGGATGGGCAGGCAGCCCGAGCCAGCTATGACGGGGCCATTTTCTTTGGGCAGTGGGGATGGTTTGGAAGACCATTCTGCGTGGACTGACAGACCAGGGCGGATGTGGTAGGTAGGGAACAAGGTCTGAACCCTGTTTCTCAGCCCCCTGGGGACAGCACTGCGGCACTGCAGTGACAATGAAGGCAGGAAGAGATGGAAGGGTGAGAGGTGGCAGATGGGAAGAGGGTGGGGACAGAAAAGGACTCAGCACTGGAGCTCCTTAGAGCCTGATGGACCAAGGACCCCTGGCTCCAAGGCCCCCAGGGAGCCAGACACACAGCCCTCCCACCAGCAGGAAGTGAGACCCTGTAAGGTGCCCTGGGGAGGGGCCATCCACTGCCCAGCCCTCCAGCGCAGCTGGTCTCCCTTACACAGCACAGTCATCCATCGTCCTAACACCAGGAAGCTGTTCTGGTCAAGATACTAGCGTTTCCTAACACTCCAACTGTCTCCTTAAAGAAGGTAAAAATAGTGAAGGGCTTATACGCTTATTTTTGAAAATTTACATCAGAATGTCAGGTACAACATCTGACTCATTTATGCGACACCCTCTGGGCTCTTTCCTGTTTCCTCCACAAGCCAGGAGCCCCAGCCCTGTGATGCATTACAATTCTATAAAACCCCATAAGCTGTACATCCACGCCTGCTGACAGTTCAGCGTTACACGGTCCATGACAGGAGAAATGGACCAGGTTTAAAAACTACACACACCTTCGTTCTTCTAGACCCGCACATGCTTTTCCACAGTAAAACACGTGTATGACACGCTTGTGGGGGGCACGCCCTCCACGCCCCCCTTGTTACTGAGCTCTCCTACGACTGCTGCCGGAGGACAAGTTTGCATATCAAAGGGGAGACACATCAGGTGACAAGACGAGCCTGTGTGGAGGGGAAGGTGTTTTCTGGTATTTTCCGTGGCTCAGACCCCTGGGCAGGCAGCCCAGGGGCTGCCTACCCCAGAACAGTCTGACCGCTCCCCCTGTGCGCACAGTCCTGACGGCTCCCTGATTTCTTGCGGCTCTCCTTGTGCCAACCTCTTACACCCCCACTCTGACCCAGCACGGAGGAAGAAATAATGTCATGCTCAGGAAAAGTGCTCCCCACCATGTCATACATTCCGGGAAGTTCTGCTCTGCAAAGCATACTTTCTTTTCCTGTTTTACTTCCATGTCTTCCCATCTGGACCCCTGGTTCCCCGTCATGCACGCTGGACCCCCAGGGTCTAAGGGCCATGGAGCCCGCAGCCTTCCCTAGGTCCACCTACCAGTTTACGGACAATGCGGGACCAGAAGCATGTAAAAACCCAGAGATGTAAGCTGAAAACCCCAGAGTGGGAGGAAGCTACAAGACAAAAGGCCGTGTTTCTTCAACTTAAAAAACCCCAAGAAAAGGGGGATGGGGGCACAAAGAAGAGTGAGATGAGACACAAGCAGTCACAAAGTACAGGTCTTACTTGGATCCTGATTCAAACAAGAAAGAATATAAAAGGACTGCGACAGCTGCCCACGTGGTTGGGCCCGACACTGGCCCAGGCCCAGGCTGTCTATGAGGCAAACAAGGTGACGAGGGCAGTACCCTGAGAGAGAAGCTCGGATGCAGCACAAGTCAGATCAGTGCATCCACCATGGTCCGTGGACCGATCACCATCAGCATTCTTTCCGAGCCCTAATCCTCATCACCTCTTGGTACCTATTTAGAGAAAGCTACCAATAGACATGAACGTAGCAGACTTTAATTTACGAATCAGGAGCCTCTGCAGCAGTGGTTTAAAACCACTCAACTCTGTGGGAAGAATCTTTTCAAATGAAACCCCACATGGACCGCTGAGACCTGACCACGCTCAGCTCCACTGATAGTGGGATCCTTGTCACTGTGCCTGAGGGCAGCCCTCCACATGAGGCAACACCTCTCAACCCTGGCATCTCCTCCAGGCCCTGGGGCGAGCCTGGAATCCACTATCTGCATCTGCCCTACCCAGAGGACGTCTCAAAACCTCGGAGCAGCGGTCTTAAACCTCATGTGATGGGTCTGAACCCAGTGGCCTTCAGGACACCAGGAACTCAGGTAGCTCATGGCTAAACCTGGCCCTTCTTTATCTCAGGGGCGCTGCTCTGTTTTCACACACCTGTGTCAGTCCCCACACCACCCCCGCACCTGACCTCTCTGAAGCAATCACTTCTTCCAAAGTCACACCCACCCTGATGGCACCAGTGATTAGTGGGTTGTTCCTCCCTGCCAAGTGTGAACCTTGGCCTTTTACCAGCAAGAATGAGGTGTTTGCTTCAGATTTTGGCTGGGACATGAAAATAAGAGGATTACAAAGCTGGAAGGAACTTAGAGATAACAGCTAACCTTTAGCCTCAAGAAGTCAGTTGCTTGTAGTCTGAAGACAACTGGAAAAGGGAGTAAAGCAGTGAAATCTACAGGCCAGATAGCTCAGCTTCCAGGCCATTCTTCAGAGAAACAAAATACTTAAACTAGAAGGGATTTTAGAAATTACTGAGTACAATTTCTTCATCTGAATAAACAGCCCAGTGGGAGTGTTTTCCATGAACAGACTGTGCTATCACTTCTACGCGGGCGATGTTTGCTCTCCAGTTAAGCCATGAAAAATGCTACCAGCCTGTACCCAGGAACTCGTAACAACCCAAGGCCCCATGTGCAGGGGGCCCTCCAGCTTGTGGGCGGTACGGGCAGTACTCACAGGGTCGGTGAGCATGGTCCTCAGGTGAGATGACAGGGCGAGCACAGCCAGGCAGTTGAAGACAACCCCATTGACCACCGAGTACCAGAAGTCTTTGGAAGGCAGCAGCATAACGAAGGTCACCACGAAATCCGCATACACGACCAGAAGCCACGTCAGGACAGCGCAGATCATACCGCAGCCATCGCGGATGAACCACACCCGGTCTGCCGAGTCGGCCTCGGAGGACGAGGAGGAGGAGGAGTCGTAATTGTCATTTTCAGCCAGGAGAGGATGATGCTCAACATCCCGGAGCCGGTGTCCTGATGACGGCATGGTTTCCTGACGTGCCCTAGAGGGGGTGGGACACTAAACTGAAGAGGCTCACATGGCAGGGGACATGGTCACCTATGGCCAGCACAGCCACCCTGCACCAAGACAAAGCAGGGAATGAGCAAGACGCACACTCACGGCACCCAGACTCCCTGCCTGGTGATGAGCCCAGGGACCATGGCTGCCCATGCCAGCCTGTGGCCCACTCTGTCCAGCCGAGGTTCACTAGCTCACATGTGTGACCAGCAGATGAAGGCTGATGGACAAGCGACTATTTCGTTGCTTGTTTCCAGGCTGGCCCACGAGTGCGGCAGTGACAGTTCTCACCTGACTTTTCTCAAGTTCATTCATTTCTCCCTCATTTCAATTACGACACCGTGCGAGCATGTTTTTGAGGGAGACTCCTTAAACTCCATCTTCTTTAACTCTTTAAGTTTCTAGAATGCCCGTCCTCTCTTTCTTAATCCTTCAAAAGCTTCTTTTACTCATTAATGCATTCTTTTGACAACTTTCTCATATTTGCTAAAGTACTTGATACCTGAGAACGTACAGGGTCCAAAGAAACTAAAGAAAAACTAGCACTTTTCCTAGTAAATGTTTTGCTGCTTCTTTAAACCTATAACCCCCTCTCATCAGCGTCTGCTATAAGGGTAGTAATACTCATTCATTCTAAACAGAGACAAGGAAACAGAGTCAGTTCACTTGGCCTCAGCAGCGGATGGAAACACTGACAGTGATTATCAAATGACCCAAGTGCTTCCTCTACTCTGGCTCTGTTCCTTTCAAACAGGCACAGAGCGAGAGACTGGTCTCAACGCGGAGGAGTGGAAAGCATGCTTCCGGGGTCAGGGCTGCTACAACTCGTTAACAGCACAGACTTTGGAATCTGGGCATTACTTTTTTTTTTTTTGACAGCAACTGGAGCATAATAATTATGAAAACACTGACTGAAAGGATGAATTTGCTGATGAGAGTTCCTTCCACAAATTCTTTGCAGAATTCCCTCTTGATATAGAGATACTGACTGGTACCAGAGAGAAATGAAATAGTTCCTCACGGTCTGCTCTTGGATCAGACAAAAATAGCTTTAAAATGATTTAAATGAAAAAGAAACTAAAGAGAAGAATGCAGGCAGACCCGAACCATTCTTCTGGAACCCTCCTGCAGCCAGATGCGTCTGCTGCCTTCCTGTAAACAGCTGTGCCGAGCCCACTCCCTCTGCAGAATCCTACCCACCCTGTAGGACCTGATGTTTCTCTCTCCTGAGCTAGTGATCCTGGAGAGATACTCCTCCTTCAGCTGAAGAGCACTTTGAACAGGGTCTCTGAACATCGGCCACAACTCTCTGGAGAGGACAGTGGACACTGGTTCTGCCTACACCACTGCAAAGCCCGATTCCGTTGGGGCCAAGACAGCATCTGGAAGTCCGACCAGGGCCTGCTCACCGGCTCCACGTGCAGTGGACTCACCACTTTCTGCCTTAAGAGAAAGTTCATGTCTCAGTCCCTGGCTGACCACTAGCCCCTCGTGGGAAGGTCTGGGTCTTTTCTCCAGGCTTCCTGTGAGTGCCTGCAGGCCCCCGGGCCCACAGCAAGGGCACGTTTGTTTTCAGGCAGAAGCAACAACATGAAATTGGTTCCTGCCAGATGCAAACAATGTCCTAGTGATTTCCATAGATTTCTTAGTGGATCATAAATGTATATCAAGGAAGAACTCCTCTGACCAGAGTCCCTCTGCTTTACACTACATTCAGATAGGACACTCTCTATGAGAAATGGGTGCCTGCTTGCTCGGCAGTGAGCAGTCAGCTGCAGAATCGCATGTCCAGAGACAGCCTAGCCTTTTGTCAGGGCCCATGTGTGCAGCCTGAGTTCTACCTAGAAAACAGCACCCTGCAAGCCTCTGGGACGCCTGCACTCATCCCAGGTTACTTCCCGGGGCAGGAAGAGTAGGATGCAGCCCGTGGCCACAGGCCTCCCCCCAGGTGCAGATGGCAGCTTATCTGTAAGGACACACAACCACACAGACACCCACACTGGTGGGTGTGGTGGGATAGTAAGGACACTGATGCATAATGCCCGTGTGCATCAGAGCCAAACCTGTAAAATCTACTGGGCAAAAGGAAAACAATCTGATATCCAAAGTCACTTCATTTTCATGAAAGCAATCAATGAACACAGCAAGGCCGGCTGGACAAAGCAGTGACCTGGGGGAGTGCGCAGAGTCTGCTGAGTCACTGCTTCTCACTTTGTCATCGCACGGGAAGGGAGGGGCGGAAATGAAGAAACAACGCCTTCCCCCGGAACCAACCCCAAAACACCGGGACCGCAAAAGCAGACACCTGGCAACCTCAACGCACCAGAAGGGCGCGGGCTCAGCCTCGGTCTACACTGATGCCACCCGCCACTGACTGAGTGCCCTGAAGAGCACGTCTAAGAGAAGCCTGAAAGTATGGTGCATTGAGAGACTTGGGCAGACGTCACATTGTTTTCTACTTTAATGGCCAATTTAATGGGATTTGGTCTACAGAGCTGTTTGTCTTCAAGATAAATAAAGTCAGTTTCCCAGAACACTAAACACAACACTGCAGAGCTCCATTATTTAGGGGGACAACCACTCAAGCAAAAACTTTCCAGGGGTGTTTTCTCTTCAGCATCCCCCTCGTCTTGAAGTACTTGCTCCAATTCACTCCGGGGACTCTTCCTCCAGAGGTACACTCTTCTTTTAGGACAGGTGGTCAGCAAAGCAAAGACAATACTTGTTAACCAGCCAAACCCCCTGTATCGCCTTTTCAGCAACGTACAAACTGCTGTCAGCTGTTAGAGAAACAGTCATCATACACCTAAATAAGCAATCACTCTTACCTTAAAAGTTATTTCTAAACATTACTTGAACATTTTGTGCCTTTTCTTCAGGATCTTAAGGTGCATACTGTCCGGTATGATAGGATCTGAAAGATAATAAAATCCGATTAGAAAAGTTACTAATTTTATGACAAGAGTGTATAATACTTCTTAGTGTATTATTTTTGGAGCAATATATACACACACATAAAACCAACTTCACACATAAAGTTCTGTTATTCAGAATTATCTTTAACTATGAAGTTATTACACCTCTAAGTTTTCATAACTAGTAAATTGACTGACAGTTCTGAAAATTAATTATTTTAAACCTGTCCATTTTCCCCTCCTGTTACTTTAGCCCTGGTTTTAAACAAATCTATAAGCCAAAATCCCTTGAGAAAGATCTCTGGGGACAATCCAAACCCAGTGTGGCCGACCTGCATTTCACCAGTCAACAACCATTTACTATCCACAGCAGAGGAATTACAGAAAACACGGGACAGAGTGAGACCCAGAGCTGAGAGGTGCTCTGGGCCCGCTGTGGGAGGGAATGAGGCACGCAAGGACTAGGTAGAACTGAGTAGGGCCACCACTGAACGATAACATCCCTGCTGCATCTCCTACTGGGCTCACTAGCACATGAGCAAGGAGACTCAGCCCCCCTAAAAGCACTCCTCTGGCAAAAGAGAAAAGGCCTAAAGACATCAAGATGCGGGGGCACCCACGAAAGAGATCAGGAGTCCTTGTCAGGTCTCTCTAAGCTGAGGGCCCCCAGAGCACATCCCCCCGTAGGCATATCTCATTCTTAAATACAAATGGACAGCCAACAGTCAGGCTTGTGAAGAAGCCAGAGCCCCAGAAAGAAACAGGATGGAAGAGGAATTCAGAGCAGGCACGATGCACAGAGAAATTTAAGAAGCAAGAAGAGACTGCATCTGTGATACAAAAAGAAGAACATTCTGGGAATGTTCTAGTTATTGAAAAATAAAAATAGAATGGTAGAATTTTTAAATCTTAAAAAGGACTGGACGACAGAGTGGGAAAATCTCCCAGAAGGGAGAACTAAATGACACAGAGGGAGACCTTTCTTAGGAGAGAATATAAAATAAAATGAAAGGACCCATCCAGGAGCCCATACTCCACACAGCAGGAAGTCTGGCAGAGGCGGCCAGAACCAACAAGACCGCCTTCCTCAGCACAGTTCTGCCCACCTCTGCCCCCCTCCCCACCCTGCTGCCTGGCCCCTTGTGCCTCACAGCCCGTCCACTGCTTTCATCCCATATTCTTTAATGCATTATTTTTCTGCTCAGCAAACCCTGAGTTGGTGTCCGTTTTCTGAAACCAAGACCCTAAGCAGGACACCCGGAGCGGGGAGGGGGTTGCTGGCAGGAAAGAAGGGACAGGGGGAATCGAGGGGTGAGCAGGGTAAGTCTCCCTGGTCCCTGCCACCAAGCACAGTCTGGTGTTCCCACCAGTCACACCCTCCTCCTCTCGCTGCTTCCTGTTCAAGTGTGCCGCCCTCCGCCAGGGCCAGCTCCACGGTCAGGCCCCCCTGCCAGCCTGTCTGCTCAGGTCTCCTCGGGACCCTGTCCTCCCTCCACATGTACCTGGACAACCTCCCACCCACTTGCCACTGCCACCTTGCATGCCACCACCCGCCACTGCCACCTTGCACACCAAAGTTCCCATATCTGTGGTTCTGAGGCCCCTCTGAGCTTTTTAGTAACAAATGTAGCCATGAATCACAAGCTGCTTAAACAAAGGTGACTTAAAATATGGCATTTCTATAGAGTAACTTGATTCAAGTATCTATGCATCAGCCAACAACTTTAAATGCCAAATAACACTCTGAACTAGTAATGCCTAATTATGCTGAATGATATTTTCAACTTTTTATTCACATTCATCTCGAATATCTTCAAACGAGTTTGTTAGCACTACTTTAAAAGAAGGCCAGCTTTGCAAAATACAGGACTGTCAATCAAAGCCTCACTCAGGTCTATAGCAGGATCTCTACAATGAGACCAAATCCCCAGTTACTTTCATACATTTTATAAAGTAACCAATGTAGTAACCACTTCAGAAAGTGGTCTGGCACTTTCTCAAAGTTAAACCAACACCTACCCTGTGACTCAGCAATTCCATTTCTAAGTATTTACTTGGAGGTGAATATAAACACAAAACATGTACAAAACTGTTCACAGCTGCTTTTATTCTTAATACTCACCAAACCAGAAACAACCCGAATATCTCTTACCAGGAGATGAACAAACCATGGTATATTCATACAATGGCATACTTCTCATCAAAGGGGTGGGGGGAGGATTACAGATACATGCAACCACATGGATAAATCTCAAAAATACTATGCTAAGTGAGAGAAACCAGACAGGAGTATGTACACTACGAGTCCATCTACACAGCACTCTTAACCAGGCAAAGCTAATTTATTTTGAAAGAAATGAGAATGGGGTTTGAGCACAAGGGGGAATGACAGAAAGCCCAAGGTGACTTTCTGAGCTGATGGAAAGTCCACCATCTGAAAAAGGCAGCAGGGTACTCGGGCACACGCACTGTGGAAACAAAATTCAACGAGCTGTTGAAAAACACACATACACACAAAATGAACGATACACCTAAAACTGTGTGTCTCATTGTATGTTAATTATGCCCCAATATAAAAATGTACAGGAGAAAAAACAACCAGAACAGGTACACGTGCAGGTGAAAAGGGTGTAGGAACAGCCCAGTTCTAGCTGGTGCTGCTGACACCAGTCTCCCCCACAGTCCAAGCCTTTGCGAGCCAGACCCCATCTTAGGTTTACTTTTAACAGCATCTTCAGGCATGTGTCTCCATCTCTTCCCCTCACTGCTTTTCCGTGCCTACAAACAGGGATGCGTTCCTCATAAACCAACTGAAAACATGTAAACAAAAGACATCAGTATCCTTTGGTAATCAGTTACTACAAAAAAGAATCAAGATACAATTTATTTTCACTACTGCGATAAAAAAGTCTACCCTGGAGTCTGGTGTTCACGTACGTTTACATAAAAACACTGTTTACACTCATTGTTTTACTCTTTATACACCCACTGATGACCTATAACAACCAGAAATACACAAATCTCTGCTTCAGGCATAGAAACATATTAAGCCAACCAGCGCAGTTAGAGATTTATTTAATGCAAACGTCGGAGCGGGGCCCAGCCTCCACTCAAGGACCCAGGATAGAGGATGGAGGATCCACGATCAGACAAGAGAGGTGAGACTCTGCCTTGTAAATAATGCGCAAAGTGTGATGCCCGAATTAGAGGCAGAGGGTGAGGAGGGAGAGAGGTGACAACAGCTTATTCTGTCCAGAGGAACTGGAGGAAGTGTCAATAAAGAAGATGGCATAAGCGGCCCTGCTGGACAAGCAAGATCTGCACAGGAGGAGAGAACAGGGCGAGTAGGCGCAGAGAGGGAAGGAGTCCAAGGGCTGCAGGGCTGCAGGCTCAGAGCCCAGGAGGCAGGAGACAGGGAAGGGAAACGGAGGGAAGGGGGCGGGGGCAGCAAAGTGCTGCAGGCCCAGCTGGGGAGTCTGGAATCCACCACTTCATTCTGCTGCAAAGGGAGACACAAGAACTTTGGTAAACAGACAGACGTTTTTAAAAAGATTAACTGGCGATGAAGTAAGACTGGGATGGAAGGAGGAATCCGGGCAACCAGAAGGCTGTGGCCATGACCCAAAGCAGAGATGGAGGAGCCTAGGCCAGTTGGGGAGCGCCTGGGGGTTAAGAGCAAGAAGGCAGGCTGGAGCGGCCAACACACCAAGGAGGTGCCAGGACCTTCCCCAGCAGTTTCACTAAAGTGTCCAGAGCCTGGAGACTGGCTGGTGAGAAAATTAAAGGAGGAAAAATTTTAAATGCAGTTAAGTGAAGGACTAACGTGGCTAGAAGGAAAAAACGTTTTTTTCCAATTTCCCTCTCACATACTATCTCATTTAAAGCTACGACGACCGTAAAGAAGTGCTGTGTCCCCATGTGATAGATGAGCCCCCTTGGACCCGCCCAAAGTCATGGTTGTCCCCAGGGCTCCCTCAAGTCCGCGTGCTGCATCTGGTCTGACTGCGCCACACTTCTAAAAAGCCCAGGACAGCCCCAAAGTGGTGTAAGGATAAGGGAATGAAGACCATCTGCCTAACTAGCCAATTAGATGATCAGACTAAGAAAATATAAGCCAAGTGGCCCTGTCAAGCTAGCTCCCTTCTTTCTTCTGATTTTGTGCTTATTTGAGCTTTTCCTGCAACTACAAAAGCAACATAAGCTCACTTTTTTCTGGTTTTAAAGAATAAGAGTTCCAGCGTGCAGATGCCAGGGTCTGACGGCTGACAGAGCAGAGTGACCCTTCCTCCCCAGACCACAGAGAAGATGGATGAACCAGAGCTGAAGCGGTTCTGAGCACCAGCAAGAGGTGGGCTGTGGGTGCCCAACATGGAGGAAAGCGCAGGAACAGCTACTGAGGCTGGGAAAAGGGGGCAGGGAGTGGCAAGAAAGCACTAGAATACAGCACTGTGGGCCAGACAGTGTTGCAAACCCCTGGTTTCCAATAAAGCGCTGGGAACGGCTAGCCTTTCATCCAGAAGTCCAGCCTGGCACCCCAAAGGCTCACACGGGGTTAGCAAAGATGATGACAGAAAACCAGGGTATCAGATGCAAGACTTGACCGACATGACACGCCACAGAGGCCTGGTGAAGGGCAGCAGCCTGAGAAGCTGGGTGACAGAAAACTTCAGGAACTGGAGCCCTGGGGAGACTGAGAACCAGGCCTGGACGTGACCAGGCAGCCAGGGGGTACTGAGGCTGGGTGGGCATGGGAACCGTGTGTGTGTGATTTATTCTCTTCAGTGACTCTCCCTTGTCCATTTGCCATCATTTAGTTGAGTGCATTTCCTTGATTTCTTCTTATTTTCTCAACTCATGATGTTATTTTCTCAACTTACTGATGTAAGATAAATAATTATGATCAAAAAAGAAGTCTGCAGAGAGAATTTTAAGAACTCAGAGGAGATGCCATTCAGGATAACAACAAGCTCTCGCATGTGGCCCCACACACAGGCTGCTATGTAGATGGGGAGGCAAAGGGAGGACATGCACACATGTCCCAGGCGTGTCACCATCTGAGATGGCAGATGAGCCAGGCTGGGGCCGAGGCAGGTCGGGAGACTAAAGAGAGGACAGTCCTCACCGAACTTGGCAAAAGAATGGAGCATCCAGATAATCTCCCACAGTGCGTTTACTGAGACGGCAATCACGTTCTTAAATGTTTTCTCCATCACCCTGCAACTGGGAAAAATTCAGTCTGTGCTTTCAAACCAGACCAACAATGTACACCATATGAACCACAATTTTCTTCTCAAATGACTGCATCTGAAGAACAGGATATTAACTTTTAAGGGAAAAAACAACAGAACATTAAGCTAACAAAAGCCAAGTCTCAATGGTATGTTGGCAATTGTCCATACTGTGAATAGTTAACTTATTTAACCTTTCCAGGAAGGTCTTTCATACTAAATAAAAGAGGGCAAACTGAGAAACACACAACAAGGAGCCAAGGCTCTAAGAGAGGAAGGTCAACCTGGTGAGAGGGCAGCAGGGATGGGACCACACTGGGTTTTTCTCCTTCCCCACTGGCCACTCTTCGTTCTCTTACCAGGTCCTCCTCCTTTTCCTCTTCCTCCACAGGCACTGAAATGTCGGGTATGCCAGGCTCAATCCTAGGTTTTCTTTCTTAGCTGTGTGCTCTCCAAATGATCTCACAGGATCTCTGTTCCATGGAGTTACATATACATGTGAAACTCCCAGATGAATAATACACTATTGGGGATCTCTGACCCCCAATCCTCGACAACTCCTCTATACCGTCAAAGCAGAAACATCCCTCCACCCACCAAACTGCTCTGACTCCACTCTTCCCATCTCAATAAACAGCGCCACCATCTAGTTACCAAGATCAAAAAAACCTCAAAAAACCCAAAAAACAAAACAAAACAGGGCTCACGCTTCTTTTCACTCTGCTCCCCGCCTCCCGGCATCTAACCCATCAGTAAGTCCCACAGGCTTGGCCTCCAGCACCACCGGGGATCTGACCCCTCCGCCACCCCCAACCCTCCAGAACAAGGCCCGGGAGCCCCCACCAGAGCAGCGCTCTGTTTCCACACTCACGGCCTCTACTCACCCACAACCCACTCCCCATTCAGCACCCAGATCCTGCTACTCCTACTTAGTAAAACCATCCAAAGGCTGACTCTGCAGTTAAAATAAAACCCAAATGCCTCCCTGTGGCTATAAAGCCCTGCCCGGCCTGGGGCTGCAGACCTCACCTCTTACCCCTCTCCCTCTTGGGCTCTCTTCTTCCTCTGTTGCCACCTCAACAGAATGTTCCCCATGATACCCTCTGCCTGCCCTGAGCCCACTAGGAGCTCTGAGAATACTTGCTGAGTGAGAGAGGCAGGGGCGTGCTTGAGGGGGGGAAAGCCAAAATGAGCCCCACAGGAACACGAAAGGAATAAGAATGAGGGTCAAAGTGGGAGACATGGCTGGGGTGAGGTCAGATGGTCCGGGAGATGTGGAAGGGCTGAGGGAAGGGGGGAAGAGGGGGTAAAGAGGGAAGCCCACACTGGCAGGGGTTTCTCTGGGGCAGTCTCAGTTGCAGTTGTGTCAACTGGTGTGCAGGCTGCATGAGGCATCTCGAAGGCATGGGGATGCACACAGCAAAGGCTGCAACACCCCCGCCCCCTCGTGGTACCAGCCACAGCCTGGCTCTGAAAGTCAAATGGAGCAGCTATTTCAGAAAATCCCCAGGTAGTAACTAAACTGTCAAGAATAACAAACCCAGAAACAAAAAGAAGCCCAGAGTTCCAAACCCTTTCAAGGGTCCTGTCCCAAGGAAGAGCTGAGCCTGAGTCGGACTGGTGAATCCCAGCTTCTTTCGGTATCTCCCTACCCCGGTCTCTTTATTTAATAGGAAATGAACTTTTCTAACATCGGACTGGACCAGACCTGCAACCACAGGCGCATCTGACAGGTTCACAGTGGACTCAGCTCTCAGATGCAAGTTATAATGACAGTGAAAGATACTGGAATGTGAAAGGAAGGCCAATAACATGTGCTATGCAGCAGGAACTTTATATCCAACATCACATCAAATCTCGCCACTATCCTAAAAACAAGGTGCTATTATTAGCTCCTTGGGGGATGAGGAAATTAGGCCTTAGAGCTGAAGTAACTTGCTCAAGTTCACAGCCAGTAAAGGGTGGAGTCAGGACTGTTCTGATTCCAAAGCCCATGTTCTTCCATTAAAATACACTGCCTCCCAGAATACTTGGTTTTAGAAAATGCATTCTGTAATGAATAAATTGAATTGGGGAAGTATGGAACGCTAAGAATTCAAAACATTTCAACAAAGAAATACTGTAAGAGCCAGCCTGTCTCAACAGAAACTGGAAGCTTCTCCATCATGACTGCCCTTGCTTATTACTGGGACTGCAAATGCACTGCACCCTTTCCCAGAATGAACCAAACCACTGGCTTGACACAGAGCTGGCCTCTCCTTCCATTTCCTGACAACACTCCTCCCGGAACCAGTGCTTAACCTCTAGACACACAACCCCTCTTCCCTCATTCCTCTGTGCTGCGGACAGTCCCTACTCCAGCTCTGAGCCTTCCCTTCTCACCTCTCCCACAACCCAAGACGAGGCGCCCCCACATTTGGCTAAACTTCTGCAGAATCCTAACCTCCCAGGGCCACACCTTGGGACCACGGTGTTCAAGGTGCCACTGAGTCTGGCTCCCTGCTTTTCCAGGCTCGTCTGTGCTGCACAGCCTTCATTCCTACCTCCGTGCTCCTGCTCCTCCCAACTAGAAGGCTCGCACTCTCCGCCTAGTGAAATTATTCATTAATCAAACATGAACCCACTACGTACAAGGCACTTGTAAGATAACTTAAGTGTTTTCAAAACTAGGAGGTGCTGTAACAGTATAGGGCATTATCTTGGCCCCATAAGAAATCTGGATTCTACCCAAAGCTTTTCAGGAACGGAATGAAGTACCAGGACAAGAATATGTTTGTGGACAGGGGCAAAGAAGTCACTGAAAGAAAAAAACAAATTAGAGGCAAGTGAGAGTAAATGACTAAATGCCTGTTCCATAACAGGCAGACCAAAGTACAGACACATGTTAACACTGGAAAGGAGGCATTCTCTCTTTCTCTGAGGCAAGGGGAAGACAAAGATTGTTGGACATTTGGAGATCTCTCAGCTAGAAAGGAATCAAAGTTGCGAGAATTCTCCCCCGGGGCCTTTGTCTCCTCCACGATCTAGAAGGAAGGATCATTCAACACTGGTAAAGCAAAAATATATATGTATATATTTAACTTGAAGTACAGTTAATGTACAATATTATATGTTTCAGGTGTACAACATTCGCAATGTTTTAAGGCTATATTCCCTGTGTTTTATAATATATCCTTGTAGCTCATTTATTTTATACATAGTAGTTTATACCTCTTAGTCCCCTACCCCTATCATCTCCCATCCCTCTTCCTGCTCCCCACTGGTAACCACTAGTTTGTTCTCTGTATCTGAGTCTGCTTCCTTTTAAAAAAGCGCGTGTGTGTGTGTGTGTGTGTGTGTGTGTGTGTGTATTTTTTTTAATGAAGTATAGTTGATTTACAATGTTGTGCTAGTTTCTGGCGTACAGTACAATGATTCAGTTCTATATACACACACACACACACATATATATACACACACACATACATACATATATATACATAAACACACACACATATTCTTTAAAAAGTATATTTTTAAGGAAGGATGCTGTGTAATAAAGAATTTAACCTTGCTCAAAAGGGGATCTGGCCTTTGTCCTCGGCTGACAATGTGATTTAGGGTGGGGGCTGGTCACACCAGAAAGACCAACAAGGTGATTTAGGGTGGTGGGTCACACAGTATCTGCTGACCTGGAAACTGAGATCAATCATG
The DNA here is from genome assembly GCF_048564905.1 of Vicugna pacos. NCBI lineage: Eukaryota > Metazoa > Chordata > Mammalia > Artiodactyla > Camelidae > Vicugna > Vicugna pacos. The sequence continues at coordinate 53,816,742 of NC_132995.1, forward strand.
TGGGCAGTCAGTCAATCAATCAACGGATCACACGTATGTAACAGAACCCGAACAAAGACTCTGAACACCAAGGTTCAGATGAGCCTCCCTGGTTGGCAATACCACGAGCACCAAGCCTCACATCAATGCCGGGAAAGTATCACATCCTGACTCCTTGGGGAGAGGACAACAGAAGCTCCACATCTGAAACTTCCCTGACTCTGTTCTATGAGCCGCTCTCTTGGCTGACTTTAACCTGTATCCTTCCCCTGTAATAAACCATAACTCTGAGCATAACAGTTTCAGGTGGGTCCTGTGAGGCCTTCTAGCTAGTAACTGAACCTGAGGGTGGCTTGGGGAACCCCCAGACTTGGAGTGGTGTCAGAAGTGACAGTGGTCTTGAGTGGACTGTTCCCTCTGAACTGTGTAGTTGACCAACTCTGCAAGTGGCCTAAACTCTTCTCCTGTGTTGTAGCTGAAGGGTCACACCCAGGTTGTTAACACTGACCCTGGACGCTGGCTTTGGAGAAAGAAAGGAGTGAGAGTGAGTGTTTAGACGCTATACTTACTGTTTTTTTTTTTTTAACAAAAGAAGCATGTATTACTTTTATAATTAAAACATTACTTTTAAGAAACATATCTCCAAAAAGCAGCTTCAGGAAAATTACCTTGTAGAACTGCTCAGCATGGATTGGAACAGGGAAGTTCTGGAATCATCAAGAAAACTACTTCTCATTTCATCCCAAACATTAACTTGACATGTGAACTTCTAGTTCCATTTCCTCAAATTAACAAAGATTATTTTATTTATGTCACTGAAGAGTCTAAGCATGCAGGTAACAGTTTCAGTAAGAACATAAAAGCATGTCCAACCTTTTGACTGACTCAAGACTGTTCTTACATAAAGTTCCTTTTAGTACTTTCTCTCTCACTGAGGTCCTCCTATTCATGCTAATACTTGTCCTTTCTAGAAGAGGATTTCTGCTTTTTTAGTGCATTGATTAACATGGCTGTGAAGTTTCAATTCACTCATTGTCATCGAGGCAGGATCTGAGTTACTGGTTGAAAAAAATACTTCTGTATACATCTCTACTCACAATGCTTTGACAGCTGCTGTTTTATGAATTCTTTAGGAAATTACCTTCAAATAGTCCAGTTCTCCATCTCACAACTCAAAAGTCAACGTGAACCTACCAGCCTCACTCCCGAAAGTACACAATCCAAATAATTTTGGTAACCCCAACCCTTCTATTTTCCAGAATGTCCAAGAAATGCAATTTAGTACTTTTGTTCCATTTCATTTTTCAAATATCCCAAGAGCCTTTCACGTTAATCAAGTTCTGACTTCCTAACAAGCAAACTTAACAAGGTGACTTTTTTAAAGGTAACTTTTTAAAAGATGACTTTTAGATAAGTGAAGGTTATAAGATGATATCAAAAAGATTTAGTTTGACTTTTTGAAAGGTGACTTTAGGTAAGTAAAAGTATTAAAAGTATCAAAAGAATAAATTCATCATCTCTGAGGTGCAGAGTCTAAGAAGAAATATATACTGACCTAGGTTTCTAGACCATCTGAGAGAGTAGTAGTAATACAGATAAATCTATGAGCATTAAGTACAAATACTAAGCACACTGCAAATGTTTACACTGCGGCACTGACTGGGCAGCACTGTACACAATCTGGTCACTAAAAAAGGTTTTAAGGCAGTTCCATCAACAGTTCTTCTGACACCTCCAAAAAACTGGTTACTCATAAGCTAATAAAGTCTGTCCATCCAAAAGCGGAAAGAGACAGTTTCAGCAGCAATGACTCCTCAGTAGACATGAGCCTTGGCTGCAGCAAGAAAAGATGCAAACATTGCCCTAAAGGCTGATCTGATGGTCCCAGGTGCGCTGGCGGGCAACCCCCAAAGATCATCGGAAGAAGGGAACATAACCGGGAAGGTGGGCAAAGAATAAAAGAGGAAAGGTAAAACTTAAAAGGGAGGGAAGAATAGGAGCGTTCGAACAGCCATGGGCAACGTTCAAGAAAGCCCATTGTAATACATGCCTATAAACTACTCTTTACAGCTTACAGAGGGTTTATAGCCACTCTTTCTTCTGGTCCTAACAGTAACCCCGTTATTAGTTATTAAAGGAGTAAACCATGGCTCAGAGAGCTGACTGTCATGCCCAAGGTCAGGCGAAAAGCTGGGGCTGCACTTCGGGCCCTATCTCGAGATATTCACTAAGGAGTGACAAGGAGACACCTGGAAGGGAAGTCAAGCGCAAGCACAGAGGTGTTCCCGAAGAACTCGGGAAGGTCGCAGGTGCGCGGCGGGGGTGGAGAAGAGGAAGTAAGGGATCCGGGGACAGGTGGACGGCTGCCGGGAGTGGCAGGGAGACCCGGGCGCGAGCAGCCGGCCCAGCCCCGCCCGGCCCAACCTGCCGCACTCACCCGAAGCCCGGGCTGGGTGGCCTGGCGCTGCGGCTCCTCCCGGCCTGCGGCGGCGGCGGCGGCGGCTGCAGCGGCCGAGGCAGGGACGCATCATGCGGCCGCGCTCATGGCCGGGCCGGAGGGGGCTCCACGGCTCGGCTTGGCTCTGTAACGCCGGGCGGGTCGGAGGGAGGCGGCAGTCGAGCAGACACGAGAGCCAGAGCCCAGCCTGGAGAACAGGGCAGCACGACCCCCGGAAGTGAACCCCACGAGGTCAGCGGCGCCGCGCTTGCGCACTTCCGGCCCGGCTGCTCCTGGGCGCAGAGTGCGGCGCCTGAGACATTTTGTGGGGGTTCGGCGGCCAAGATCCCTCGGAATTAGAGGGACTTAAAGACGGACAGTTCCTAGAGAAAGGTGGTTCTTAATCGCAAGATCCCTTTGCTAAAATAAAGAGATTCATCCAAGCTGAGGTCTGAAAGAGGAAGCATGAGGGCTTCGGGCTGCCTCAAGGTCCAAGGTGTGCGGTTGGGCTTTAAAACTCGGCGAGGTTTTCTTGCCGGCGTGTCCCGAGCCCACGGCGTCGTCTCTGCGACGGCTTTAGGTGCGGCCTGTCCGGGATGCGGGAATGAGAACTCGGGACATGGGGAAGCGGAGGAGCGGGAGTGGAAACGTCTGAGCCAGAAAGCACGTGGGGGACAGAGGAGGCGCCTGGACTGGGGAGTGGAGGCCTGATTCCTGATTCGCCGAGTCACTGGTTACCCTCTGAGGAACCTGGACACTGGAGCATCTCAGCGATTCCTTCCAGATGCCGAGGCCTGGGTTTTTTTGTTTGTTTGTTGTTTGTTTTTTGAAGGTAGACACGTGGTGTTTTGTTTTGTTTTGTTTTGGCGGTGGGGAGGAAGTAGTATTTCTGTGATATTTGAGACAGTTTTTGCAGGGCTAGGAAGTAGGCGCTCAGTTGGTGTTACTCACTAAATTGTAAGGTTGATGAAAGCAAAAATTAGAGCTACAGGGTCTATCAGAATCTCACTGTCTGCAAGCCACCTCACTATTTACCCTTCTTGCTTCCAGAAACGCTTTTCCAACTAAACGTTATCTTGTGCTTCTGCATTTACTCAACCCTCATTAAGACTCCTAACACTCGGTGTATTTTGTTTCCACAAAGTGAAGTAGGCCTCCAATCAGTGGTAGGTTCTTTTTGCATGGGCCGAAATAATGGATGGTTGTCTCTGGATGACACCAAAACTGTAAGTGGTGGCTATGCTTAAGAAAAACTTGCTATGAGCAATGTTAAAAGGATATCTTGTTAAAAAAAAAAGAGAAAAAAAGGTTAAATCATGACTCTCCTACAAACATAAACACATACCGAAGATTTAAGTTAACTCACTAATTTCTGAGGAGGTGTGTAAGATGATGCTGGTGGTTCAAAGATGATCCAAAAGGCAGGCACATGTGTAGGTGATCAGGAATGCTGGAATGAATTTGCTTAGTGGAGGCAAAACTGGCTTCTTCCACAGTGGGGAAGTCAATTAAACTCTGATACAGGAAAAAGAGTGGTGCATGAAAGGATGGCTGTGTTTCAGGTGTTGGTTGAGTCCCTGGGATGCGCCCCACTAAGTGAGAGTCCCTGGCTTTGCACAGGAAAGAATTCAAGAGCAAACCATAGTTGAGTAAAAGTAGACATATTTAGCGGGGTGGGGGAGAGGTTAAAGAATGGGTAGATACACTCTTCATAAACGGAGTGCGGGCTGTCAGAAGGCAAGAGAGGAGGAGTGACTGTGAGGTGTGGTGTTGCTAGTATTGTTTTGTTTTTGCAGAGGGACAGAGGGAAAACTGCTGTATTTCTTAAAAGAGGAAAAGGAAAAAAAGTGCTCCAGCGAGGAAAAGGTGCAGGAGTGGGGAGCTGTCAGCCAGGATAGCCAGTAGAGACAGCTCCTGGTGTTGCTATTTTTTATATGCTAATAAGTAAAAGAATTACTCCAACTACTTTGGGGAAGGTGTCGGGATTCCCAGGAATTGGGCCACCACCCTCTCTTTGACCTTTCACCCTTAGCTTCAGAACTGCCATGGCTCTTGTGGGTGTGTCATTCACCATGCTAGTACATTACAAAGTGTGCAATGTAGCTCAAGGTCCACTGGAGGTCGAATCTCCCACCATCTTGGGCCTCAGGGTACATTGGGAATTGACTTTGCTGCCATTTTGGTGGTAACTGCTTTGTCATTCCTTTAGTGGCTATGCCCTGCCCCCTTCCCTCCTGTCTCATTTCCACCAGACAAGATTCATTTGTATGTCTGATGGGTCAATATCACTTACGAATATAGACGCAAAATCCTCAACAAAATACTAGCCAGTTGACTCCAACAATGCATTAGAAGGATCATACACCATGATCAAGTGGGATTTATCCCAGGGATGCAAGGATTTTTCAATATCCGTAAATCAATCTGTGTGATACACCACATTAATAAACTGAGGAATAAAAACCATATGATCATCTCAATAGATGCAGAAAAAGCCTTTGATAAAATTCAACATCCATTTATGACAAAAACTCCCCAGAAAGTGGGCATAGAGGGAACATCTTGACACAAGAAAGGCCATATATGACAGACCCACAGAGGGCATGGAAACTTTGCACACTTTGCCCATACTTTGCCTTATGGTGTCTTCCATTTGGCTGTTCCTGTGCCATATCCTTTCATAATAAACCAGTAATCTAGTGAGTAAACTGGCTTCCAGAGTTCTGTAATTTGCTCTAGGAAATTAATGGAACCTGAGGAAGCAGTCTGGTAAACTCCAAACTATTGCCTATGTGTCAGAAGCTCAGGTGACAGCCTGGACTTGTGATTGGTATCTAAAGTATGTGTTTGTTTGGTGGGAGTGGAAAGTCTTGTAGGGCTGAACCCTTAAACTATGGAATCAGATACCATCTTCAGGTAGAGAAGATTGGATTCTAGTTTCATTCTTTTGCATGTGGATATACAGTACCATGCCCTCTCCTAGCAAGTCACTCTCTGTGAATCTCCTCATGTTCACCAACTTGGAAACTCTCCAAATCCCTGTGCTCTTAGGGTTTTTATGGATGCTTCAGTACATAGGCATAGCTGATTAAATAACTGGCCATTGGTGATTGTTTCAACCTCCAGCCACTCTCCTCCCCTGAGGTCAGGGGTATGGGACTGAAAGTTTCAACCCTCTAATCACATGTTTTCCTGGCAACCAGCCTCCATCCTTAGGCTCAGTCCAAAAAGTCAATTAACCTAACAAGAGATACCTTTAACACTCTTATCACTTAGGAAATGCCAAGGGCTTTGGGAGCTCTGTGCCAGAAACAGGGTCAAAGACCAAATATATGTTTTTTAATTATAAATCATGATATCACAGACCTGAATAGGCATTTCTCCAAAGAAGATATACAAATGGCCAACAGGTACATGAGAAAGTGCTCTATATTGCTAATCATCAGGGAAATGCAAATCAAAACTACAATGAGATATCATCACCTCACATCTGTTAGAATGGCTATTATGAAAAAGACAAGAGATGAGCACTGATAAGGACAAGGGAAAAAGGGAACCTCTGCACGCTGTGGATGGGAATGTAATTGGTACAGCCACTATGGAAAACAGTATGGAGGTTCCACAAAAATTTAAAAATAGAACTACCATATGATCCAGTAATCCCACTTACATATATACATAAAAGGAAATGAAATCAGGATCTTGAAGATGTATCTGCACTCACATGTTCACTGCAGCATTATTCACAATAGCCAAGATATGGAAGCAACCTGAGTGTCTGTGTAAGATGAATGGATAAAGATGTGGCATATATATACACAGTGGATTATTATTCAGCCATGAGAAAGAAGAAAATCCTGCTGTGTGCAACATCATGGATGGGACTTGAGGGCTTTATGCGAAGTGAAATAAGTCAGAGAAAGAGAAATACTGTATAGTATCACTTATATGTGGACTCTAAAAAAAAGTCAAACTCAGAGAATGATGGTTGCCAAGGGTTGGGGTGGTAGGGGAAATGGGGAGATATTGGTATATATCAAAGGATATAAACTAAGTTATAAGATGATTAAGTTCTGAGGATCTAATGTACAGCATGGTGACTATAGTTAGCAGTACTATGCTGTAGATGTGAAATTTGCTAAAAGAGTAAATGTTTAGCATTATCAACACACACACAAAAAGGTGTGAAGTGACAGGTGTATTAAATTGTGAGAATTATTTCACAATGTTTACATATATCAAATCATCATGTTCTACACTTTAGATATATATAATTTTGTCCATTACACCACAATAAAGCTGGGAAAAATTAGTATCAGTGATGTGTGTTTTTAAAAATTAGTTTCCACAATGATTGAGCAGTCTCTTTTGTGTATAAACTTGTACCTCCTCTTCCTAAAGCTGATTTTTAAAATATTACTAAATTTTAATTTTTTTGAGGTATAATTTTCCTACAGTACAATCACCCTTTTAAGTGTATAGTTCTGTAAATTTTGACAGATCCATAACACCATTATAATCAAGATACAGAAGTATTCTGTAACTCCCCCAAATTTCCTCATGCCCCTTTGTAGTCAACCCTTCTTCCCACATTCAACTCCTGGAAAACACTGATCTATTTTCTGACCCTAAGTCTTGCTTTTTCCAGAATGTCATGTAAACAGAGTCTGGCTTGTTTCACTTCCCATAATGCATTTGAGATTCATTTATGTTCTATATATCAAGAGTTTAATTCTTTTCATTGTTGAGTACTGTTTCATTTATGGCTATGCCACATTTTGTTTATGGACTCACCAGGTGAAAGATACTTGTGTCCATTTTGGGGTGAATATGAATAAAGCCATGTATGTTTTGTGCAAACATTTATGTACAGGTTTTTGTGTGAACCTGTCTTTATTTCACTTGAATAAATACCTAGGAGTTGGATTACTAAACTGAATATTAAGTGTATGTTTAACTTTATGAAAAGAATCAGACTGTTTTTGAAATGAAAATCAAGATGAGATGTCATATTCATTGATCACAAATGGGGTTGGGACCTGGGGAGTGAAGATGGAAAGGTAAACCTCCAGATGCTCAATCTAACCTGTCATACCATTCTGCAAAATCAGTATATTATTCCTGCATTCCTCCATCCTCACCTCTCAGAGGAAGTAGGACAACTTAAACAGCATGCATAAAAGCATATTGTGTTGTGAGGCTTCCCATGCTATCCGCTGTTGTCCTCTGTTTATCAGGCAGAATAGCTGATCTGAGGAGACCAGTAGCAATGACATCTGAGATACAGTAACATCAAGAGAACCCCCACCAACTGTTGTGCCTATTACCTCCTTCTTTTCCTTCCCTCTGGAAGATAGGACACTGGGGTAACAGCATTGAGCTTAAAGAGAGAAATTATACTGCTGTTGGTTAAGAGATCTTGTTTCTTTACCTAGCCATTCCTGAGTATAAGAAAAAAAAAAAACTCAGACTAGGGAGAAGCAATTAATCCTTCCTATAGTGTCAAATTACTTTTTTCCTATATCTAAAATATGCAATATGCAGAGTTGACTTTTATTATTAACTGTTGACAGATTCATAAATGCTATTAGGGCAGAACCGTGTCAAGGATAATCCCCCAAAGCAGATAATCCAAAAACTAATTTCTATTTAGCTTTACAAAATTTTCTCTTCTTAACAAATTTTCCATTGCCTAATATAATACTTGGTTTGCTTCTCCTATGCTACTTTGACTCTTGTAAGGAAATACATATCAGGAACATATTTGGCATGGGCAAACCACCTTGGGGTTAGAAAGCTGAACAGTACACAAGAAAAGATTTAATGTATTAGTCCTTCAAGGGCCTTCCTTCAGATTCCTGTGGAAAGGATGAAAGGAACTAGGGGAAGAAGAGGGGTAAGGTTATCCAAATAGGAGGCAACCAGATAGTAAAGATTTTGGAGGGGTGAGCAAAAGGTTGCAGTGAAAATGTGCCTCTTCTTCTACAAACTGTCTTTGGTTAAGAGTTAGAAAATAACTGAGTTTATTAGGGGCAGAGCAAAAACAAAAGGGGGAGCAGTGGATTTGCTGGACATAAGTGGATATGAAAGGTAGCAGGAAAGACACTCCCCCCCCTCAACCCCTGCCTCTAGTTTCTAGAAAAGCTGGTCTCCCAGGCCTCTGAGTCAGGAAGAGCTGGCTCAAGCAGTTGATTTAAGACAAGCCTGCAGGCATTGGGGAATGGCAACAACTCTGACCACCTATCTCAGTGATTAAGATCACCCCCCCATTTCCCTTTAACACCTTCATGGCTGAACAGAATCTCAGGAGATGTTTGTTTTTGTTTGTTTGGGTCCACCAGATTGCAGGCATTTGATTAAAAGCAACTTTCTTTTTTTGTTACTAAGGCTATTGCTCCCCAGGATCATACCCCTGCCCCTCCCCCAAATAGAAATCAGTTACTCATATCTAAATCTCAGGAGGCAGCTGCAGAGAAAAAACAAGAACTTGTTAGAATTGATGGAGTCCAAGATGGTGAAGGATTTGATTTCCAGTGGAACTTGAGCCTCATTATATGGTTACTGTAATGTATCAGCATAATAACGACACACCCACCAGCACCGAGACAGTTGCCATGACAACAACCTGAAAAGCCCATACAAGGACTGAAGAGCCCCTACAAGGACTGACTGGCTTCATCACACCTGTAAGGAGGACATGATGGCAGAATCCTCCCATAAGAGTCCACGTGGCCTGACCTGGGCTGGAGCTGTCTCTACCAGCCATTTTGGTTGACAACTCCCCACTTAAGCACCTTTTCTTCACTCAAGAGCTTTTTCTTTCCTTCTCCCTGCTCGAGCACTTTCCTTCCATTTCCCCTTCTGAGCAATAAAGTGGCTGTTCACTTTGTCCCTCTGCCTCTGCTGTGGGAGTTCTTTTACAGCCTGAGGCAAGGACCCACACTTTGGTGGGCTTCCTAACTTAAGGGTCCCTTCATCTGCTAGTAGATGGGTTTTCAACTGAATATAAAATAGACCTGCTCATTCAAAAAGAGTGGCCTTGTGTGACTTGGGGTTCCCCATCACTGGTTGTGTTTAAGTGTAAATGGTATTATCCTGTTAGAAATGTAGTGAACAGTATTCATATGTCCCTCATTCTGCAAATGTTTATTAAAAGTTTACCCTGTACAGGTGCATGCAAGAATATGAAGAAGAATAAAATCTATATTTGCTTTCTGCCAGTTGTCAAAACAGTGCTTCTTACACTTCAGTGTGCATACACATTCACCCTGGGGATCCTGTTAAAATGCAGGTTCTAATTTTGTAAGATGGGCCCTCAGATTCAGCATTTCTAACAAGCTCCCAGGTGATGCCCATGCTGCTGGTCAGCATAACGCATGTTGAGTGACAAGGGCTCCAACTAGTTAATGAGACAAGCATATAATTATAACACAAAGTGCAAATTAGTAAATATCACTTAAGTCCCAATAACTGTCAGTAAAAACCTGAATCTGTCCCAACCTGTCCCAAAAGGACTGTCTGCCCTTTTTTGCCTTTAGTGTTCCTTCTGATGTTTCTGTTGTTGCTCTCTTTCTAGAATTTCATTTCTTCTGGGGTTGCTCATTGCAAGTGCTGTTTCTTAGCCTAAAATAGCTTTCTCCTTTTCCTTAGACTAATTTTTAACAATTTGTCAAGGTTCACCTCCTAATCACTGCTTCCCTGGGGCCCCAGCCGGGCTGACTGCTCCCCATAGCACTTAGTTTTAACCTCAAGCAATTAATTACCACTTCGTCCATAGCCTTCAGCTGCAAGTCCGTTTTCTTACACCCTATAGGAACCCGCCTCTCCCGGAAGCCTACTGAAAAGACGCTACAACCCGAAAACGTTTGGCGAACCTGAGGCCAGGTGTGGGGACTGGGAAGAAAGCAACGCCGCTCTTCCGGGTACGGAGCACCGGAGCCCAGGAGGGGGTCCCAAGTGTCATTCGGGAACCATCCCTTCCTGATGGCAGGCCCTATGGCGCAACGAACCAATGAATCTCGGCGCAGTCCGCCAGGGAAGCGGCCCTGGCCGGGCCTGCCGCTGACTGCGGAGCGGGCGCCCCCGCCTGGCGCTGGAGGCTGCGCGCGGCTGCCCACCATCGAGGCGGCGGTAGCTAGAGAGGCCGGCGGCCCCGGGCGCCGCCGCGGCTGAGCCCAGGGAGCGAGCGCGGGGCGGGCCCCGCGCCGCCGGCCTTGTAGCCATTTTAGGAGGAAACCCGGCTCGCTAGCCTGGGGCGCGGCTTCAATTTCAATAACTTTATTAGTGGCCTCATCCGCAGAACAGCTATCTCACCAGTGGCCCCGGGAGGAGGGAGAGCATCGCGGGAGGTGATTGGGGTGGGGGCGCCCCTGGGCAGTGAGCGCGGGGCTACGAGTGAGTTCCCAAGAGCAGCTTTCCTGAGCAGCAGGCATCAAGGGGGCTTCGGGGTTCCGGGCGCTCCCGGAGGCCAGGGAGGGAGGGGTCCCCGGGTGCATGGCTTCCCTGGGGCGGGGATTTCCTTGCCTGGGTCCCCAGGGGCGGGGCTGGAGGCGTCCCTGACGCGATCTCCCGGGTGTTCCTAGCCCGGTGTTTTTCCCCACGGCAGGTGGCCCCCGACCCGAGCTGCAATCATGGGAAACACCACTAGCGACCGAGTGGCCGGGGAGCGCCACGGCGCCAAGGCTGCACGAGCCGAGGGCGCCGGCGGCCATGCCCCGGGCAAGGAGCATAAGATCATGGTGGGGAGCACGGACGACCCCAGCGTCTTCAGCCTGCCGGACTCTAAGGTGAGCGTCCCAATACCCCCAGTTGGTGGCGGTGCTGGAGCAGGCAGGGTGTCAGTACTCTTCCTTTCTTAGTTTTTTTCTTATCACACTGACCTGGGTTACAGTTTTTAGAATTAAAGGGTTTTTTTTCCGGGGACGGAGATGCTGAATGGTAATTCCTTCCGCGTTGGTGCATCAAAATAGTATAAAGGCGGAGTTCTTGTCTTTCTACTACTCTGTTGGCCACATTTTTAGGATGGGGGCAACAGACCTCCGCCCCCCCCCCCTCCCCCGCCACCTAGGTTCTCCTAACAGGCACGGGTGCCCTCTTCTAGAGTATTGATGAACTTGTAGGTTGTAAACCCTGGTGAAAAACTTCAGAGGGTAGGTTGCCAAGTTGCTGACCATAGGCGGCAGTTTCTCACATTTGCCCTGAGGTGGGCAGAGGAATTTCTTTTTCCTGACAACTTGTCTATCAGTGTTATTTTTGCCCTTCTAAGAGCTCAACACTTCTGATCCTCTTCCCCTTTGGCATGGATGTGAAGCAACCACTTGCTTATTTAAATACTTTCTCCTAGTCTTGGGGATCAGTAAAGGACATTATTTGATCGACTGCTTAGTTTTCATCTCATACTTTATAGCTGTGGTGGCTGAGGTGCTTCTTTCACGTCCAGCTGCTTCTCAAAAGGGAGCGCAAATGATTCTAGGATTTCTCCACTTCCCAGTAGGACTTCATAGTGTTACCACAGCTGAAAATGGACAACCCACAGCTGCCCTGAAGACCTTGCTCTCAATTCCAAGGACTTTTAGGAAAGCGGCAATTTGTGTTCAACCTACCTGAAGGATAGATGAAGCTGACAGCAGTGTGATTACCATCTGAATGTTTTCTAATCACTTTTAGAGCTGCCAGCATTTAATACATTAATTCCTCCGGTAGTCTAACCAGAATGGAATAGAAAAAAATGGAAGAATTGAGAAGATTGAAATGTGTTTCATGTTTCTTATCACTCATACCTTCCCACCTACTTCGGTTTTGATTTTATTTACTCCTGTAAATAGAGAATAATTTGCCAGGTTGGGAGCATGTGAAATGTGAATTCTTCTGTTTATTTTCTTGGATCCCAATTGAGAACATAATCACCAGGAGAAGTAAGGGTGATTTCTTGGGGTTTCTTCTCCATTCCTTTCTTCATCTCCCACTTCAGGACTTCTTCCTGAACATTTAGGCTGTTTCCCCAGCTATCTGGATTTATTTCTTTAAAGCTTTCTCAAGGTGATCTACCTCATTGTATTTTAACCCGTTTTCTACATTGATGACTCAGGATTTAAGTACAGTGTATTTGTCAAACTGTGATTGCAGTAATTGGCATCTTGAATAAAAGCCAGGTTGCTCTAATCTGAAAGGAGCCTATTTTGGATCATTCTTTCTCTTACCTTTATCTTGCCACTTGTGATATAAGAAAATTGGTTCAGATAATTCCTAAGGTCTCTTCCAAATCTAATACTTCCAAATCTAATACGTTCTGAATCTACTCTACCTATTTCTTATCTCAATGTTTCGGTTAAACATTTTTCACTTGTAGTTCTAATTGTTTTGCCTCTTTTTCCTGATGATTTTGCTGACTATTTAACTTGGAGTAAACAGTCTTTCTGCTAGTCAGCTGCACTCATGCCTACCACAGAAATGTCATGTCATACGTGGAAGGGCTTTCTTCCAAAGCTAGGCATATTAATAGTTTGTAGCTTTCAAATTCTAAACTGAAAATACTAAATCTTAAAAAGTAAATGATAGAAACAGTGGCAGTAGGGCCTACATTGCTTTTAATGCCAGCCTTCTTCAGTGGCCTAGCTCAATGGTTCTCAATCCTGTTTGCACATTAGAATCTCCTGGGATTTGTTTAAACACTTCATGGAAAATTTGAAACATTTTCCATGTTTCAAAGTAGGGAGAACAGTGTAATGAACTCCTATATAGCTGTCAGTCAGTTTAAACAATGATCAAATCATGAATGAATTTATATCATCTATACCCCAGTTCACTCTACCCCCACCAATTATTTTGAAGCAAATTCCAGACTAGCATATCAAATATTATTTTATCTGTAAATATTTTAGGTTGTATCACTAAAGATGAGGTTTCTTTCATTGTTTGTAACATAATCACAGTATTATTATATGGGAAGCTTTTAAAAAAATAGATTCCCAGGCCCTATATCTGAGTTAGGAATCTGAGGTATATGTAATTCTCAGGCATATGTAAAAATTTTTGTAATCCTAATGTGGCCTGTCGAGAAAGGGTTCATTGCCTTGTGACAATGGAGATCAAAGTTCTATCTTAAGCTACTCCTTATATAATGTGAAAGTTCCTTCAGTTCTTTCTGTTTACTTTGGAACATGCTGTTCCTGGTATCTCAGAGTGTAGTTCTGAGGAATATCAAGAGACAGTATAGAAGATAGACTACCTCAGCCATTTTGAAAATAAAGCCCAAATGAATAAACACATTATTTTATCTGGTAATATGCTGGCTTGATAATATATAGTTTTATTTACTTATTTACCAAAGTCACTTAAGCCAATATAAAGTGGGGGTCAGCAAATATTTCAGACTTTGCTGACCATATAGTCCATGTCATAACTACTGAGTTCTGCCACTGTCGCATGAAAGCAGCCATAGAAAATAAATGAATGAGTATGGTTATTTTCCAATCAAACTTTATTTGTAAAAACATCTGGCTCACTGGTCATGGTTTGCCAATTCCTATTCTAAAGGATGGTAATGAAAAGAAACTACGTGGGGTTTCCAGAATCCTATAGACGTCATTTGATATTGGAACCACTTTTATTAAAGGAAACTGTTTTTGATCTAATGTTGCTTGAAGCTCCAGAATTTTCATCCCTTCTCCTGAAATAGCTAGTATAAACCTGGCGTAGATGAGCCAGGTTATGAAGTAAGATTTCATAACCAGTTCTCAAAATTTAAGAAACTAGTGATCTGATTTTTGTATTTTTAATGTCCTTTTGTAACCTATTAACTAAAATGGAGATTATGAATTAGTTACGAGTTTTAGTATCTCTAATTTCTGTTACAACTGGTAATTGAGAGCTACTCGGATTTGCATGTGAAAAATACATAGCTAACAATTATTTCTTGTAGAACCACACTTTGTTTTCATATTTTTTCTCTTAAGAGATACTCAGAAGCATATTATAATTGTCTGCCTCTGGGTTAATCTGGTAACAGTGTTTTGTTTTTTGTTTGTCTGTTTGTTTTTTTAAGGGAAATCCTAAGGCTCTGAAAGGATGAGTGATATATGCATACTTGGAAGTTAGGCTGTGATTTGGGCAGCCCTTGAGCATAAGCCACTTGATATTTTGGTTCTAGATGAGTTCTTTGTAGTCTACTCAAAACCTAATTGAGTTGCTAATTTCAAAGCTTATTAATCCTTAGCAGAAACCTAGCACCCCTCTCTGCCCTAGGGAGGAGTGTGACCTTTTCAGAATTCCTGGGTCACAATTTAGGGATGACCTAATCCTTCTTACAGCTCCCTGGGGACAAAGAGTTTGTATCATGGCAACAGGATTTGGAGGACTCCGTAAAGCCCACACAGCAGGCCCGGCCCACTGTTATCCGCTGGTCTGAAGGAGGCAAGGAGGTCTTCATCTCTGGGTCCTTCAACAATTGGAGCACCAAGATTCCACTGATTAAGAGGTGAAGACAAGTGTCTTGGTTGAGTCTACAGGGTCCAGGAGTGGAAACTTGATTTCCTTTCTCAAGAGAGAGACCTGGTTGGGCTATTCCTTTCTACCTGCTAGGGACTCTCTCTAGAACATTGCCTGTGATCACTGACTTTATCTGTGACTTTTTTTTTAACCTCCTAGTGAGTCAGAGATGTTCTACCACTCAGAATGTTACTGCCTCAGAGGGACTTAGAACAGCTTTGTGGGTACATTCTTTAGGACTGTGTTAACACAAGTCCTTTCCAAGCTTGTGGGAAGTCTTCCATAACTGGCTGAGTCCAGTCGCTCTGACTTCTTCACTAAAAGAAGACACATTGTGAAGTTCTAAGAGTAATGTTATGTGTTGCTTGCAGAGCAATAATGAATTATGTAACTGGTTATGGCCCTTTGTATGTAGGTAATTTTCTAGAAAATGCTCACCAAAATATGGAAAGGGTACCTTGAGGCACTTCTTATTCAGAACCTACCTGCTATCTTATTTATGCTTGTGAGGAATCTATTCTGCTGAAGCAAAATAATTGTGCTAAGGTGGAACATTTAGGGGAATTAACTTTTTTATTTTTTATTTCAGATATGAATTAAGAACTAAAGTTATTGGGAGGGGCTGGCAAATACATGCTCAAGGTGATATAGAATAGGAGAATGGATTTATAAATTATTTTTCACTCTGGGAGTGCAATCACTTAGGAATGTGGGAGATCATTGGTATGATACTGTGACTGCCTCATGGTTTTTACATTTATATTCTGTCTTCTAATAGGAACTTGGCCTGTATAACTTTCTGTTTTCTTCTGTAGCCATAATGACTTTGTTGCCATCCTGGACCTCCCTGAGGGAGAGCACCAGTACAAGTTCTTTGTGGACGGACAGTGGGTTCATGATCCATCAGAGGTAAGGCCTTGATCTCCGAGGGTAACCACTGACTTAACAGTCTCCTTTTAGCTATTATTCCCCTTGGTATCCAACATCATTGCTGTCAGGATTGATGGACTCCTACACTGGAGGATTTCTTTCTTGATAAAAGTTGGAGGTGTCAAGTATGATCATTTTTAAAAAGGGGAGAGTTGTATGGAAGAGATGGATTTGAAATGGGGATTCATGAATTCTTTTCTATTCACTGTTTCAGCCTGTGGTTACCAGTCAGCTTGGCACAATTAACAATTTGATCCATGTCAAGAAATCTGACTTTGAGGTGTTTGATGCTTTAAAGCTAGATTCAATGGAAAGCTCAGAGACATCTTGTCGAGGTAATTTTGAGTATTTGCTCTTTCTTGATGTGTTTTTCTTATATTGCATGTTCCTTCCCAAGAGTGGTTTTTGTTTATTTCTTCATTTTCTCTGTAGGAGTCTTCTGAATTGTATGTATATGTTTCTCCTATAACCATTTGGGTTCCCTTCTCTGAGGGAAAAAAAGTCTGTCTAGTGTATTTGATCTCAAACTTTTTAACCAGGATCTACAGTAAGTTTACATTATAACCCAATACAGATACAAATATACATATACCCACCCACCCCTACACACAAAACTGTAACACAAGTCTTGCAGTATAATGTTTGCCTTTATACATGTAAAACATTCTATTTTATTTATTTATTTTAATAAACTATTAATGGGCTGTGGTCTATAGTTTAAAAAGCTGTTTCTAGTAATATTTCAAGTTTTTCATTGACCTTTGAGAGTATCAACTAGCAGGGGCTAGTTGTGTCTGGTATGCCTTGTTTAGCTGCTTCAGCTTTATCCTGCCAATTTGATAGCTCAGTTGGCAGTTTTACAGTTTTATAGGGCCCTGCAAGTTTGGCAGTCTTTGGGGGAAAAGGGGTTACCAAAACATCATAATTCTTTTGTATGTGTGTGTTAACTGAAGTTTTGTAGTTTTCAGTAAAATTAAATTAATTAATTTATATATTCATTTCCTTGGTTTAGGAAAAAACCTGAATCCTTTTATTTCTCCTCATATTTTTTTAAAGCCTTCATCTCTACTTATATTGGCCATAGCACCAGAAAAATAATTTGCTAATCACACTCACAGTTACCAGTTTTGTTACTTTGCAATAAAGGATATAATTATTTAAAGAACTATGTTCCCAGTGAACACAGTTCTCTTTTGTGGTTTCAAAGCCTGCCTCTGCTACCAACTAGCTTTGCCATCACGGACAAGTCCTTCAACTCTTCTGGTTCTTAGCTTCTTATCAGTAAAATCAGAGGCTTGGACTCAGTGATTCTCAGCTGAGGAGATGCAGTACCCCAAGTGGGGCATATTAGAATCTTAGGGCACAAAGGTGGCTTATGCAGTTTCTAAAAGAATAATCAATAGTATAATAATTGTCTGTTTAGGAAAATTGCGAAGATACTGTTTTCATTATATAAACTCAGAAAGTAAGGCTGGACATTCTTCTTAACTGCTGCAGCAGTGATTAAAAAGAGTTTAAAAATACTGAATTACAAAACAGCGTGGTATTGGCATAAAAACACATATGGATCAATGGAACAGAATAGCCCAGAAGTAAACCCACAGACCTACGGTCAATTACTCTTTTTGTAAATTTGACAAAAGAGGCAAGAATATACAATGGAGAAAAAACAGTTTCTTCAGCAAGTTGTGCTGGGAAAACTGGATAGCAGCATGTAAGTTAGAACACTCCCTCACACCATACACAAAAATAAACTCAAAATGGCTTAAACACTTAAATACAAGACAAGAATGATAAACCTCCTAGAAGAAAACATAGGCAAAACATTCTCTGACATAAATCATAGCAGTGTTCTCTAAGACAGTCTACCCAGGCAATAGAAATAAAAGCAAAAATAAACAAATGGGATCTAGTTAAACTTACAAACTTTTGCACAGCAGAGGAAACCATAAATAAAACAAAACAAATGGGAGAATATATTTCCAAATGATGCGACTGACAAAGGTTTAACTTCCAGAATGTATAAACAGCTCATACAGCTTAATAACAAAAAAAAAAAAAACCAAACCACCCAATCCAAAAATGGGCAGAAGACTGAAACAAGCAATTCTCCAGTGAAGACATACAAATTGCCAGTAGGCACATGAAAAAATGCTGAATAAGCTAATTTCAGAGAAATGCAAATCAAAACTACAATGAGGTATCACCTCACACCAGTCAGAATGGGCCATCATCTAAAAGTCCACGAACAGTAAATGCTGGAGAGGGTTTGGAGAAAAGGGAACCCTCCTATACTGCTGTTGGACATGTAGTTTGGTGCAGCCATTATGGGTAACAGTATGGAGATTCCTCAAAAAACTAAAAATAGAGTTACCATATGATCCAGCAATCCCACTCCTGGGCATATATCTGGAGGGAACTCTAATTTGAACAGATAAATGCACCGTGGTGTTCACAGCAGCACTATATACGATAGCCAAGACATAAAAGCAACCTAAATGTTGACAGATAACTGGATAAAAAAACCATGATTATACACACACACACACACACACACGAAACTACTCAGCTATAAAAGAAATAATAAAATAATGTCATTTGCAGCAACATGAATGGACCTAGAGAGTGTCATTCTAAGTGAAGTAAGCCTGAAAGAGAAAGAAAAATACCATATGATATCACTCTGTAGAATCTAAAAAAAAAGAAAAAAGAGGACACTAATGAAGTCATCTACAAAACAGAAACACTTGCAGACATAGTAAACAATCTTATGGTTACTGGGGGAAACGGGGTGGGAAGGGATAAATTTGGGAGTTTGAGATTTGCAAATGTTAGCCACTATATATAAAAATAGATAAAAAACCGAATTTCTTCTGTATAGCACAGAGAACTATATTCAATATCTTGTAATAACCATTAGTGAAAAAGGATATGAAAACATATGTGTGTATATGCATGACTGGGACGTTGTGCTGTACACCAGAAAGGGACACATTATAACTGACTACAATAAAACAAATACTGAATTAAATGATTAGGCCACTTGTAACTCTAAATTTTTGCATTATATGATCCTGA
This sequence comes from Vicugna pacos, assembly GCF_048564905.1. Taxonomy (NCBI): domain Eukaryota; kingdom Metazoa; phylum Chordata; class Mammalia; order Artiodactyla; family Camelidae; genus Vicugna; species Vicugna pacos. The sequence goes on from NC_132995.1 coordinate 53,835,652, forward strand.
GAAAGAAACCAATGAATAATATGTATAGAGAGAAGATTAGTATACTTTTCATACTTCTCTCTTCCCTCTTTCATGCAAATTTCATAATCCACTGAGGTAAGATTTAAAATACATTTTATTAGGAGTCTGCAGATGAGTTTTAATCTGCATTCAATGACCATCTTGACATGTATGTGACTTTGAGCAAATCACTTTTTTTTTCCCTGACAAAAAGGAAAAAACTGTCCTATGTACTTCCTAAGGTTGTTTTTGTGGATCATGTAACAAAAATAACAGAATACTTTGAAAAGTTTCAGGTTTTATACATTTTTAAGATATTGTTTAATATAACATAATTTTTACTACTCTTTTCTTTTGCCTCACATATATTTAACTGAAATCTGAGTTCTTATACTGAACTGGTTATTAAAATCCTTTTTACTAGAGACTGTAAACATTATTTAAAAATTTTAAGTAAAAATTATAGTTCTCTTTATTTTTGTATATTTCCTTCTATTCTTGTCTGTGTACATTTTTCCATTTTTAGACATAATTCATATACCATAAACTTTATCCTTTTAGTTTAGTAATTTTTAGTATATTCACACGGTTATGCAGCCATCATCACTATCTAATATCTAATTCTAGAGCATTTTTTATCACCCCCAAAAGAAACCCCATACCCAGTACCAGTTACTTCCCATTCCCTCCTCCCTTCTACCCTCTGGCAACCACAAATCTACTTTGTGTCTCTATGGATTTGCCTGTCTTGTACATTTCATATAAGTGGGATCATATAATATGTGGTCTTTTGTGTCTTGCTTCTTAACATTTAGCATAATGTTCTTAGGGTTCATCCATGTTGTAATATGTATGTCTTTCTTTTTTATGGCTGAATAAAATACCATTTTGTTTATCCATTCAGTAGCTGATGGACATTTGAATTGTTACCACTTTTTGTCTATTATAAATAATGGTGGTATGAAATTTTGTGTTCAAGTTTTTGTGTCGACATAATTTTTCTTCTCCCTTGGGTCTGTACCTAGGAGTGTAATTGCTGGGTCATATGGTAACTTTATGCTTAACTTTTGGAGGAACTACCAAACTGTTCTCCAAAGTGGCTGCACCATTTTACATTCCCACCTGCAATGGTTTATGTTCAGGATGACTCAGACTTTTTCTTTGTCTGCCTTACAGTTGTAGACCCAACATGTCACAAGTTAATACTTCTTGACTTATACCATATTTAACATTGGCTGCCATTTATTGACAGTTTTTTCATGTATTTCTGATAACTCCCCAACTTTCCCTTGTAATTGAATAAATATCTTCCAGACCTTTCCAGCTCACCCCCAGGGCCTTATGGTCAAGAAATGTATGTATTTCGATCAGAGGAGAGATTCAAATCCCCACCCATCCTGCCTCCTCACCTTCTCCAAGTTATTCTTAACAAGGACACTAATATATCTGTGAGTATCATAAGAGTATTGCTGGGGCATTTAGGGGTCACTAGGACCATTTGAGCCACAGTTTAGTAATCCTAGAGGTTGGGATTATTACAAAGGTGTAGCATTACAGGTTCCTTTTTCCAAGGCTGAGTTGTGACTTTTCCAGGTACTGATATCAAAATTCATAGTTGTCTTCTCATCCTAATATATCAGGCTCAGAGCTATGGAGTGCTAGAACCAGTTTCTGAGGCTTCTATTTCAACATAAGATAAGGAGTATTTATCATTTGGGGATACCCAAAGGAAGTATAAAGGCTTTTGTTGTTGTTGTTGTTGTTTTTTGCATATAATTTACATCTCTAGTCAACTCACTTGATTCCCAGTAAGATTATTTTTGCCTCTTAAAACAAATCTTCTGTGTGTTGTGGGCAAGGTTTTTGTTTTAGCTGTATTTAAAAGGATGAATAGATGCTAAGGCATAGGGTTTCTGCCCTGGACTCAGAATCGTCCTAATTTTCTGTAATGAGAATGTATTATTGATCTATATTAGGATAAGTGCTTTGTTTAAATGAAATAATACATTGTAGTTTAGAGTTTCTCAACAATCTCAAAGGGCTCTGGGGACGAACAAACTGTTTGGTTTAAGATTGTGCATTTAACCCCATCTAGTCTTTTTCCCTCCCTCTTTTAGTGTGACCCAGCCTTGCTCCCCGAGCCCAATCATGTTATGCTGAACCATCTTTATGCATTGTCCATAAAGGTAAGTGGTGGACCTGGCTCTTCACATAGCTTCCCAGAATGGGAGGGCAAGGGTTGAACACATGTTCTCCAGTGGTTACTCTGCTAATTCCCTGAAGCTGAAGCTGGCAGTAATGGTCAAAGTATAGGAAAACTTTCTTCTTTTTTAACTAGTCGGTGAGTTTGTTTGTTTTAGATCTTAGTCTCTATATCTGAGTTCTGGCTAGAACTGCCCTGTGATTGAATGGACTTTTTTGCTTCCTGGTTTCTTTTTGGGTAGCTTTAACTTTTGTATCACCTACTTAATTAAGTTTGAGGATTAGTTCTAGGATTTCATTTGCAGAAAAAGCAAGTTTATTTTCCAGTTCAAAGAATGCTTGAATGTGATACTAAGGCTCCCTCTTTTTAAAAGGTGGATATGAGCTGCTTTCAGGTGCCCAAGTCATATACACCCGAGTGCTTGCATCTGTCCTATATACTAGGTAAAAGAGAAATGTGACTAGATTTGCCCTGTGCCCCTCAACTCTTAGAAAGCTTCTTGGTTTCTCTGCCGCTTTAGATTCTGGATTGAAAGTATCTGTTCAGTCTTGTCATGTCTTTGTGGTCTGGCTATTAGAATAAAATTTTATATAGCTCTGTAGTTACCAAACTAAGCTGAACATCATCAGAGTCACTTGTGAGAAGTTTATAAAAAATACAGACGCAAAGGCTCCACTCCCTAGGGATTCTGAATAAGTGCATATAGGATGGGCCCCAGTAATTTTTTAAGGCTGTTTATATTTTTAGATGTGCAGCCAGAGTAGGGAAATCATTGATATAGCTGCCTTTAGCAGATTATGTGGTACTTATTAAATACATATTATTGAATTGAATTTTCATAATAACTTTGTGAGATAAGTATTATTTTTAACCCCTGTCTTATAGATAAAGAAACTAAGGCTCAGAGAAGGTCATATTGCCAGTAAGTACCAGAGAGAGGACTGGAGGTCCAGTCCTATCCTCATTCCATGTTCTTTCCTAGAGATCATTGTGCCAGTATTTCCAAGTAGGTCTTTCTCTCACCTGATCATTTCTACCAAACTTCTTCCTGAAGTTGAATTTTTAAACTGCTTTGCTCCTGTTGTGTTTATGCTGTGATCAGCATACTGTGGTCACAGAATTTTAATCTGAGAAGTATTCATTGTGGATAACACAGTATGGGGGGAAACAGGAAGATGCACTGGTTTCTTAGCTGGATTTGCGTGGGTTCTTTGGGATCTGACTGCACTTTGCCTCCTGTACAGCTGCTTGGCTATCAGTTGATGTCCACAGGTCTGCCATCTCCTTCTGTAGAACACTCATGGTCTGCAGCACTGCCTGGGAAGTGGTACCTCTTACTCTTCATACTGGTTCTGGCCCAGGTCAAGGTCTTGATTATTATCATTTAGGTTGGCATTGACCTTTTCCTGGTTCTCTCAGATTGTTTAAACTGTTTGGATTTGATCTACTGGATTGCGTGTCTTTCCAAGGAGGATTTTGGGGTCCACTTTGTTCAAGGATAGAAGATGATTCCTGAGTACCCTCTTGATCAGAGGACTTTAAGTTCATCCCTGTTATTAATAGAAATTAGACCTGCTTTGGAGCTTAGAAATGGTCTTTCAAAAGGATCATTGCATTCTTCTCATGGCTTTTAAGACTTCCTTCTAGAAATGGATGCTAGGATATTTCTTTTTTTCCAAGCTAATTTTAAGCTCAATATTTGAATTTGAGGTGGGGAGGGAAGTGAGGTAGGAGACTAATATTTCTTTAGCACATATTATGTGTCAGGTACTGTGCCAGGTACTTCCATGTAATCATGAGAGCTGTCTTAATGGTAAGTGTTATCCTTTGTAATGATGAGGAAATAGACTGAGACATTAAGCAGAATGCTCAAGGCCACACAGAGAGAGTAACAGTAGGAGCCAGGATCAGAAGTTAAATTGATTTGACTCCAAAACCGACCTCTTTCTATAATACCAAATTGTCTTTGTTAAAAGTGAGCAACTGGGAAGGATTAATGGCTGGGAACAGCTGCCTACATTACGTCCTGAACTAGTGAATTAGCTGCATATATTTCTTTCCCTTGCAGGACAGTGTGATGGTCCTTAGCGCAACCCATCGCTACAAGAAGAAGTATGTCACTACTCTGCTGTACAAGCCCATCTGAAGGGATCCCTTCCCACTTCCCAGGATCCAGGAGAAGCATCTCCCTTGCCTTTCTGGACTGGACCAGTCTTACCTGGGACTCCTGGAAGGCTGATTTGCTTTGAGGCTAATATGTGTGTTTCAGTGCCTCTGAGTAGGATGCTCTGCTTTTGCATTTGATTGCAGATGAGAGCTTTATGAGTTCATGGAATTTATTTTAAAAAAATATTTATATATATACATATGAGAGGAAGGTTAATGGAAGCCTCCTAGCCAGATATATTCTCTCTGCCTGTGGGAACTGACCAAGACCTGTTTGGGAGAGTGGCCGGGAGAACCATTATAGGAAGATTTTTTCCTAAACTGAATGAAGAGCAAACTCTCAGGATCCCTGTTGGGTAGAGATTCTAACACTGCTTCCTTGGCTCTCCAAGGGATGCACTTGTGCCAGACTACTGCCCTACTGACAGCTGCCTCCTTGCAGGGGCAACTTTTCTTGCATGGGTTCTCTGTATTCCCAGAGTATGTGGCACAATCTGTATTTTTTATATGATACCAGATACCCCACAAGAACCCTTTTCCTCTCATTTCACATTCTTGCTTTGTCAATCTGGCCCTTCTCTAACACAAAAATCAGTGGGTAAGTGACCCCTTTCAAAGATTGTGTGACATCTGACCCACCTCAGACACTAGGACTTGCAGAAAGTCTCCTTTATAGCCCAGCACAGGCCCATGACACTTTGTTACACTTGTTTTAACTTCTACTACAGAAAATATGGTTCAGTAGTATATGAAAGGCAGAATGCAGAAAGTCTACTTTCTTGGTTTGGTTTCGTGCCACAGTTTAGGCTGAACTGGCACATTCCCATAGGTTTTCCCACCTGGCTTGGCCCTGCTTCCGTGTTTTCTTTCACAGAGCATACAGCCTGAAGGTAGGAGTGAAACCAGGGAAAACTTTCATGTCTTTCATCCACGGAAGATTTTATGTGACTATGTTTTTCTTTTATCAAAAAATGCCTTTTCATTGGTCGTAAGAGACTGTATCAGAGAACTTCAGGCTCTTGATAAAGAGCTCCCAATATTTTCTCCTCTGGTCTAGCCCTCTACAATTTTACATTAATGTGGCTGACTCTGTGTACATCATTACAGTAAACACTACTCTAGATACAGATCCATTCAGGCTCGTTTCATTCACCTAAAAGGATCCCTCAACTTAAAGATTCATTAGGCCAAGAAGCAAGAAAGTACCCTTGCTGTTCCCAACCATGGAAAGTATCGTCTTCATGCACTAAGTGCTAACAGAATCATTTTGTTTTTCACCTTTTTCCAAAAAACGTTTTTGATGATGACGTGGTGTCAGTGATTTCCATTTGTGGAGTAAAAAGTCGCTGTTCAATCCATCACTGGGGTTTAGAGATAAAACATTTTTTTCCAAGTATCTGTGGCTGTTCATTACAGATAAATGCAAGCCAAACATTCAATCCTGGAGGATGCTAAACTTGATGCTTGAGAGGCTCCTTGACTGCTAAGATGAGCCCAGCCACACTGAAAGGGCACCTGTAGATCAATTAGCTACCTCCTGTCTTACGCATGTAAAGCCAATGACACAGTTGTTTCCGGGGCTGTAGGCCTCTTAGCTCCTGTGTGAGAGGCAATAGGGCATGGGGTTGTTGTTTTGCTGTCAGCTGCTCAGTGCTTTGGTGATTTATTGCTGAGAGTAAATACTGCTTTAGCTACTCAAAGCCCCACACTGCAGCAAAAGGCTTTTGTGGAGAATGTTTTATAGTCCCAATCACTTTTAGAATGGTGTGCAAGTTAAAACATCTAAGCCAAATTCTGTTACAACCAACTCTCAGGATCTACACTGTCTTCAGTTATACTAGAATTTTGTTTTTTCCTAGAATTTTGTTTTTTTCCAATACCCATTAATAAGTGGGCCACTTAGGAAGATTTAAAATCTTGGTTGTTACAGGAAGGATTTTTGTGTACTCATATGTCTTGTCAGCAGTACTGAAATGTAATCATTGATGTGTTCATGTATTAAAATTTCTGTTCCACACAGTTATATCAGTAGGGTGGGGCAGGAAAAGAGATTCCTTCAATTTCTCTCAGGCCAGAGGCTTCTGTGAACTGGGTCTGTCTCCAATGACAGTAAGTTTTGGTGCTGGTGACCTTCAGATCTTTCTAATCTGGAAATGTGCAGAACGTGTTAGTTTTCCAAATCCTGAGGTAATCTCTCAGCCAGATCTGAAATGGGAGCCTACCAGCTGGTATGGAAAGGGACGAGTAAGAGGAACTGGATGATGACTCATTCAGCCCTGTCCCTCCTCTGTGCTGCTGATACATCCCATGGCCTTGAGAATTCCTATCATACTCTCAGTCTGTCCCTAAGAAAGTGTTTTAGAAGGTATAGAGGGAGGGAGGAAGGTACCCCAAAGTACAGCTCACTCATTCTTTTATATTGGTTAAAGGGATAGTTTATTTTCTGCAGAACTTGACAGATTTTGAAAATGAATAAAGGCAAAACAATTTTTTTTGGCTTTTTTTTTCTTTTTTTTTTTTGGCCTTTAAGAGTTTCACAGTCAGAGTAACAAAATAGCTCTTTGGGAGGGCTGCTCTTAAAGAAGCACATCATGGTTTAGTGGTTGTGGAAAAAGAAGAGTGAGCTAAGGAGTAACACTAGGAAAATTAAGGCTTAAGTAACTCAGAACTAAAAATACCCTCTTTTAAAAAAAAACGAAATCAGTCATAACATACTGTCTTTGGGTCTCATTGTACAGAATTTACTGTATAAAAAAATCTTCCGTTTGTCTCTTGTTTCTATTTTCTGCCCTTTCTTCTATATTTTGCTTTAACTGAACGTGTCAGGCAGGCTTTACCAGGGTCTAAAGTCAAACGTTATCTAAAACAAATATTAGTCATCTTGCTGGTAAGGAGAACTTCTGTGTCATGGCTATTAGCTTGCTTTAAGCTTAGAGTTGAATAGGATTTAATCACTGTAGGCAAAACCCCTGAAGGGCATGCTGGCGTCAATAGTGTTGACTTTTTTAAACAATGCTTATTAGGTAGAGAAACACTGTAATAGAATAATCCAAGAGAAGTTTCTGACAGGATCCTACAAGCGCAGGCCCACTCGCTTTACTCCCAATTATTTCTAGTCTCTTATAGACCTAGTGGATCTGACATAAAACTTATAAAAAGTGTTGGTACTCCATGTATGCTGCTAAAATGAAGTAAAGTTAGAAAAGAAGTGTTGCTAGACTGGGTTTATATTAATCTGGGTATAAATGAAGGCAACATATTAATGATAGACTCCTCAGCTTTTAATTGGGGAAATAGGGCTTTTAAAATTTTGGCCTCAACTAAAAATGATATGCAGTAATCTCTGTGTATGTTTGAAATACATTCTGTTCTCAGAGATTTCTAAATCATCACATTCTAGTGATTTGGGGTGGGGGCCTAAGAGCAGATACGCAGTTGGTTCCTGCATTATTCTGACTCATCCTTAAAGCCAAATTCTTGCTGACTTCTTCTAGGGGGACTGCTGACTCCAGTTACCCATGGGATGGAGGACCTGGGAGGGATAGAAGTTAAGAGTCTTAAAACTCTGGATCTAGGCATTTGTCTCTCCTTAATTATCAATCACAATTAAAGGTTGAAATGCTGTGATTTCTGCAATGAACCCAAACTTTTGGAGTAAAAAGGCCAAATCTTTTTAAATTACAAGAAAAAAAGGAAAGGAAGAGAAAAAAACAAAAAAACTCCAAGAGTCTTACTCATAAAACTCAGTTCTTAGCAATAGAATCCCTCTAGGATTCAGACTTGGGCTTTGTCTTGATTTGCTTTTCTCAGTTGTGCTTTGAAGTGAATAAATTTTGTTAAAAATTAAATTGTGTATTAGTTCCAACATTAACTGGAGTTGAATTGTGTGTAGCACAGTGCTTCTGGTCAGAAATACTAAATGCTCCGAGGATTTTGTAGTCAGGTTAAATGGTCAAGGAACATCTACCATAAGCATTATATTATGTATTGATCATCTTAACTTCTCTATCCCTGTCTAGAGCGCACCTTCCCAGGTGGTGGTTTTAGAACAGTCGGCGCGCACTGATGTTGATTAGTCCTAATCCCCGCATAGGCCCCATATGTGAGACTTGTTTGAATTTTGGTAAATTGGATAGCGTTGGTCAAGAGTCAGAATACTGAAGTATTTTGAATGTTTACAGTTCTGTTATAAAGGGGGAATAAAACTGTACTTTGAAAGGAATTAAATATTATGAGTCCTCCTTTAAATGGTGCTTTTTGTAACCTTTAGTGCTGAGATACGGAGCTACTTTTCAGTATTTCACAAAGGAGTGGCATACAAGAATGAGTTTTAAAGCTTTTCTCCAAATATAATTTGTCACTGGACTCTGACATGTCTGAAAATTATGTGATGTAACACATATAAAATGTGAGTTTTCTTCAATAAAACTTGAATAAAAGTATCATACAGCAATAATATTTGAACTCTTCATTGATTACTGATAATATTATCAAGATCATTTCTCAAAAGACTAGGAGTAGACTTACTGTATAACCCAGGAATCCCGCTCCTGGGCTTATATCCAGAAGGAACCCTACTTCAGGATGACACTTGCACCCCAATGTTCATAGCAGCACTATGAACCAAGCCAAGACATGGAAACAGCCTAAATGTCCATCAACAGGTGACTGGATAAAGAATATGTGGTATATTTATATAATGGAATACTACTCAGCCATAAAAACCGACAACATAACGCCATTTGCAGCAACATGGATGCTCCTGGAGAATGTCATTCTAAGTGAAGTAAGCCAGAAAGAGAAAGAAAAATACCATATGAGATCGCTCATATGTGGAATCAAAAACAAAAACAGAAACAAACAAAAAAACAAAGCATAAATACAAAACAGAAATAGACTCAGACATAGAATACAAACTTGAGGTTGCCAAGGGGGTGAAGGGAGGGAAGGGATAGACGGGATTTCAAACCTAGAATAGATAAACAAGATTATACTGTATAGCACAGGGAAATATACACAAGATCTTATGGTAGCTCACAGAGGAAAAAATGTGACAATGAATATATAGATGTTCATGTATAACTGAAAAATTGTGCTGAACACTGGAATTTGACACAACATTGTAAAATGATTATAAATCAATAAAAAATGTTAAACAAACAAAAAAAGATCTATCTGCCCAGGTAGCCTCGGGACCTAAAGAATGTAAATTTCCACACAGACACTTTTAAATAAAGAGAAAAGTCATAGGGAACTACTTATTATTTATAACTAAGATGATTGATTTCTTGAATATGTGTTAAGCACATTTGACTATCCTTTTAATTGGATTACCGCATTCTGTTGATTCTTATTTTGTAGTTGGCTTTATTCCTTTGATAACTATGTAAGTTTAAAAAGTTAAAGATCTAATCTGTTCTTAGAAACAATAATTAGTACATATATGTAAACTAAGAAAAATGTGCAGTATACTGTATATATGTACTTATACTGTATATATGTATACAATATAATGAGTATGTGGGAAAAAAAGAAAAGTCATAGGTATAGGGAATACATGTGGTGTCATCCCTTCCATCTGCCACCTTTTCTCTTCTTTTTGTTCCAGGATATGCCAACATTAACTAGAGGAACGCAGACTCAGTGGTTTGATTTTCAGCACTTTCTGTAAACTTCACACTTAGCTATCATCCTGTGCTGGATTACCTGAGATCCTAGACTATGCTTTTCATCCCTGGTTGTACATGCATATCACCTATACAGAGTCCATAAAAATACTGATGCCCAATCTTCTACCTTCACCCTAATTACATAAAAGTCTCTGATACAGGGTCCAGCTATCTATATTTTTTAAGTTCCCCAGATGATTCTAACATACATCCAGAGATGAGTACCATTATTATCCTGGAACTTCCCTCCTTATTCTTTGTCAGATTTATTCTTTGTTATATGTGAAAGCAGGTTATATACTTCTTTCTGACAGCAATCACTCAGATGGCCTTGTTCAGGGCCATGATTAAAATATCCTTTTTGTTTTCCATCCCTTTATTTTACAGAGGTTCTACATAGCTGGCCTCTGGACTTTTTCCTCAGATCACACAATGGGGCTCCCCTGTATTGCTTTAAAGATTCAACTGAGTTAAATTTCCTCAAGGGAGAGAAGGGAATAACACTGTGGAAGTGACCAGAGGGTGGGAAGAATAGAAGTAGTTGATGAGAGAAGAGGAGCTGTAAAGTAGAAGGACAGGTAATGATGACCTACGATAGAAATGGACCGAAGCAGTTAACCTTAAACCTCAACAGCACCTCAAGGGACTGCCTGCAGACTAGACAGTGGTGGGTGTGATGTGGACTCAGTCTTTGGCAGAATGGTCTCCTAAGTGTCATGTACCATGGTCACTGAAATAGCAAAATGGTACCAAAATTCTGTCAAGGCCCAAACTTGTTTTGGTGTATACTTTCTGAAGCATTTCTTTCTTGCCCACTTGGCCCAGGGTCTTTTGTTGTATTCCTTCCAAACTCCTCTCCTCCCCAGCATCGACAGTTACCCAGGACACAGGTGGTTCAGAGACACTGTTTGAGTCTCTCCCCTGGCCTACGTGGTCACTATTCATCCAGAAGCACATATGCACATCTGGAGTACCACCTCTCTTCCCTAACACATTCCCTGGCTCCAGGACACTTACATTGGCTGAAGATGAACTTCTCCATGTTCTTCTATCAGAATTCTTTAGGCACTCAGTTGTTCTCTGAAGGAGACTCCTGTCTTGAGAGTTTTCTCTTTTCATTGACTTCCTAGTTGAGAAGGATACAGTTCTTTGTCAAGGTCCATATTACTATAATAATATTTTAAAACCAAAAATAGTTTTTCACAGAGTTCCCAACTATTCTTTCACTAATTTTCCTTCACTACAGCTTCTAAAACCTTCCTGTGAGTGACAGCTTATCATGAGAACATCAGGTGAGAATACTGACCACCTGAGAGAGCCACAGAGATTACTGCAGACCTGTATACCTGGGTCTTGGGGGCAAAGTCTTAACTCTTGGCCAACTGATCCTCAGAACTATGACCTACAGACCCAACTTACTTCTTGTTTTCATGGATCTTTGTTATCAATTACAAAATTCTGGGTCACAAATACAAGTTAGGTGTTGGAACTGGGTAGTGAAATGGGTGTTACCTTCAACCAGGATCTCAGAAAATATTTCTGGGGGTCAGGGAACAGGCGGAGGATATTTTGAATGTTTAGGGTCTTTTGTTGTATCCACAAATGGAAGCACTTGTGCCAATCTGAAGATGGTTTTTCTTTCCTCCCCAGTTAGCAGAGCTGCTTCTGATACGTTGTCTGGGAGAGTGACATGGAATTAGGATATCTAGTGAGGGACTAAAAGAATTTCACAATCCAGGGATCTACCTGATCAAGTGCCAGTCTGAGGTCAGAATGGATTCTGAAGGAGGCATCTTATTTTCAGATGTAACAGAGAACTGTGGTAGCAACCAGGACTAAATGAACTAAAGTTCAGGAGAGAAGGTACAACTGTCCAAGGTGAACTAAAGTCACTAGCCATCTTACTTCCTGGGGCCATTTGCTGATTTTGGGTGTGGGCTGAGGGCAGAGGATATCTGATGGGGTAAAGTGACCAGCAAAGCTCTTACTGGTGTCTGGTGATAGAGGGATGAGTTGAAGACTAGAGGGATGAGTTGAAGACTTGAGGGATGTCAAATGCACAGCTAGTTTTCCCTAAAGGACACTTACTGAGGCCTGGACTGCATGGGAAGCTTAAGAGCTGGCACAAGAGCTTATGAAAAGCAGAGTGAAATCTCTCAGTCTCCTGGTTTTAAGGTAATAAAGACTAACTAGAGCAAGGCGGCTTGACTAAAGTGTGCTTAGTGGTCCCAAGACATTTTGTTAAGTACTGTAATTGCATGCCAAAACAAAACTCAAGAATACCTATAGGAATACAAAAATATCCAGCACTCAACAACATAAACAGCCACAGTGTTTGACATCCAATCAAAAATTACCAGGAGACTTCTGTTTCTGGTCAAAATAGAATAACAGGGACTAGTTTTATCGTCCCACCTAAAACAACTAAAGATTCAGACAAAATATATTATATAATGGTTTTCAGACATTGAAAGCCAAGCAATGAAGGACAGTGATCCCTGAAACACAGCAAACAAATGAAGTAAAGCCCTTTAATTTCCCAGGCTGAATACTTTAAGAATTTCTAGCCCAGTAAACTGACTGAATCGAGGACATGGAGCTTAAGAGTCTTTAAAGACCAACACTGCAGAATATACAGGGCAGAGTACAAGGAGGAGAAAGCTGCACAGCGATAGAGCTTAATATATCTGCAGAGGGTTCTGCTTGAGTATTAACAGAGTGTTAACCAGTACCTGTGAGAAAGGAAAGCTTTCTGAGTCTGGATAAAGAGCCATCAAAAAGGATAGATGGAACTATGCCCAGACCTCAGACAGGGCAAAGTATAGTTCCTGTTCCTGCCAACCTGGTAGACCTCACAATTCATGGAATAATGAGTAGGTATTTAGCAGAAGTTTACATTAGTAGTGGGGAACAATTACCCCAAGACTAAATACTTGTGGTAGGCAGAATAATGGCCTTCCAAAGATGTCTATGTCCTAATTCCCAGAATCTATGAACATGCAAAAAAGGAACTAAGATTGCAGATGGAATTAAGGTTGCTAATCAGCTGATCTTGAGATGCGGAGTTAACCCTACTTACACATTTAATCTGTCCATGACTTTATATTTAAAGTGGGTTTCTAATTTTAAAAAAAAAACCAGGTTTTTGGAGAAATTGACAAACAGATTCTAAAATTTATATGGAATTGCAAACGACCTCTAATAGGTGAATCAACTTTGAAAAAGAAGAGCAAAGTTGGAGGACTAACAGTACCTGATTTCAAGACTTACTATAAAACTAAATGATGAAGACAATGTACTGTCTCATCTAAAAATAAACAAATAGATCAACAGAACATAATAAAGAGTTCAGAAATAGACCCATACATCTATAGTCAGTTGATTTTCAACAAAGGTGCCAAGGTAATTCACTGGGGAAAAGCATAATCTATTCAACAAATGGTACTGAAACAACTAAACAGCCATATGGAAACAAAACAAAATTGAGTTCTTTCCTCACACCATTTACAAAAATTAACTCAAGAGCTTTCATAGATCTAACTGTGCTAAAACTATAAAATTTCTAGAATAAAACATAGGAGAAACTTTTAGTGAACTTGGGTTTGGTGAAGATTTCTCAAATATGACACAAAAAATCACAAACTAACAAAGAAAAAAGTTACAAAAAAATTTTTTTCACAAAATTAAAACCTTTGTCCTTAAAAGCATATTCTTATGAAAATGAAAAGGCAAGTCATAGACTGGGAGAAAATATTTGCCAAACATATATTTGACAAAGCTCCTATATTTAGAATATATAGGAGACTTCCTTTCAAGATGGTGGAGTAGGAGCAGCTGGAGCTCATCTCCTCTCACAGACACACCAAGACCATGACTAACTACAGAAAAACTAGCGATAAAAAAGACTGGGAACTACCAGAAAGGATCTTCTGTAGCTAAAAACTTAAAGAAGAAACCACTATGAGACTGGTAGGAGGGGTGGACTCATGATATAATCAGGGCCCATACCCCGTGGGTGGGCGGCCCACAAACTGGAGAATAATTGTACTGCAGAGGTTCTCCTACAACAGTTAAAGTTCTGAGTCCCGTATCACCTGGACCTAGCACCAGGAAGAGGAGTCCCCGGAGTGCTGGGCTTTGAAGGCCAGTGGGGCTTGATTACAGGAGCTCCACAGGATAGGGGGAATCTGTATGCTTAAGGGTTGCACAAAAAACCTCACACTTGCTAAGACCAAGAACAAAAGCAGTAATCTCATAGAAGCCTGGGCCAGACCTACCTGCTGGGCTTACAGTTCTTGTGGGGAGGCGTGGGGTGGCTGTGGCTCACCTTGGGTATGCACACAGTGGCAGACATTCAAGGGTGTCCATCTGAATGAACTCTCCTTCCAGGAGGCTTACATCTTGCTTGGATATTAGCACCAAGACTTGGTCCCACCCAACAGCCTTTAGGCTCCAGAGCTGGGACGCCCCAGGCCAAACAACTAACTAGGTGGAGACATACCCTCACCCATCAGTAAATACCACGTAAAGCTGGCGCCACAGCTGCCTCTAGACATGCCACATACAGCTCAGCCTACCAGAAGGCCAAGACCCAGCTCCACCCACCAGTAGGCAGGCACCAGCCCCTAGACCAGCCTCACCCACCAAGGGGCAGACATCAGAAGCTAGAAAACTGATCTTGCAACCTGCAAAACAAGTTCACAAACACAGGTCAGAATGCACCCTGGGACCAGCTGCCCACAGGCCCTGGGTGACAAGAGGAGAGTGCATGGCTGGGACTCACAGGACATCTCCTACAGAGGGCCACTCCTCCAAGGTCGAGAAACTAACCTATGTAAAAATACAATTAGAAATTTAGACAAAATCTTGGAAGAAGAAGTAAGTGATAAGGAGATAGGCAATCTACCTGACAAAGAGTTCAGAGTCATAATTGTGAAGATGATCAGAGAACTCAGGAGGAGCACAGATGCACACAGCAAAGTTTTTAAAAACATATAAAGATCTCTTGCAACTAAATAATAAGAAAATAAATAACACAAATTTTAAAAGGGCAAAAGATTTTAACAAATGCTTCATCAAAGAAAGTATGCTAATGGGAAATAAGCATGTGGAAATATGCTTAACATCATTATTCATTAAGAAAATGGAAATTAAAACCATAATGATATACCAACACATGCCCACTAGAATGACTGAAATTAAAAAAAACTGATGACACCAAGTATTGGTGAGGACGTGGAGCAACTGGAACTCTTACACACTGCTAGTGGGAATGTAAAAATCACAGCTACTTTGGAAAACAGTTTGACAATTTCTTAAAAATTTCAACATACATATGAACAAGCTATTCCACTCCAATTTACCCAAAGAGGTAAATGATGTTCACGCAAAAACTTGTACATATTTTTTGAGTAATAGATATAAATAGGGAAAACACAAATATCCCTCAACAAAGGAATGGATTTAAAAATTGTGACATACCCATCCAATGAAATACTATTCAGCAACAAAAAGAAACAAATTTCTGATGCACATAGGCATTAATCCAGACTCTACACAAAAACATACTCAATATGTTATATACATATAAGGAGATTTATTATAGGAATTGACTCTTGCAGTTACGGAAGCTAAGAAGTCCCACAGTCTGCCCTCTGCATGTTGGAGAGCCAGGAAAGCCGGCGATACAATTCAGCAAGTTCAAAGGCCCAAGAACCAGGAACTCTGAAGCCTGAGGGCAGGAAAATTTCGAGAAGAGAGAGCAACAGCCCTCTTCCTTCACCTTTCTGTTCTATTTGGGCCTTCAGCAGATTGAATCATGCCTAACCACACTGGTGATGGTTGATCTCTTTACTCAGCCTACTGAATCAAATGCTAATCTCTTCCAGAAATACCTCACAGACACACAGATATGATGTTTTACCACATATTTGAGCATCCCTTAGCCAAGTCAACACATAAAATTAACCATCACAACATAATAATATGGTTAAATGTAAAAAACATTAGGCTGAGCAAAATAAGCCAATGAAAAGAGCACATATCATATGATCCAGAAATCAGATCAGTGATTACACAGGGATGGAGGTGTCAACGGTAGGTATAGGAGAGAGGGAAATATTACAAAAGAGCAGGAGGAAACTCTGGGGCATGATGGTTATGTTCATTGTCTTGATCGTGGTGATGCTTCACAGATGTGTGTGTCACATATATATATGTCAAAACATCAAGCGTACACTTCAAATTTGTGTAGTTAATTATATCTCAATAAATCTGAAAAATGTTAAGAAGTAAAAAATGATAGTGAAATAAATGTTTTAGACAAACAAAAACTGAAGAATTATAACATCAGCAAAGGATATTACAAATATACTAAAAGTAATTTTTAAGAAAGAATGAAAATAATCCTAGCTAGAAACATGGCAATGAAGACTTTTATAAAGAATACTGGAAATGGTAGATATATGGGCAAAAAATATTTAATGACATCAGGAATTTGCAATAGTTTGTCAACAATAATGCAAAAGGTAGAACTGGGTAAAAGGAATTAGTTTTCTAAGATTCTAGCAATACCGTGAAGATAATCATTGTATAAAAATATAATAAATCAAGAATGCATGTTGATGTTTCTAAGGTAAACTCTCAAAGAATGATAAAGCAAGTTAACAGGAGAAAATGTAATAACATAAAATATTCTAATCTAAAAGAGAGCAAAGAAGGAAGGGAAAGGGGATCATAAAACATGGTAATAATAAAAACAAATAATAATAAAGTGGTAGATATAAACCCAGCTATAATAGTAATTTTATTAAGTTTCAATGAACTAAAATCTTCAAGTAAAAGATTAAGATTGCCAGACTAGAAAAGAAAAAAAAAACAAAGGTTTTTGTTGAATTTAAAGGCTATTCTACAAAAAAGTAACTTCATATATGTGCTCAGGAAGAGATCGAGGGGATTTACAGAGTACATGACTTTCCCAGAAACACTCTCAACCTCAGAAGCACATATCCTTATCTAAACAGGAAACAAGGGAGTGTCAGACCCAGAGTGTTGGATTCTTGGACTTAAGTGAGAGATGACATACCAATCTTCAGATATCTTGATTTCACTCCAGCAGGATAAGCCTGTCTCTGTCTGATATTGCTGTTCTCATATACAGATAGACTCAGTTAAAAACAAAGCACTTTTAAGGTCCTTCAAGTCAGGCATTGTGTAAGGTCATCTCTGTGTGCCCCAATGTAACTAGAACATACTCTACCCATGGGACCTCAGTAAATGCCTGAATTGAGTTCTAAGTTCAAGTATAATGTCTTCAGTATTCATCCCCACTGTAGCATGTATCATAATTTCCTGACTTTTTAAAGCTGAATAATGTTCCAGTGTATGTATTGTTGTAGGCATCCCTTCTTTTCCCCTCAAGCTTTCCTATCCTAGCCTGAAGACTGTTCTCATTCTCATCCCCTTTGGCTGCCAAGAGACTGCCATCAGTTCATTCTTCTGCATGTTTTTCTTATTCTCGAAACCTGCCAACACTTTCTTCCAACTAATCTCTCAGCTATGTGTTCTCAGGGCATAGGCTAAGCATAATGTTTACTCAGCAAATATATACACCAAGGACTGTGACCTGGTCTTGGCTACAGTTCCTAATGGTCGTTTAACACAGAGTTCATGACAGTTCACAGAGAATACTGGAGCAGGAAGAAACTGTCAAGCACACAAGACAAGACCGAAGCTTGACTGATTCAATACAATGAGCCACTTTTAGATTCAGTTTATTACTTACTTAGAAAGGGAATGAATGAATAGCCAAATGTGCCTGCTCCCTTGGCCGATGTCCTACATACCAAAAAGCACACCAAAACAAAAGGGGCTGGCAACTGCAGTGTGAGTTTTGGGGAAACCCACTGCTGAGGAGCCACTTCTAGATGGCAGCTAAATGGTCTTATAGTCTCAGCCATACTTTGAGAAAAGCAGGCAGAAAGCAACACATTTCATCGAAACTTGATAGGCATTGATAATTTATCTCATGATTGCCTATCTAGGGAAAGGCTTAAAAGGCAACCTCTCAGAAGCCTCCCATCCTCTCTTGTTCTGCAGGGTAAAAGGCATTCTGCCTAAACCCATACTAGCTGCAGTTTAAGCCTGTGTGGCCTCTGTGAGGACAGAGGTCTCCAGGGGACTGCGGTAGGGCCATTCCTCTGCAGGAAACTTGGAAAACCAGAAAGATGTAAGACAACAACTTAATTTTAAAGGTGAAGAAACCAAGACTTGCAAGATTAACAAACTTGCTAGAGCTCCCAAAGCTTGTTGGTGCCAGAGCTACCTTTATAAATCTGGGAGCCGCAAGACCTTGAGGTCCGTGCCCTTTGCACTGTGCCATGCAGCCTTATATTAGAATGTCAGAGGCATGTGGAATAAACAATGATCTTCTTACTTTTAAGATTAAAAAAAAAACAGGGATTCTTGTCCAGGAAAAATATATTCTCATTGATTCTATAGGTCTATGTTATACACTTAGTTAGCTTTCAATCCCTAGCTGATGAAACTGGACAAAGGAACATGTATATAGTAATTAAAACCCATCACAATTACAATAGTTTTAGTAATTAGCTATATAATGTTTGACTGTTAAAGATAATCTTCATATGAGTAGGGCCTGTCTTATTCCCCCAATATCCCCAATATACAAGTCCCTGCCACATATAACAGTCAATAAACACCTGTTGAATGAATAAATGAAAGTCACTATAAACGGCTAATTTTTACCACATTCCTTAGTTCCAAGTGTATTCCTCACCAAATCCTTTACTGGGGCTGGACTGCAGCAATAGAAGAACCATGGATTTGGAAAAGACATTATTGGATTTGAATACCAGATCCACCACTTAACTAACTATGCCATAGTACACAATTTCTCTAATCTCTTTGAGCCTCATTATCCTATTTTACAAAATGCAGGACATATAACATTACATACAGAGCTTTTGTATGATTTTAAGTGTGTGTGTTTGTGTGTGTATGGATGTGTGAGCACAGAGAGAGAGAGACAGACAGACAGACAGACAGACGACTAAATTCAGTGTCTGAGAAGTCACTCAATTAGTATGAATTCCTTATTCTCCAATCCTTCGTGCACTGGCTGTAGATCTAGGGATCACTTACACCAAAATCACATGAGGAACTTGTTAAGAATCTCTTGGCATAGGGATAGGGCATAGGAACCTTCCTTTTCCCCACAAATTTCCTAGGTTATTCTTACTCAACCACTGAAGAAGTAAAGTAAATAGGTGGTTCAAAGTCTGAAGAATCAACTCCTGGATGATCATTGGTTGGCTCAGGCCCTAAATTAGGTTTCTCAGTATCAGAACAGGGAGCAGAGTGATTGGTGTGACATCAAGGGAAAAATGCTTTGAAACATGGGAATGGGAACAGAATAACTAGGACAGTGTTTCTCAATCAGGGGGAAGGAAGGACAGGTGCTGAAACAATACTGGGGTGGAGGAGGGAGAGAAAGAGGCATATGTACTGTTTGAGAAAAGATAGTCAATATTATAACTTATGTTTAGGGAAAAAAAGCCCACTATTTTCATGACATAGACTATACATAGACTCACTGATAACTCCTTGATGGGTAGGGTTGTGTATTAGGGAGATTCTACATTCTGTATTATCAGAAATCTTCAAGACCATGGGAAAGATTATACAAATTGATGTTTCAGGTCAGTAACTCTGGGAAATAAAGAGGATAATCCATCAATAATATCTTGATATGGTTCAATTGTAGGTTTGAATGTGGGAACAAAGCTGCCTCTTACTTGTTCAAAATATCATGTGCTAATGTTTGTTTAGAGCTTAAGCCAGGCAAGCCATTTTGTGATGATTCAGGACAAAAGGACTGGCATTAAGAATGGTGACATGAAAAAAAATGATCACAAGATTACAATTTTAAGAATTCTCTACAGAAAGTACACAGCTGCTTCTAGATTCTGGAAAGATGACAAATGTCTCAGCTTTGGGAAGAAGATGTGTAATAAAATGAGAAAAAGGAAAGAAGAAAATTCGTGAAATAGTGATCAAATAGTAGAAGTTAAAGAGTTAATCAATAAATATGCTTCTATGCTTGGAGATGATACTTGGATAGCAATGTGAACAGTAATGACTGCAGCCCTAGGTTATGGTCAGTATGCCTTGGCATTGTTTTGCCTTCAGGAGTTGAAGTTTCCTGGCAGTCACAGAGTCAAGCAAAATCTGATGCGAGGAAAGATATAATGATGCTATACAGCTTCCGAGACGGCCCACACTCTGTCTATGGAGTATCTACTTCTACTTTAATTGCCCCCCCCCGCCCCCTCCCCCATACATCTCTCTAAATAAATCTTTTACTCAAAAAAAATAATAGTAACGATGCTATACAGCTCTGTGACCCAATTTGACAAGATCCAGCTGATACTGCTTCAAGGAAACATAAAATTGACATTCAAAAACTCCCAAGAGAAATGTGGAAAGTGTTCCAGATTAATATGAGTAAGTACTTAGAACAAATTGTTGGGGACCAAGAAGCATGACATGAACTTGAGAAACTCTAAATCAATGAACACTCTAAACTTATGCAAAGAAGCCTTTAGTTTAGAGGAGCTTATGGTGACAAATCCACACAACATTTACCCTGTCAGATCTAGAGATGCTGTCAGCAGGATGCTGCTGTTAAAAATAACCAAGGTAGACTTGAAAATCCTGGCTTTTCAGGAAAGTATGTTGCACAGGCATTGAAACTATTCAACAGCAATATAAGCATTTTGTTTGGGCTTAAATGTATGCAGGTAATATTGCTTCTGATCCAAAAGCAAGCACAAAAATAGCAAAGAACAACATGAAATATGTTCATTGGGCAGACAGTCAAATAAAAGAGTTTATCAGTTCGTATGCTGAAATCAGTTTATACGCTAAAATAAGGAGACCAAATACTCTCTTTAACCAGTTGAAGACATGGTGGAAACATTGTAAATCACTCAGTGTTAAGGTTATGTCTTAATTTCTTGCAAATTAAATTCCACTGCTCAACTGAATTTATTGGTCTGTAACTTACTAAATGCCCAAAGCTATTTATATTAAATCTGTGCTATTGAGGCAGTTGCGTATGTGTGTGCTTGTGTGTGAGAAAGAGAGAGAAAAAGAGAGAGAAAGAAGGGGGAAAGATTTAACACCATTTGTCTGTATGCCCCCAAGTATGAATGCTCTTAAACTCCCTATGTTAGTAAGGATGATTTTTAATTTAATGGATTAATCGGTACAACTCTCAGAGTAATCATTGATCAAATTCTTATTAATCTGTTTTATTTCTATAGAGAGCTGCACTCTTAGCGATACTGAGATTGTTGGTTATGATACAGAATTATGCAGTGCCATTCAATCTTTTCATGTACTGTGATTTTTGCTTTTCTCTTACACAATGTCCCTTCTACAAACTACAGATTAGATACTGAGACTTCTGAAAGAAATATCAAAAGAGTTTCAGTAAAAGAGTATACCTAGTCTTCTTAACTAGAAGATAAAGAGACTCATGGGTGCAACTTCCAGTGTAAACTAACACAATCACCTCAGACAGACATTTGTCAGACTATGCAAGTGACTGCTACTTGTACAAGGATTCCTGTAAGGATTTCCAGGACTCTTTTACAGAGATGCAGATGAGTTTGTGGTAGTACATTATTTACCTCAAGATCATCAAAACATGAATTTATTACTAGTGCTACATGGACCAAAAGAACTAATCAAATTGTGATTAATATTCTCTTTTTAACATGCATATGAGAAACCCCTTTTCTTTTTAATATACCTTGACTTCTCAATTTAACAGAGTCTATTTGTACAAACCGAAAGGAAACATTGTTTAAATGGCATTTTATGATAAATCTTTGGACTTGTGAAAAATAGCCTGTGGAATCTTATTACAGATTGTAAACAAACTAAGCATCAAGAAATTTGAAGAATGATTTACAGACAAGAATATGTATTGATTGGCCTACAAGACTACTGAGCATAATGTGAACAATAGTTAAACAACATGGAAACTGCTTTCATTAAATTCCTTAGCTCTTCACAATCTTGTAGTTACAAATAGCCAGTAAGAATCCTTATTCTTTCTACCAGAAGATAACTAGATATATTATATTGTAATTATGACCATGCCACAAATCTTGTTAAATTTGGTGTGCAAATCCACTATAAGGAAGAAGAGCCATACCTCACCTACAGAAATGATGTCTACAAAGTCCTCTCAGAAAAATGGCCTCTTACCTGGTGTATGGCTTATGGAATCCCAGACTTAGAGATACTAAAAGACATCCCCTCCTATGGGCCACAACACTGACAAATACAGGGATCTTAGGGAAAGTAGACCCATACAGTTTCAGGTGTAGCAGGTAAATCTTGGTAGAGATAGTCTGGATAATTACTAGTTGTTGATCTCAGGAAAGGTGATAAGAGATTTGCATCTCCCAAAATAAATGACAACTCTAGAGGCTTTACAAAGCTCCCAGAAAGAACTCTCAGGCCTTACTATCTAGTTATATTAACTAGATACTAACAAGAATGTTTATGGGCATCAGTCAACATTTCTTTTTAGATCTATGTAGATAAAATCTGTCAAATAAAATAAAAATTTGAAATAATTGTACTGAACCCAGAAAACTGCTAAGCACTTAGGTGAATGAAACCATGCCTTACTGATTGAAATTTCACTAGAGATGAACTAAGGTAGTAAAATTGACATTTTGCCATTTCACCATTATGAATAACTATGTACAACATGCTCTGCAGTCAAGAAAACAAACACATCTAAAATCTGAGGTAAACAAACTAAAAATAACAGTGTCGCCCTATTTAGTTTTGATCTCCCCCCCAAACAGAGGAAAACGTAAACATTTCTTGTAAGCCTACACTCTTTAACAGAAACAATCTTATTATTCCATCTACACTTACTCGCTGCTATTCTTCTATAAGGTAAAGCTTGTCCTCCTCCATCTTTTAAGTATAGCACATAGATTATTCTCCGTGTATACTACATGTATATTATATGGATTCTTTTCTCTTTCAGTATAATACATTATACTCATTAGTCTTTCTAAGGTTCCATTGGTCTCCAAATTGACCAGGGGACCTTTTCAAGCTGGCTTCTGTGACCTTCTGGTTTGTGTCAGTTAATCTTTGGACACAACAAGATGATCCATGCTCACTGTACTTTTACTCCCTCAACCCCAAATCAGGCATTTCTACAAGGAATCCTAGAAAATAGTATTTAGAAACCAAGCAGTAGATGTGCTTCCTGCGGTGGGGTATTGCTGCTTCTAGACCTGTCAGTGGATAGGGTTAATACGGATAGCTCCAATTCCAAGCCAACACCATATGGTTCCTCCTCAACTTTCCCTATTTCATATTATTATCCTCCTTCTTCCAAGTTGATAACCTTAATTTCTGACAATATCAATGTTTTTACTAATTTGCTCTATCCTACAATACACACAAGACAGCTTCTGAATTATACACCAATTCTACCACAAACAACAAACCTACTAAGTAAAGTTTAAGACGTCCTTAGGATATACCCCGCTATGAAGTGTACAGACAAGCACTGCTTTCAAAATTTACTTGCATTAATTACATTCTATGTGGTTATATTATCATTTGATATATAGTTAAAAATCATTTGTTCTGTTTTTGTTTTTCAGTTTTAAGGTTAGCTTTTTCATCTTCTTTTGGAATATATAAAACACTGACATGGTTTGTAAAATTAAAACTGTATTAAGCTACTTTTAGAAAAAAGCTCTCCCATCTCTATAGCTTAGACTCCATTTCCAGGCACCCCTAGATAAAAACATTTTCATTATTTTCTGGCCTATCCTTCCTGCAGAACAAATATACCTATTTCTCCTTTTCCTTACACAAAAGATAGCATACTATGCATATGCTGTTTTATACTTTGCTATTCTTACACACAAAAACATATTCCAGAAATAACTCCATATTGATTCATACAGGTATTCTTCAATTAATGGCTGCAAAGTACTCCAGTGCGTGTGTTTGTTAACTGGTCATTCTTAAATGTGGGAAATGGGGTCCAATCATTGTGGAATCATTAACCCTTGTGATCAAACACTCATTTTACAAGAATGGACAAACTTTAGGAGAGGGAAGGTGGTTTTGAGAGCCATTTAGAGGAGAGTAAGAGGGAGGAATGGATCTCAGAAGGACCTACCTGTAGGAAAATGCTGCTCAGCCCAGTGGCCAAACGTCCTTCCTCTGCCCTAATAGAGCCAAGTGCAGCTACAGCTTTACCCTCCTGGGGATCTTGTCAGAATTCTGGGGCCCTCTAAGAGTTCTCTCCCCAAAGAGGCTCTCCTTCCCTCCACCCAATTAAATTGCCTCTGCACTGGGATCTGAAGCATCTTTCAGTTTTCTTTTATTTCCTTCTTTTTTAAATATAAGGAACACATGGATATGTTCTCTTCGTAAGTTACATGATTTAAAAAAAATGTATAGGGAAAAAATTCAATTCCTCTCTTCCACACTAACTTCCCTAAGGGTAACAAGATGTAAACCACAGCTCTGGCTCATTTATAATTCCCTACTGAATCTGACTAGTGTACTTCAGCCTAAGGGTCAAAACCTTTCCTCCTCTCCCTCCCCACGCAATGAGTCTAAGACCCCACTCTACTCAAAGAGTTATGAGTTTCCAGGCGCTCAGATGCTGGGCTGTGCAGATTCGGTGGCCGGAGACCTTTGGCAGAGTCTCTGGGCCACAGGAAGTTTAAACACAAGAGGGCTGGCTGCAGAAAGTTAGCGGTTCTGTGATCCTCAGGCTCATATTTGTGGGACTATCCACAAATTCTGAACCTGAAAACACTAGAAAGTTGCTTTTTCAACCTCTTGCTTGTAGTCAAAAGAGAGGAGCATAGTTCCACGACCCTCACTCCCTCCCACCCCCATGTCTATGGGAGTCGGTAATTTGTTGGACTTTCAAGTTTCTGAGTATGGCCCAGCGTTCTCTGAATTTCTGGGCATCTAGGCTCCGCGGATCACTGAGCAGTACCGGACGTAACCACCAGGGGGCGATACGAAGAACCATCTCTTTTTTCCAACCAGGGAGGTAGAGGAGAAAAGTGCAGGCGGCTCGAAGTCCTCGGATTTGACCAAGCCGACCAAGCTAGGAGACGAGCCGAACCCGAGGCTGATTATTTTGGAGTCGCCCCGGCTCCGCGATGGCCCTGGGCGGGCGGAAGTCACACACTGCCGAGGCCTCGAGCACTGGCTGTGGACGCTCAGCCACTTTCTCCAGCAAAGACAAAGTGTCCTGACCCGAGAAGCAGTTGGGCTTCTCGAATTTATGGGGAACGTGCCTCACCTTCCTGTCGAACCGAGGCCGCTCTTCCCGATGTTCTGATAGCCTGTGCTGTGTTCTGGGGCAGAAGCAGAAAGTGAGGCGGAGTGGTTGCGAAAGAGATGAGGGAAGCTGGAAGATAGCAAGGAACGCCGGGTGGAGAGAAACGGGGTCGAGGAGGAGGGGGAGGGGGAGGAGGAGGAGGGCGGGGCAATCCCAGGAAGACCCTGGGGCTGTTCTGAGGGTCGTCAGAGCTCCCAGGGCAGCGGGAAGAGGACAGTTTAAAACGAAGAAAGGAACCCTTTTTTTCCTGACGGGAATTTTACCTCAGGGCAGAAAACTCTAGGAATCCCGCCAGAGCAGGTGGATTTGGGGAAGATCTAAAAGCCCTTCCCGTGGCTCATCCCCGAGTGGACTTCGTCTCATTTACGACATAGAAACTTGCAGAAACGCGCCGAGGGAAGGCGAGTGACGCGCCTCCTGGCGTCGCGGAGGAAGCGGGCTCGGGGCAGGGCGGGCGAGCGCCCGGCAGGAGGCGGGTCCTGGGCCCGCGGGGCCGCGCGCCGCCTGGCTCCGCGGGGGGAGCGGCGGACCGGCTTGCGGTTCCATGGTGTAATGGTGAGCACTCTGGACTCTGAATCCAGCGATCCGATTTCGAGTCTCGGTGGGACCTTCCCTTTAGGCCGCGCCCAATCGTCTTTTATCCCTCAGCCTGAACACCGTTGCTGCCGCATAGCGAACACCCGCCTCAGATAGGCCCTGAGTAGACGCGATTTTCCCCTTCTGCGTTCCCCTCCGTCCTAACCTGGGTACCGGGCGGTCTGGGTCCTGGGAAGGAAGCTCCGCGTCCCTCCCGCTACTGTCGCCTCCTCCTCAGGAATGGGAGTCCCGGAAACCGGCTTCTTGGAGCGGCACGGTCCACAAGGTCGTGGCGGGCAGGTTGGAAAACAGAGTCCGCGGTGACCCCGCTGGGCCCGGCTGGCTCTGCCTGTCGTAAGGCATCGAAGGCCCCGGATCCCGCCGCCAAAGGGCTCAGAGGCCAAACCAGTGCCACCCCCTCGTCGCCTCACCTTGGGTCCCGGGGGTAAAGGGCAGAGGCTGCGCCCCCTGAACCCTGCAGCGCAAGGGGCTTCACACTGCATGTCTTGTAGCTGCACCGATGTCCTGTTTCTACATAGGTGGAAAATAATTTAAATATGAAATAGTGTTTTTTAGCTCAGTCGTGGGGTGATGAGACTAAATTTCTGAGTCATGAGTTCAAGCAGAAGATAGCATTTCGTTGTATTTTCTTCGGTCCTTTCCTACTGACTACCATTGGAATCCCGAGCTTCTGAGTCTTTGTTGAGGCCAGAAGGGGCCACAGTTGTCCTAAACTTTGTACTTCAGTCTGGGGGAATTTCCTCCTTAAACCCTAAACTCTGCCCCCAAAAGCGATCTCCAGATGAAGATTTCAGGTCCCCGATCCACGGCCGCCCGACTCAGCCTCCTCCTGGAGCGAAAGTGAGATGAATCAGATCAGTTATGAGGGCCGAGTCCCGGACCTACGAGGCTCCCCCTTAAATCTGCCCGACTCTGCTTCAAGAAGACACCATTGGAAAAGAAGGCCACGATCACTTAATTCTATTCATAGAAAAATTTAGACGAGAATTTTGAAGGGCGGTTTTACTTAGTGAAAATCTCTTCTACCACCTAAGAACATTGATCCACCCAAGAATGTTTTTTACCCAGAAGGCCTAAAGCTGCTCCATGTTTATTTTTGCTATTTTTTTTTTGCTTTTTTCTGGGGATGCGGTAAATAATGTAAATTCTTTGTAATATGTGTGATCCTTAAATTAGGCGCTCCTGAAAGTTGAATGGCACATATCTCCTCCTCCTCACCCCCACCCCTCTTCTCTTCCCTTGCAGACTGCCGGCCTGCTGGGCCTGAGGAGGTTCAGAACAGCAGAGACCATCAAGTCAAAGATTACTAGCTGGAGATTACATCGTCAGGAACGTGCACATCTAGGGATTTGAGGTCTGTCCAGTAGACTGTGTAAAGGAAAATTTCATGGAGGTGATCAATAGGCTTCTGCACAGCAATCCAGACATTTCTACTCCTAAACCCTCATTCAGGTCCTCTACCTCCTCTTCTTAAGGAACATTTAGTCCTTTTAAAGTTTTTATTTTTAAAATGAAATTTCAAGTTTGTAAGTAGGCGCAGTTCTCCCCTCTATATCTGCCAGCCATCTCCAGCTGCCAATATATTAGGCATCCTGGGTCTCTAACATATCCCTACCTCTTTCCTGGAATTTCCCCCTCTACTTCATAGAGAATATATCCCTTCCTTTCTTTATCCCATTAAAACTGCCCTGGACAGACCAGGACGGGCCCCTCACCAGTCTTACCACACCCCGCTAATGTCCCTTTGGGAGGGGAGATTCTGCTTTGCCTGTAGTGCCTTCCCTGTCCCCAAAGTTGCACCTCTAGCACCTTGTTAAATTCACTTATTAATTCTGGCAGGGTTGTTGTTGTTGTTGTTGTTGTTGTTTTTGTTTTGGGTTTTTTTGGGTAGACTCCTTAGAATTTCCTACAGGCACAATTATGTCAAGGCAAATTTACTTCTTCCTTTCTTGTCTATATGCCTTTTAATATTCTTGCCTTACTGCTTTGGCTAAAACATCTAATTCAATGTTGAACAGAGTGGTGAGAACTGGTATTTTTCCTTTTCTCCATGTTTGGAAGACGGTATTCATTTGATTTGAAGTTAGGTGTAGGTTGTTCATAGATGCCCTTTATCAGATTAAGGTTTTTTTTTCTATTTCTGATTTGTTTAGAACTTTAAACATGAATGGATGTTGAATTTTGTGAAATGCTATTTTTGCATTTTAAAAAATGATCAAGAATTTTTGCCTTAATTTTGTTAATGTTATTAATTACATTGTTTAATATTCTGCTGTTACAAGTAATGTTCCATTCCTAAGATATACTCTACTTGGTCATGATGTAACATCCTTTTTATATATTATTGGATTTAGTTTGCTAATAATTTATGGTGATTTTGTGTCTATATTCATGGTATTGATCTGTAGTTTTCTTACCTTTAAATGTCCTTGCATGGCTGTTTTAGAATGAAGTCCTGCTGGTCTCATAAATGAGTTTAGCAGTATAATCTTCTTTTCATATTATCTGAAAATCTTTGTGTAAGATTGTTATTATTTCTTCCTTAAATGTTTGATAAACTTCACCAGTGATGCCATATGGGCCTAGAGTATACTTTGTAAGAAGACTTAAAATTATATATTCAATTGCCTTCCATATATAGAGCTCTTCAGATATTTCATTTCTTCATATATTAATTTTGATAATTTATTTTTCAAGACATTTGTACATCTAAGATGCAAGGTTTATTGGCCTAAATGGTTTTCATAATATGTCCTTACAATAAGATACACAGCTATATCTTATTGTAATATCTTAGGATCTGTGGTGATATCCTCCGTTATTTTCTGATATTGCTAATTAGTATTCCTCTCTCTCTCCCCCCCTCTCTCTCAGTTAGTCTTGCAAAAGATATATCAAGTTTATTAATTTTTTCCAAGAATCTTCTTCTTTTCTTCTTTTTCCTTATTGTTTCAGCACTTTGTATTTTGTTTCTATCTTTATTATTTCCTTCATTCGACTTACTTTGGTTTATTTCCCTCTTCCTTTCATAGCTTCTCAAGGTAGAAACTCAGACAGAAAATTGATTTTACCCCTCTCTTCTTTTCTAATGTAAGCATTTGGAGATAGAAACAGTCCTCAAAGGACTTCATCAGCTTTGTCCTCTCAATTTTGATATGTTGCTTTTCAATTATCCCTCAGTTCAAAATAGTTTCTAATTTCCTTTGTAACTTTTTTTAACCCATGGATTTTAAAAGAAATATGTTGCTTCATTTCAAAATATTTGGCATGTTTTAGATTTTTTAAATTGTTGATTTATAATATAATTCTATTGTGGTCAGAGTACATACTCTGAATAAAATCCTAAAGATGTTTTTGAGATTCATTTCATGGTCTAGATTATATAGTCAATTTTAATGAATGTTCCAGGTAAACTTGAAAAGAATACGTATGCTGCAACTGTTGGGTATAACGTTCCATAAAACTTGATTTTTTCAAAGCTTCAATAGCTTTTCAGTTTTTTTCTTGTTCTAGCAATTACATCAGGATGCATGTTTAAAACTCTTAACTATGATTGTATATTTCCTTCAATTCTGTCAACTTTTCTTCATAAATTTTGAAGCTCTCGTATTAGGTACATACACCTTTAGGAATTTTGTGTTTTCTTGAAGTACTGACCCCTTTATCATTATGAAATATCTTTCTTTAGCTTTGTTAATACTCCTTCTCTTGAAATCTATTTTGCCAATGTTGTATTTTGTACTATGTCAACTTGGTTAAGTTGAAATTATGTTCCCCAGAATCTCTGACTATGTAGTTCTGAGTTAGAGTTGTCTCAAAGAGAAATTTTGACAAAAGAGGAATATGTGTGAGATCTGGAAATAGTTATTCTCTGAGGATTGTCAAAGTTAGATCTGGAAATGGACAGATGAAGACATGATGTTGAATTCCAGCTCTCTTTTGCTCTCCTCTGTTCTGCATCTAGCTCTTACTCCTGATTGCTGGCTCAGCTGACCAACAGTGGTCCTGGGCCCATCACCAGATGTTTGGTTTCAGACTGGAAAAGCAACAGTTTCCCAATTACTTTTATTTCAGCTCTCTCCTTGTTGCCACACTTTGGCAACTAGACATGTCTTCTTTCAAAGATTAACTGATTGGTGACTCCTCTGATCCTAAAACTCTCCCTTTAAGATCTTCCCTTCCTCAGCTTTCCCTCAAATTCCTATAATAAACAAACAAACAAATTGATTCTCTGAGAAGTTCAATAAAACAAAGAAGCTTCTACTCATGTTGATTAGGAAAAAAAGAGAGAATATACAAATTACCAAGCACTGACATGGAATATCACCACAGACCATGCAGACATCTAACTGATAAGAAGGGGATTTTACAAACCACCCTGTACACAAAACTTCAACCACCTTTAGGAAGTGGGCCAATTTCTTGAATACCCCAAAGTGCTAAAACTCACACATAATAACTTGAATAGTAAAATAACTATTACTGATATTGTATTCATAATTAAAAAAGAAATCTCCAGGCCCAGACAGATTCACTAGGGGATTCTACCAAACATTTAAAGAAGTATCACCAACACTGTATAATCTCTTTCGGGAAGTGGAAGAGGAAGAAACACCAACTCATTTTATGAAGCCAGCGTTTTCCTGATACCAAAACCAGTCAGAGATCCTGCAAAAAGTATAGATAATATCCATCATGAACATAGATGTAAAAATTGGTAACAATACATTAACAAATTCAACCCAGCAATATATAAAATGAATACAGCACAATAGGGTTTATTTCAGGAATGTCAGGCTGGTTCAACATTAGGAGGTTTAGTATTGTAATTCACCATACTATTAGTCTAAAAATCTAAAACCACACAATCGTATCAATTGATGCAAAAAAGGTATTTGACAATATGCAACATTTATTCATGATGAAACTCTCAGTAAATTAGGAGTAGAAGAAAGCATCCTCAACCTGTAAAGAGTATCTACAAAGAAACTTCAGTTAACATCATACTTAAAGGTGAAAGACTGAATGTTCCCCCAAGACTGGCAACAAGGGAAGACTGTCTACTCTTATTACTCCTGTCAACATTGTGCTGAAAGTGTTAACCAGGGTAATAAGGCAAGAAAAAGAAAAGGCATCCACTTTTGAGAAGAAGAAATAAAACTGTCCCTAAATCATAGATATTTGTCCATGTAGAAAATCCCAAGGGATCTGGAAAAAAAGAATCCAAACTACTTTAATTAAAGTGAGTTTAGCAATGATGTAGGATACAAGGTCAACATACAAAAAGCAAACGTATTTCTATGTACTAGCAATATACAAACTGGACAACAAAAATTTAAAAATAATACCATTTAAAGTTGTTCCCCTCAAATGAAATTCTTAAGCATAAATCTAGCAAAACATGTACAGGATCTATAAATGACAACTAATAAAAACAGATAAAATAACACCCAAACTAGTGGTAAAATATACTGTGTTCATGGACTGGAAGACTCAGTAGAGAAAGATCTATGTTCTCCCCAAATCGATCTATAGTTTTAATATAATAACAATCAAAATGTTAGCAAAAGTTTTTGTAGCTATAAATAAATTCTCATTTTTTGGGTCTGGAATGGCAACAAAAATTAAATTAAAAAGACCTAGAAGAGCTAAAAAAAATTACTGTAAAAGAAGAATAAAGTTAGAGGAATCACACCACCCAATTTTAAGACTTACTATAAAGCTACAGTTAGCAAGATATTGTGGTATAAGCAAAGGGACAGACACAAAAATCAATTAAACAGAATAAAGGGCCTAGAAATAGCACAGAAATATGGCCAACTGATTATTGACAAAGATGCAAAAGCAATTCAGTAGATTGCTTTTTATTTTTTCTTTTCAACAATTGTGTTGGATTAATTAGACATCCATATTGCACTTAAACTGCACAACTTATACAAAAACAAACTCAAAATGGAGCATAGACTAACTATAAAATGTAAAACCAGAAAATTTATAGAATAAAGCAAAGAAGAAATTCTTCGTGACTTGGGGTTAAGCAGCGTTCTTAGGTATGTCACCAAAAGCATGATCTATTAAAGAAAAATATCAGTAAGTTGTATTTTGTTGAAATTAAAAATGTTTTGCAAAAAAAAACTTTAGAGAATGAAAAGCTATGGATTGAGAGAAAAAAATTAGCAAATCACAAATATGACATAGGACTTGGGACCTAAATGTATACAAATAATAAGGAAACAAAAACAGTAAAATAAAAAAAGGCAAAAGACATTAGTACACATTTCAGTGGAAGATATAAGCACATAAAAAGATGTTCAACATCTTTAGGCATTAGGGAAATGCAAATTAAAACCACAATGAAATACCACTACACAACTAGTAGAATGACAATACCAACTGGCTAGGATAGAGAGCAACTAGAATTCTCAAACATTGCTGGTGAGAATACAAAACGGTGCAGTCACTCTGGAAAAGATTTGGCAGTTTCTTACAAAGTTAAGCATAGTTACTATGTGATCTAGCAAGCCTACTCTGGGCAATCTTTTTACCTTAGACAAACGAAAACATTCACACAAAAATCTCTAAAGGAATGTTCATAACAGCTTTACTTGTCATAGCCCAAAAGAATCATCAAATATTCTTCAATGGGTTAATTGATAGACAAACTGTGGTATACCAATTGGATGGGATACTCCACAATAAAAAGGAAGGAACTGTTGATGTGCACGACAACCTGTGGACAAATCTCAAAGTCACTGTGTTGAGTAAAAAGAAGCCAGTCTCAAAAGGTTACATAGTATATACTTTCACTTTTAAGACATTTAAAAAAGAACTATGGTGATGAATGGATCAGTGGTTGTCAGAACTTTTATTTGTGGGGAGATGTGACTAAGGAGAGAGCAGGAGGAAATTTTTCCAGGAAAAGAAACTGTTATGTATTCTTGATTACGGCAGTGACTACACAGATCTACGTATATGTTAAAATTTATGGAGAATTTTTACCAAGAGAAAGGGGAAAGTCAGTTTCACCCTATGATTAAAACATCTGCAGAAGTCACACACTATGTGATGAAAAGCAGGGATTTTTGTCTTCTACCTATTAGTAGGTCAGTTGCCCAAACTTTTCAAAAAAGAATTAGCTTTCCAAGGCAACGCTGGATGCTTTTCTTCAGAGTCTTGGTAGTAAGTTAAAGTTAGTGGTCCCAGGTTCACGGTCTCTGTGATCGTCTTGGCTTCTTCATAGACTGTCAGGCTCTTAGGCTGTGTTTGCCTGGTCTGGAGCTGGGGCTGGCAGGAAGCAGGCACCTTCGCGCCAGGCTACTTGGAGCGTTTCCTGCTGTTAGGCGCGTCCTGGCTCCCAGCCCTGAGCCGAGGCTGGGAGTTCCCGCCCACGCGGGGTCTTGAGAACCTGACTCTGCTGTTCCGGAGTCTCCAGTTTCAAAGCGGGAAATCATACTAGATCGCCGGCTTTGAAGGGGATTTAAAAGAGGAAAACAGCAGCGCGTTAGATAATTTCATAATGATTCAAGCCAAAGTTGCTGCGGTCGCAACGCAGAGTTCAACCTGCTGTGCTGTAGATGAGTGTTATTGTTTGACACAAGTAGCCTCAACGCTTTCTTACTGGTCTTTCTTTCAGTGACCAGAGTTGGTGTCTCTTGGCTTTCTTTTCCTTTCCAGTCCCTACACCCTTTCTTTCTCACACTCCAAATTGCCCTCCAGCTCACTCCCACCCACTTTCTTCTCCTCGTCAGCATTCCTTGTTCACTCTTCTTGCCACCGGCGTCCCCCAGGCTGAGAACGCCGCGTTGCCCAGGATGGGGAGCTCAGTGACATCCCAGGTGGCATCCTCTAGACGTTTCCGATTGGGACCTTGACCTGGTTCTAAATTAGTGGCACGTATAAAGGTTTTAAAGAGTGGCTGCCTTTGAAAAACCTTTTACGTCCTCCCATTCCGGGGATTCTCTAGGACTAAAATGTTAAGTCCATAGTGGAATTCTTGGTGCCTCCTGCGTCTCCTCCAGGTCCCTTGGGCGGAATGCACTCTTTAACCGAGCATTTATTGGGCGCCTAATAGGTACCAAGCAGTGGTCTAGGAGAGGGGCTGCATCGTGAGCAAACTCAAGGTCCCTCCCTGGTGGAGTTCACGACTAGAGTCACGGAGGCGGGCAGAGTTGTAGAGGCGCAGCAGGCTGGTGTTTCACGCGCGCGCCCACCCGCGGGGATCTGCGGAGGAACTCGTGGAGCACAAAGGTGAAGTGGCGCAAAGAACCGAAAAATGGATGACTTCAGACTGAGAGGCTGTGGTTGTCACCCGGGGACCTGGCGTTCGATCGATCGTCAGAGTCCTCCACTCCTTCGGGCTCCGTATTAACGCTCAAACCTGCCTGATCACAGGACTCGGCCTCCCCAAATTTCTGAAGCGGGGAGCGAGGTTAGGCATAACAGAGGAGTTGAGGGTGCCCTAGCTTGGGGGTAGAAAACACTTTTCTGTACCTCTGTACAATAAGACAATTGTGTTTAATACATTTTCCCAGTTTCATGTTAATAGCGAAGCTATCTTATCCTCAAGCTTCTCTTCCTCTCCTCTCAAGGCTCTAGTTCCTCAGGCACCTCTAGCAAAGAATGTTGTTTTAAACAAAAAATTCATTTTAGAACTCCAGAGTCTACCTAATCCATACCCACCATGCATTCTCCCCTACTTTTCCAGAGGCTAAGTTTTTACAGCCTAGCGTATTTGGAACACTGGAAATTCCTAAAACGGAGAACAACAGAACTCGGGTCACATCTGCGGTGAAGTCCGGCTCCGGGTGGGAAATCTAATCAGTGGAACAAGTTACTTGACTTTTCTGTGTCTCCATTTCCACATGTAAAATGAGTACTTTGGTTATCCAAAGTCAAATGAGATTTGCAAGTAAAGCCCTGAGCCCAGTGCCTCTCACATAGTAAATGTTCAATTTGTGTTAGCTTTTAGCAGCACCGTTGCCATCAGTATTTTCATTATCTGCTTTGTTCTTTTAAACTAATATCCTTCCTGATATAAATGGATTTTTTGATCGGTCTCTAATTGATGATCATTAAATTGGCTCCAATATTTATTATTACAAATAAATACTGCTGCAGGGATCAGCTGTCACTTGTTTGTTTCTCTATGGATTCCTGAAAATGGAATTTCCAGA
Source organism: Vicugna pacos (assembly GCF_048564905.1). NCBI lineage: Eukaryota > Metazoa > Chordata > Mammalia > Artiodactyla > Camelidae > Vicugna > Vicugna pacos. The sequence continues at coordinate 53,870,899 of NC_132995.1, forward strand.
TCAAAATATGTGTTCATTTCTAATTTTGCTAATTCCCTGCCTAATTACCCTGAAAATAAGATGTAGTAGGTCATATTCCAATGTTTTATAAGAATGTTCTTTTCTCTACCATTTTGCCAAAGGTGGGTAGTACTTACCTACTATTTCCTTGAACTTATTTTTGCCATCATTTTTATATTCACCACAGAGAGAACACGTTCCGTACATGACACAAAACTCTGAAAAACATCATTAATATGGTTACATACATATTTATATTCAAGATACAAACAACGAACTTTAAATACACACACAAGTACATATGGCAAAGGAATTATTTTGTATTTAGGATATATTTTTATCAAAGTTATGTATACCTGTAAATTTGTTTAGAAAAACAGCGGTTCTGTGATGTACTCCCACAAATTTTCATCATACATAACCAGTTATTTAGTTATGTTCTTATGTCTGAGTAAATATTTCTGATCTTTGATTTTCAATCATAGTTTGATGGGTCAATTATTATATTAACTATTTAAGCTCTATTCACAGTTCAGCCACACAGGATATAAATAGCAGGAACAAAAGACCAGTGTCTTCAGGGACACTTTCAAATGGATAAATCAGAAGTTTAATTAATCTTTTGTCACCCCTCCTCTATTTTCATATTCCAGAGAAGTACCAAATTTGATTGGTTCAGCTTGGGTCAAGTGCCCTCTCCTTGAGCGAATGAGGGCAGGGCACCTTCACGAACAGTACCAGGAAAACATAATCCAAAGAGGGAACAGAATTCCCAGAAAGAAAATGCTTGGGTGCTGGGTAGGCAACAACAAGGACACACAAAAGACTGTATCAGTCAGTGATGGGTATATGTAGTAGAGGAGGATGCAGGGTTAGGGAGAAAAATTGTTGAGAGATGTGGCTCTTGGATATGCCTGTATAGGCTGAAGCTACAGACACCTATTGGGGGCTGCAGAGGGGCTAGGAGCTGAGAATTTATTCTTCCCAACCTGAGGAGACTGGTGAGAGGGCTGTTTTGGTTACCAGGCAGAGACTGGGCCTGAGCTAGGTGGGAGAAGAAAGGAAGGCGAAGTTCATTCTTGAAGTAGAGGAAAGCCTGGAGCAGGCATCTTGATAGAGAGTGAGGCTACCATCACTACTGGCAGTTGCAGATAGTGGGCCAGATAAGGGTATTAAATCTATGTATAAATTTGCAGTTCCACTTAAAGAATAGCTTCTAGTAAAGGTTCCTTGTGGAGAGGAAGTAGAAGACCTGATGGGAAGCAGGGTTCAAAAAGGAATGTCTGTGGTGCTATGGAGAAAGCCTGTTGATTAATCCTGACTGGTTCCTTGCCCAGACTCCTAGCCAACCCCCCAGAGCCCTTGCCCTGTAAGTGCACAGTCTCCTCAGCCACAGCGTCTCAAGCCAGGAGTAGTCCCTCGGGATCTTCATGGTCTGGGGTTCCCAGGCTCTCTCCAGCCCTTGCCCAGAAGGCAGTTGCCTTGCAAAGGGGAGAGATGGGGGAAAAGGCTACGTGCCAGTCACTCTAAGGAATTCAACAAAGTCCTGACTTGGTTCCCAAGAACTTGCAAGTGTATTTACCTTCCTACCCTGACCCTCCCAGATAATGAAAAGAAGCTGCAAAGACAAATACCAGGCAACCAGATTCGGATCTTCTAGGTAGAGCCAAAATAGTCCTAGGATTATTAAAAGATTCAAACTGCCAGGAGAACGCTCGAGTGAGGAGCCTTGGTCTCCAGAAGTGGCTATCCGGCTCCTTACCTTCCAGACCCTCTGTTCTCCTTTCTGTTTCTTTTCTCCTTACTCATCATTTCCTCCGTTTCTCTCCTTCTTCCGTCCCTCAGCTATCTTCCACAGACCCACCCCCTTTCTTTTCACTCTCCGAAATTGTACTTTACAGCCTTTTGGGAACTGAATGTTCCAAAACTAAGATTTGGTGGTGAACATTTTCACTAGACAGGAGGTCCTTCAGAACTCCCGACCAAATTTTTCTACTGAGCAGAAGAGAGGACCCTCTTTCCATCCGGTCCCGTCCTGGGCGTCCTCAGTGGAGGACAGACGGGGTAGGACGAAGGGGAGCCCTCGGTCGGGACTCGGAGAGGCTCGGGCTCGTGTCACCTTCGCCTCCGGAGGAGCCGGGCCGGCGGCCATGGTCCGGCACCCGGGATCTCCACAGCCGCTGGCACCCGCGGCCCGGGCTCCTCTTTCTGGCTGAGCTTGAGACGAAAGGACCAGATTTCCTTAGCCCAACAGAGGCTTTTGTGTCCTGTGAGACTTAGGAGGGAGAAATTCTGAATAAAATCAGACAAACTGAAATAGGATCAATTAAAATTCGGAATAAAATGGGACATCTGAGTGAAACACAGGACTTCCGACACAACATTGTAAAATGACTATAACACAATAAAAAAATGTTAAAAAACAAAAACAAAAACAAAAACAAAACCACAGGACTTTCAATTCAGATTTGGAAACGTCATCCAGCCAGAAAGTAAGACGCAATCACCTTGGCTGATTGGGGACTTCACAGCCCCTCACACCGACCATTAACTCACAGGGACAGAGGTGCGGTGTGAAGCCCCTCGGAGTGCAGGTGTCGGTGGGCGCAGCCTGTGCCCTTTACTCACGAGACTCAGGGTGACCCGATGAGGCTGGGGAACTGTCTCGGTCTCTAAGCCCTTGGCGGACGAGCCGGGGCCTCGGATGTCGGGATAGGGGCCGAGCCGCCCGGATCCAGCGGGGACACCCCGGGTTCGGTCCCCCTACCTGCCTGCCATGTCCCTCTGGATCCCGTCTACCCCAGAACGGGTTTCCAGAACCCAGACACACGAGGAGTCAGCGGAGTGTGAAGTACAAAGTCAAGGCAAAGGCCTGGAGGCGCCGGCAGGAGCGAGAGGAACTCGGGCATGGGGAGCTCAAAGTCTTTTTAAGTAGGACCGAGACCATCCGATCCTGAGAGCAGCACAAAGTGGGAGGCGGGAGCGGGACAGCACGTCCACTCCGCGCGTATCTGAGGCGCGAGTTCGCTTGCCGGCAGCTACGGTGGTGGGGCTGCGAATAAAAGACGGCTGGGCGCGGTCTAAAGGGAAAGCTGCAAGGAGACTCGAACTCGGATCACCCGGATTCAGAGTCCAGAGTGCTCACCATTACACCACGGAAACGCAGGCCAGCCCGCCGCTCCCCTGGAGAGCCAGGCGGCCATCAGCCCCGCGGGAGCCGAACCCGCCTCCTGCCCGGCGCTCGCTTCCTCCGCGACGCCAGGAGGCGCCTCACTCGCTTTCCGTCGGCGCGATCCCGCAGGTTTCTACCTCGTGGATGAGACGACGTCCGCTCGGGGATGATCCACAGGCAGGGCTTTTAAACCTTGCCCGAAATCCACCTGCTGTGCCGGGATTACCTCAGGTTTCTGCTCTGAGGTAAAATTCCCGCCAGGAAAGAAAAGATGCAAAAAGCGTTCCTTACCTTTTGTGTTCAGCTGTCCTTTTCCCCCCGCCCTGGGAGCTCTGCGACCCTCAGAGCAGCCCTCGGGTCTCCCTGGGTCTGCCCCGCCGTTGGACCGGAGGTGGAAACGGTAGAAGCCCGGCCGGCTTCCATCGGGGGCCTCATTCCTCGGCTGGGAGTCGTGTTCGGAGCCTAAAGACCCCTAGGCGGAGCCCCGCCAGAGCCTGGCCTCGTCTGCCCCGTGGGGGATGGTCGGGGGTAAGGAGGTGACAGCGTTTCTTCTGGCCTCTTTCCCCTCTCCCTTCTTTCTCCTCTTCGCTTTCCGGGTCCCTCCTTCCTGGCCTCTCGCGTCCCCGAGACTACAGGCGACGCTCGGTCTCGGGTGGGGAGCTCCGTGTACTGCTCGACTGGCTTCTACACGTTTCCATGCTCCTGACGTTTCAGGGCTTCAGCAGCCAGTGTGAGAGCTTCCAAGAGCGGCCCCTTTGGAAAGCCTTTCCCAGCCTCCCTTTGTGGGGAGGGTGCAACGCGCCATGTGAGCGCAGGGAAGGTGGTACATGGGGGACGTCTGCCCGAGAGGCGGGGTCGTCAGCTGAGGGGGCTCCAGGGTGGCGGGGACCTGGCGGCCAAGGCCATGGGGTCCCGCGATGGGGCGTCGTGTGCCGCTTCCTGGTGTCAGGCCCCGAGCGTGCCCCCGTGAAGAGCCAGCCCGTGTGCCCAGAGCCAGCGGGTCTGAATGGGCTTCCAGCCGAGGAGGGAGGGGTTGGGGAGCACGTTCGCTCCGCGTGGCAACAGCGTAAGATTTTATAATCCTGCTCTGAGCACAACAGGAGCCTACGACTGCTAACTGGAAGACCTGTGCTTCAAGCCCAGCACGGAACGTTCTAGTCTTACTTCCACTCATTCTCCTGCTTCTCAGAGTCCCAATTTACCAAGCCTCCCTCCTGAGCTGCTTTTATGCTTCAGGCAGCGACCTGTAGCTCTCAGTTCTTGTCCTCACTAGCTTTGCTCTGTGGGCGCAGGGCGTGCAGCTGTGGAAGCTCAGTCGTCCTGGGTATTGACGGAGCTCGGCCCAGCGCGATGGATTCTCGCCATCGGGGTCTCACCAGATGCCTCTGGTCTCTCTGCACCTTCTGGAGCAACCAACCACACCTTGACCTACCTGATGGGACCTGTGGATTCCACAGGACCTGCCATGCTGATGGAGGCTGAAGAAAGGGCGTGGATATCAACTTCTCAGACTCCAGGTTGGTGCATCTCCACAGTCAGTCATAACCAGCCATCACAGGGTGCCACCAACACTTTGATTTCAGGGTGTTGTGTGCTTACCGTTTTAAAACATTGAACAACATTGCTTTTTTATTTTTTTAATTTTTAAATTAAAGTGTACTCAGTTTACAGCGTTGTGTCAATTTCTGGTGTACGGCGTACTTTTTCAGTTATATATATATATATATTACTGTTTCGATTCATTTTGCATTACCACAAGATATTGAATGTAGTTCTCTGTGCTGTATAGAAGAAGAAGGTTGCTGCTTATCTACTTTATATGTAGTAGTGAGCATCCTCACATCTTCAATTCCCAATGAACCCCTTCTCATCCCCTTTCCCCCACTGGTGACCATAAGTTGGTTTTCTATGTCTGTGAATCTGTTTCTGACTTATAAATAAGTCCTTTTGTGGTTTTGTTTTGTTTTTTTAGATTCCACATGTAAGTGATAGCATATGGTATTTTTTTTTTCTGTTTCTAGCTTACTTCACTTTAAATGACAGTGTCCTGGTCCATTTGTGTTGCTCCAAATGACATTATTTTATTCTTCCTTACGGCTGAGTTGTATTCCATTGTATATACACACCACGACTTCTTTATCCAGTCATCTGTCAATGAACATTTAGTTTTCTCCAATGACACTGCTTTTTATACAGGTTTAGGTGTACACATACATGAAGCAGATATTACAGAGTCCTCTCGTATGCTCTGTTCTCCCTCACACAATTTCTTCTATTATTAATATCTTGCAGTCGTTTGCGACAAGGGCAGATGGATACCATGATCAAAGTGGAAGGCAGTTTTCCCAAAGTGAGGCTTATGCACTGCACCTCGAATGTGCTGACACTTACCATTTCCCCGAAACTGGCAATCGTGAATACACAAATTGTAGTATCGGGGAACTGTGTTTGAACTCTTTACTGCCATTTATGGTGAATAAGAGACCATTTATTCTCTTTAATAGTTGGGGTAAAGTCTTGGAAGGCACTTTTGGGACACATTTTCCCCAGAGGGCAAAGCTTCCTGCTCCCCTTCTAAGTTGCTTTGGGGAAAAAATGCTGCATTTCCTTCAGGTGACAGACTGTGAATTAACAACCTTCCAGGTGAATGAAGATTAAGGTCTTAATCCGCAAAATAGGAACACTTTATTTCAGACTAGTTCCACTCCCCATTTTCTGTTGGAAAGAGAGAGTTGGTCATCTTACTCCTTTACTGCAGAAACACCACTTGAGATCTTGAACTCAGGGAGACCTATGTGGACAGGTGACTGCCTCTCCGAGCCCAGGGAAGACAGATGTTTCTGATAGTCTACCTAGCTTTCCCCAGTTTTACTTTTGTCTTTTATATCGGACATGCAATAACCCCAACTCACAAGCAGTAGTATCTAGCACGGTGTCCAGGGCGTAGCAAGTCAGGCACCAGAACATTTTCTACCAACTAGGGGAGAAAGATTTTGTGAGTGGAGTATTTTCCGGGGTCTCTATTGGAACGATACAGTGAGGTTCCCGAAAGAGAGTCTGGGAATCTTTGCCCATCCTTCAGTGACTGGTTTCCAGCATAGGGACCTGAAACATCTGGTGTCTCTTCCTCGCTCCCACAGGAACATAAGTCAGCCTTGGACCAGTGTTTCCCTAGAGACACCCCATGAAAGTGCACACGTTCCCTTTCGCCTGTCTGTGGTCATGATCATCCTTCCGTGAGGGACCTTTTGGGGATTACAAGTAACCAAGGCTTACACGCTTTTAAAGGGGCCTTTCCGCTCACAGAGAACTGGTTTTTAGCGCAGACCTCAAAGGAACATCCCCTCAGTCTTTGGGCAGCGGCCTGTGGGACTTCTGCATCCCCTAATATAGACTCAGACAGTTTTGTCCTTGGAAATGGTAGGGTGCTTTTAAAATGCAAACTTTAAGAGTTTCCCTTAGTTTCGCCCTGGTTGTGGCTGTGTTCTTTATCGTGTAAAAGCCATTTCAGAATCTTGAGAGACATTTTCCAGCTTGGAGTTTTAAAAGGGGTGCCATGTGAATACAGAGTAAGGGAAGTTGGATTTACTTTCCTGAGAGAAAGAACAAAAGAAAATGACGACAACACACTGGGTGAGACACAGGAAACAAGCATTTTCAAGAGAATGAGCGTGAGGCAACAAAGGTTAGTGAGTGATCCCTGAGAAATGGAAAACAAACAAGTGAGCCCTGCAATTGCTCCAGTTTGCCACCTGGAGAGAGTTTCCAGGCAAGGTGAGAGAGGAGACGGACAAGAAGCCCCATGGATTTCACTGAGTGGAGGACAGTGAGCTGAGACTCTTGGTTCCTTCTCATCATCTCCCTTTCCCCACGTTGAGCCTTTTGGAGTTTGGTGTTCTCACCTGCTGATAACCCACAGTGTCCTGGGAAGAGTCAGGTTTAAGCCCTCTTCAGAAAGGAATGTGCCGCTCAATGTGAATCTCCCCAGTAGAATTAACACCATGCTTTACCCGCAGGGACTCCATAAATGCTGATAAATGATTAGGTACATAAATGGACGCCTCAACTGAGGTGACACTACGGGCCAAACTGATTTCTTCTTATGTTGGAAATAAACAATCTCCAAGAAAGACTATTAAACTCAGACAAGATTATTCTAAGACCTGAGTAATCTGGCAAAAGAAGGCTACCTTATAATTTTGTCCAGGCACAGACAAACCAAGGTCACTGTGCAACCGATAAAATCCCAAACTTCCTCTTCTCTTAAGGCAATGTTTTTCACATCTGTACTTCAGTCATAGACCTGCCTGTGCTGAGTCACAGTATTCAATATGGAACAAACCCTCCTTCCTCCCATCCTCCTTCGTATCTTCCAGCCAAAGCCCAAGTCTGATACGAGACTCCTTCTGATACCCTTTTCCTTAGATCATATTGTGTCTAACTGGCTACAAAGAACTAAAAACCCATATTGTTTAATGAGAAGTGTGTTCCTAGAGTTTGGCTTAAGTGAATTCACACGAGCTTTCCAGAAATGAGCATCTGCAAAGGGAGCCTCAGAAAGAAAGGTTATGTTGTGTGTCAGATAGCTAGGCTTAGAACTCCAGAACTTGCTGTTATCCTTAAGAAAAAAAAAAAACAAAACAAAGATCCTTTCTATCAAACCCTTTAATAAGTGACCTTAGGAGGTCAGACAGGATTGTCCCATGTGTTATTGAAGAGAGAGATTGAGGATAAGGTTCAGGGAGAAGGTTATTAAGGGAGACTGGTCAGCACAAACTTAGCTTAAAGAGACCTGGGATCTGGCAAAACAGAGAAACAAACAACGTTGTTGACCTTGAACCAGCAGCCAGTGCAGTAAGAGGTGAATGAGCTCAGAGATCACTCAGGGAAAGAGAGAGTCACCTTCTAACTTGCATCCTTCCCATGGAGTTGGAGCCTGAAAAAAAGAGGGATGTTCCCAAGAGATGGGTCACCATAACATAGCTGGGATTGGCTGGGTTGGTGGTTTCACAAGGGTGACAATGACCATAACCTCCAAGTGATCCACGAAGCATTCATGACGTAGTGATGGAAGGATAGAGCGGATTACTTTTCAACTCCAGGGCCCCAGGTTCATCACAACCCTGTTCACACTGAGGGATGATACTTCTGTGTGAGGACACTCAAAAGTACATTCTGTCCAGTCAAAACTAGTTGTCCAAATTCATCCTAAACTGAGGTGATTGATAATGAATTCATTACTCGGTTGACGTTCCTAGAGTCCTCGTGCAGTATTTGAGGTGCTATGAAAAATAACTTTCTATATCATTTATGAAGTAAGTACCAGCTTATTAAAAACCTTCAAAGTCTGACCCACAGCTTGCTCAGTGAGGAAAGCCAGGATTCAGGCTGATGAGTTATTTTGTAGTTATTTGTACAATGGGAAGCATTTCATCACTAAGACTGTATCCAGAGAGCGTATGTTCTTTATAAAACTGTTAGCATGGATAGAAAAATCAGGATTCTGTAGGAAAAAATGTGAGATAACTTATGGAGGAGAAAGAGTGCTGCTCAACTCCACTGGCCCACAGAGACACAGGAATCTCTTCATGCACTTAAACAAGCTGTAGGCCCGTGCCTGCCCCTGACATTGTGTAATAATACGGAGACCTTTAATTTACAGGATAAAGTGAATGAAGATGATGACAATGACCACAGCTTATCAGGAAAATCTAGCTTTGGGCTTTGGGAGTTGCAAATGGATTTGTATACAAGAGCAGTATGTGATTTTGGAAGACAACTTAGCAACATATTTGATTAAAATGGCCATTGAATATTTAGTCCATGTGCTGCCAATCACTTGATAGAGTGACTAGCCTACTTTGACTCTCGCCAACACTGACAATTTGAGAAAGGTCAAGGACTGACAGAAGAGCACATCCCCGCAGGAGTGGAGATACTTGTGACTTCAAGTAAGCCAAGTACCTTTTGTGAGCCTTTGGGTTCATCATTGTAGAGTGAGGAAATTTGGCACATTTTGTTTTTTCCCCCACAGAATTTGCGGCCCCACAGACAGCAGAAAATCGATTTCTTTCAAGCCTCTTCTGCGTCTCACACACCAATGGCATTAAGCAGTGTGGTTGGAGGATGACTTGGGGTCGGGAGAAGGTAAGCTTTCCTAAGTGGCTGATGCAGTCTTCCGTCTTTAACCTTGACACAAATGCTCCGGGGCACTTGGTCACACCCATTTCACCCTCAAGTCAGGTTAGTGCAGCAGCTAAACTGAAGGGACTGATGCTTCTGAGTGTCTCCTAAATCTCAGGGTCACCCGACCCAGGTGCTGAGAAAGTGAGGACTTCCTTTAGAACATCACTTTCCCCTGCCTGCCTGTCTTTCTCTTCTCAAGCTAATCTTCTATGTCCCTGAGCACAAGGGCACACAAACGCTGAGGATCATCAGCCTTCCCTGACCCATGACCTTGAACTTACCATGTTTTATTTTTCAGATCTAGACCAGGGCAATGGCACGTGTAAAACTCAAAGAGATCTGTCAAAGCAAGTTGCACGAACACTGCTTTGGATCCCTTTCTGTTCGATATGTGGGTGAAGTGGATGAATATAGAAGAGCAGCGTCATGCTGACAAGTCTTTCCAAATAGATGGTCTCTATTCAATGACATAAGCAGAAATTGCTTTTATCATTTAGACAGCTTGGAGACAGATTTTGTGGGACTACAACGCAATTCATATGTGAGAAGTATAAAATGTAGTGTTTAGTGACATTGCAAAAAACAGCAAATAGAGCAATCCACACCTAGAGGAGGAGTTTAGAAGACTGGCACGTCAAACCTGACGTACGTTTATGGAGCCAAGAAGTTGTCCAAGTGAGATGAGGATCTGAGCTAACAAGGGATGCAGTGAACAGAATATTGAGTCAGGACGGAAAACACTGTTTAAATGAATTATTCATTCACATGATACAATATTCTGCTCTTTGTCCTACAGTTTTTGTGATTTACACAAAACTGGCAAAGACCCAGAGGACAATGTCGTGTCATTCTACAAGTCTGCCATCTTTCACGGTGAAAAAGCCTTAAAATGTGTGAGCACTTAATGAGAAAGTGGTGTGACTTTATGACAGCCTTTAAGAAAATAAGACTTTCAAGGAAACACTTTATCTCTTGATATTTTTATAGACACAGGAGACAACACGAGAACTATGCTTGGATGACTTTTGGGAAGAGATAGGTTGGTGGTATCAGCACAAGTGTAGAAAGCGATCAAGAGTGGCTGGAGAAGGAGTGTCCCCATAGGTGGCGACGTTCATGAGACCCCAAGCGGCGTGGCCTAGGCAACTGGAAGGCAGGGGCCCCCAGGATTCCATGCCCCTCCCCCACCGTCCAGTTCTGTTATTGCAACTGCAGGCGGTTACCTGGCACGCCAGGGCCCGCTCCATCACTCCTGTTAGAGTCTGCGCAGCAGGCAGTGCCTGGGGCCCTGAGCTCTGTGCTCTTGAACGTCGTTTGTGTGGTTCGAGACCCTCAAGTGTTGTGAGCTGGTGATCCAGTTGTTGCCAACAGTAAGTTAAGTACTCCCGTTGTTGTCATGCCTCAATCCTGATTAAATTTATGTGGCTTCACTTGTTTTTAATCCATCATATGCTGCGTTTCTTCTCCCCAGCCCCCAGCTCTACATCCTCTACCTCACGTCACCATGGCAGAATGTCTTGGCCCTTTATGTGGTCCGAGGGCAGAAGTTACACTGTTGGAGATCAACCAGGAGCTGCACTTAGAGCTGACCAAACAGAAGCAGGACTTCCGAGATCTCACCCAGAAATTCCTTGTATGCCAAGCTACTACCTACTACCTGGCCAACCAGCTGCAGAAATACAGTAAGTCCTAAGGGTCATGGTCAGCAACGTGGGGAATGATCACTTTCTTCCCTCTCAGAAACGGAAACTCTCCAGACTTTCCCTTGCACCCCTTTGTCAGCATAAATGTCATTCTGAGCACAAGGCAGGAAAGGTAGAAGTAGCTATTTGACCCTCATTTCCCTGAGGATGGGAAAGCTGCGGCACAAAGAGTTGAGCAAATGTTCCAGGTGTGTAGTGAGCTGTAGTGTGCGACTAGAGTTCAAATCCCAGTTCTTGATGCCTCGTGAGATCTCTCTACAACAAGCTAAACTCTGTCCATTGGAATCTTTGCTGAGGTGTATCTGGTCTTGCATCACTGTCGCCTAAACGTCTGGGACTAATGACTGCCCTCAGCAAGCTTCCCTGAGGTCACCGTGGCAAAGCACTGTGCCAGTTACACTGAGGTCATGTGGTGACAGCACACACTGGGGGAAGCAGTGATAGCACCTGCTTTGAAGGAGCTAAAGGATGAGCCAAGTCCTCGTGGAAACCGTGGTCTCGATGAGTGATACCATTCAGACAGGGGCTCCCTGGTGAGAGGGAAGCTGAGTTTCCTGGGTGGAGGGCCTCCTTCCAGAATCCCAGGAGGTCATGTGACACCCTGTGTTGAGAGTCCGGATGTTTTCTGGAGAAATCTGACAATCTGCATCACCCAGTTTGTCTCTTGCTGTGCTGGTGAAACTTTGGTGATGTGGGTCAGCAGGAAATCCAGGCGACCTTGAAGGCTGGATCATGAGACATGTGGCCAAAATGAGAATGAGGGTAAGTGGGGGAGAACCCCATCCCTAGTAAAACCCACAGCAGTATGTGGGGCAGGCCCTTCCTAGTGCAGAGAAGATCAGAGACTCTCGGCCAGGCTTCCTGGGCTCATAATCCATGCTGCATTTCTTTCTGTGCCTCAGTTACCCTCTCTGTCCATCCAGTGTTGCTGCATGTTTGAGATGCAAACAATAGTAAATTCTTGTAAAACTCTTACAACAGTGCAGGCAGATTGTAAAGACACTTCCTAGCATTGCAACTTGGACTAACACAGATTATCCTAGTATTTTGGCTCATGTCTTTCACGTCCTTATAGTTTTATGCAACATATTTCACACAAGTGTATCCAGAAGAATTTTCTTTACCCTTTGAGGTACTTCTTCATTACTGAAATCCCAGCACAAGGGAACCATGAGTCCATTAGTCCTAGGGTCCATCCCAACCACACAGGAAGCCACCACTTCATGCCCGTGCTCGGTGTTTCACCTCTGAGGTTGCAAGTCTTGGTAGAGTGGCCCGTGATGCAGGGTCAGTCTCAGGAGATGTGAATTCTGACCTTTGCTAATGCCACTTTGTCTTCTTTACTTCCTTTCTGTGCCTTGGAGTTTCTCGTTCCTCAGCTCTGAAATGGGGACTAATGGAATGCCATGCAGTCGGGAGGCTGAGGAATGAGACGTGGAAATCCCTGCCTAGAGCCTTGTAGCAGGGTTACCTCTGACCTTGGGCTGGACCCTGCCTCCTCCCTGGAGGGCAGTGAGCACAGCAGGGTGTGCAGCTTTCCCCTGAGGCAGCGTCTCTGTTTCCTCAGAGTGTGAAGAGTGCAAGGACATCATTGAATCCGTGCTGGGGGAGAAGCTGCAGTTTCGGGTGGTGACGTTGGCAGAGAAGCTGGCAGAGAAGCTGGCAGAGAAGCCAGTGCTAGCTGATGAGAGGTTCAGGTAAGGAGGGCTCTGTGCAGGGGGGCTGGTGGGAAGTGTAGGCCTGTCCGAAGTGGGGCCGCGAGCGACTTTGGGCCAGGGGAGTGCAGAAATGGACATCACAGTACATGAAATTCACCAGATTCAAATCCAGTGAACAAGTCAGTGGCCTTTGGAACCTTCACCACGTTGTGCAACCAGTACCTCACTGACCTCTGAATCACAGTCCCCTCCTGAATCACTACACCTTGTCATCCTTCCTTGACTCTCTCATTCTCCTGTGCTTTCCACTTGTCACCAGCTGGACGTGTCCACACCATGTATGACTTTGTGACACTCACTGCCCAACATACCCTACATGGATCTTTACATGCAAAGGGGCATGGCTCCGTGAGACACTGAACAGACAGCTTCATGAAGCAGGCTTAGGAAGACATTAGGGTTTGTTGCCAGAAGAAGAAGATGACTGGGACGTAACGGAATCTTAGAAGAGTATCCCTGATACAGAGGAAGCCTTTGTTATACCATTTGTCTCCTCTTTCCACAGGACATTCCCCCCATATGTGCCAGAATTCTGCTCTGATGGCTCCTCGGGGATGTTCTCACAGAATTGCCTTTGAAACCTCTGACCACGTATCATCCAACTGTGCATTTTAACACCGTCTCTTCTATCTCTTCTTAGGGAATACGATACCCTAATTCGCTCTCAGGCACGAGAGCTGACCGAGTTACGGAGGAAATTACGGGACGGGAGAGAAGACTCTGTCCTGCTCATCCAGCAGCTGAAGGACATCCTCACCCACGATGACCTGGACAACAACCAGGGACAGGGCTTCCAAGAGCAGCTGACCAAGGGACGCAGGCTGGCAGAGCGCCTTGCCCGCAAGCTCAGCCCAGGTAACGTGGCCACAGGCTCTGATAGCGCTGAGCCTCTCAGGCAAAGCTTCCTGGCTCATAAGAGACTCCTCACCTCGACTAGGAGTGTGCTGTTTCCATGTTTCATTTTGGGGAGCATGACAGGACCAGGACTGGCTGAGTGGGAGGACAGAGGAGAAATGCACAAGATAGAGGTCACAGTGTTTCAACGACCTGCTTCCCCCTGATGGACGGTGGCCTTTGGGGCAAGAGAGCATCCCCCGGGGTTAAAGCCCGGGAAGGAGGATGTGACAGGGGGTAGCTTGTGGGAGTGGAAAGTGCCCTGCGCTATGCATCAAAGTTCCCAGACTCCAGCCTGAGTGTTGCCTTTACTGACTGTGAGCGAGTGATTGATTTTCCCTATTTCAGTGTCTAGTTCCTCTTCTGTACAATGGATCAAACGGTCTGTTGATGGTGCTGCAGTGATTAATCTGGGAATCTTCATGAATCAGTTCAGAAAAAGAGAAGCCCTTCACTGTGTAGGGTTGGATTGGGCACTGAACGTTGCTGAAGTTGTGTTGGGAAATTTGTCTCAGTGCGCAATTTCCATAGAGAGAATTTCCACTGAGAACACTCAGAGAGCATGTGAAGTTCCCAGGATCCGTGCACGTGGAGGCATGTGGGACAGGGTCGTTTTCCTCTTCTTTCACAAAGCAGAGGATCTCTATGAGAGCCGTGAAAGGGTGTACAGCCTGTGTCTAGGGAGAACTTTTTGGCCGGATAGATGAATGTGTTGTAGAGGTTGAGATGGGAGGTGGACACTTGTACAGTGGTATAGGGAACAAAGACCATTTAAATGTCGACCCCATGTCAGGTAGAGGGGACGGGATTGTCATCCAGCTGTTTGGTGTCACACTGAACGATGGATCAGACATCTGGACCAGGCCAATTATTTAAAGACATTGCATTGGAACCTGAGCACAGCAGTGACTCATACAAAAATATTTATGTTCCCATGGCCATATATAGCCATTCTGATTGCAGTCTGTGAATTGGGGAAAAGCTGACTGGATATTTGTGAATTTGTTCGCAGAAGTTGATGAAGATGAGGAATATAAACTGGAAGAAGAAACACTCACCCCCAGGTAACCATGAAGTCTTAGGAACCGGTAATGGGTAGGTGAGCTACGGAGAGGGTAGAAGAAAGATGAAGACGTGAGGGCAAGACAGTGTCATGTAGCAGATGTGAGAAACGCAAACCTGCAGATTGCATTGATTGATTTCAATCACCCAGCATGGAAGTGGCCCTTTCACTTGGTTGTCTACTGTTCTGTGGCCCTTGTAGCTACGGCCCAAGAGAATGTACCACCTTTAGGGTTTCCTGCGCACACAGAGACTGTGGATACTCTCCTAAATGAACACTAAGATGAGATAAATAAGTACTTTTACAGAGTTTTCAGTGCTTGTTAGTAAGGAAGGTAGCAATGGAATCAGCAAAGGAGGAACTCAAAAAATAAAGCACCAATGAAACTGCCTAGAAAAAAGCGTAGTTCTCGTGTGGCACCAGTAAGAGAAAGGCTTTAGAGGCCTTTCTGTTCCTAAATAGAAGGGATAATATCTCTGAGGCCCTAGAATACCTTGAGAGTTAGAATCACTTGACTACCTTATCTTAAACTGAATATGATAGAGGCAGATGGCAATAACACCTGGTGTGGCGGTTCACTTGTGCTTCGTGATCGTGATAGGACCACACTGGGATGTTTGAATCTCATTCCTCATCACATGCTGTGTGGCCAGTGCACCGAGCAACTACTGGTCTCTCCCTCTGCCACCCCCTGACAGCCACACTCTGCTTGACATCAAGAAGAATAGTTAGTTCCCTCTTTCTGAGGACTGACAACTTTCCTTTTCATGACTACATCCTATGCCCTCAATCAAAATCAGTTATGACAACATGGTGTCCGATGGACATAGCTGAATTTTCTGTCATCACTTTCCCACCTGATACAGCATTGAGCTGCAGGAGTTGGAGAAGGAGGAAGTGCTCCAGGACGGCCAGGATGAATGTGTTCTGAATCCTTCACTTCTCCAAGAAGGATCTGTCTGCAACCAGCTAGACAGTGAAGGCAACGTTGCAGTCGGTGAAGAGAAAGTCGGCCGTGCTCCGGATGTTTCTGGTGATTGCTCCTGTGTTCCAGAGGGTGAAATTCCAACTGACCTCCCAGGTAGCCTTTCTAGTTTTGTTCCCCCACACACTGTCTACAATGAAGAAAGTTTTCTATGGAATTAGACACTAGTGGTACATGCTGGCTTAACCCGGAGAACAGGATGGATTAAGAAAGAGAGGCATTTGTGAACCAGGAAGCCTTGATTCCTTTCTAGGCCCAATTCTTACAACTGAAACCCTCGAGCCAAAGTCAGGCCATGGGACCCACGTCAGGGGTGACAAACTTGCCCCCACTTTCGCGGAACATTCACACAAAATGTCTGTCAGACATCGTTTGTGTGAAGTGTGTCTTCCAACCTACAGTGATCTAAGTGTTCTTTTGGACACTGTCCCTAGCCTTTCTCTGCCTTAGCAAACAGAATGGTAGCCTCCCCTATATGTTAGGTCATGTGGTGTCTCTGGTTTCACTGATGTCAGTGCAAGTCTTCATCTTCCTGTTGTTGGCTTCTCTTAGTTAAGTAGATGTTTGAAAATCAGAAAAGAACCCAGTGTTCCTGTACCTTGCTCGGATGTTTCCATGAAGTAAGGCTGGGCTCTGGCAGTCTCTCCAGCCTTGAATGCCCATGGTTTCTGTGTAGCAGCAGATTTTCTCATGGATTTGAAGGTTTGTAGAATTCACCTGGTCTCAAGCACAAATTCCTCCATAGCATCAGCAACCGCCTTATGTGATGGGATGAAGCAATAGTATAGAAAGTCTTCTAGAAAGCACCTGAGCTGATTTCTAGGAACTTGAAGGAAAATATTCTATGAAATCTACAGTCTCAGAAGATGGGATAGTGGGAAAAAGCTCACCCAGATCAGCCAGAGAATGTCCCCCAAGCATTTGGCAGAAGTCCTGTGTAAATCTCCTAAGACTTAAGTGTCCTGAAATACCTCTCCTAAAATATTCTGTTGTTGCACTGAGAATATTAATGTCCTTGTGCTACCTGCGTGCAGTGTGTTGGCATGCGTGAGGTGTGATTAGTTCATCGTGACCTGCTGTCTCTGAATTTCTTCCCAGACAATCAGAATGACCGTGACGAAGCAGCTGGACAAGAGCCAACGACCCCCAGGTAATTCTGAGGATTTCTGGGCTGTTGATGCCAATCTTGACACCAGAAGACCTCAGATGCAGGGAAAAGATAATGTGCTGAGTATACCTTTTTGACCCATTCACTCAACAGCCCCATATGCACTTTAAAAATGTTGTTTCTTTCCATTGTGCTAGATGTGTGTGTTTGAATTTGTGACTCTCTCCAATTTAGTCATGTGCAGTGATTTGACCAAGGTGAACTAGCCAAACTTGGGGGTCTCAGCTGTCAGGAGTCCTCCCCTGTGTGGATAAAGGCAGGGTGAGATTCACATGTGTTTTGTGCCTGTTTGGCATCAGCATGTCGATAAGCATTTGACTGCAAGTGAAGAAAACAGACAAAAAGATTCAAAAGTATCTCAAAATGTTGAGAGTACACTCCTTCAAGTTAGGAGTTAGATGTGTGCAATTCCTAAAAAAGCCCTGTTTTCTTGGGCACCACATGTATAGCTCAACACAATGTATGCTGAAAGCAGGAGCCAGGGTCATAGTCCTCTCTGTTTCCTGGGAGTCATGCCTGTAACAGCACACACGGCGAGTCCAAGTGCTCCTTCAACAGCTGGTTGCATGGCCAGGGTTCGGAGCACCTGCTGCTCTCTCCCTCTCCCACCCCATCATGGCCACACTCTGCTTGACATATAGGAGGATACTAATTTCCCTCTTTGGGTGGCTTTCTGTGCCCACTCGCTATGCCCCTCTTTCCAAACCAGCTAGGAGAGCTTGGTGTTCGATCCTCGTAGTTGAATTTTCTGTCATCCCTTTCCCACCTGGCACAGCGCGGAGCTAGAGGCACCTGAGAAGGAGGAGGTGCTCCTGGAGTCCCAGGATGAATGTGTTTTGAATCCTTCACTTCTCCAAGAGGGATCTGACCGCACCCAGCTAGACAGTGAAGGCAAATTTGCACTCGATGAAGAGAAAGTTGGCCGTGCTCCGGATGTTGCTGGTGATTGCTCCGATGTTCCAGAGGGTGAAATTCCAACTGACCTCCCAGGTAGCCTTTCTATTTTTGTTCCCCCACACACCGTGTAGTCTGAAGAAAGTCTTCTCTGAAGGTAGACCCTAGTGGCACATATTGCTTTAGCCCAGAAACAGGATGGATTATGGCAGAGAGACATCATGTGAGCCAGGAAGCATCGATCCCTTTCTAGGCCCAATTCTTGCATCTGTGACCCTGGAGCCAAAGTCAGGCCCTGGGACCCAAGTCAGCGGTGACAAAGTGTCCCCTGCCTTGGCAGAACATCCGGAGGAAGTGTCTCTCAGACATCGTTTGTGTGAAGTGCGTCTTCCAACCTATAGTGATCTAACTGTTCCTTTTGGACAGTGTCCCTGGCCTTTCTTTGCCCGAGCAAACAGAGTGGTAGCCTCGCCTATATGTTAGGTCATGTGGTGTCTCTGGCTTCATTGATGTCTGTGCAAGTCTTCATCTTCCTGATGTTGGCTTCTCTTAGGTAAGTAGCTGGTTAAAACCCAGGAAAGAACCAAGTGTTCCTGTCCCTTGCTCGGATGTTTCCATGAAGTAAGGCTGGGCTCTGGCAGTCTCTCCAGCCTTGAATGCCCATGGTTTCTGTGTAGCACCAGATTTTCCCATGGATTTCAAGGTTTGTAAAATTTATCTGGTCTCAAGCAGAAATTCCTCCATAGCATCAGCAACCGCATTATGTGACAGAATTAGCCAATACTGTAAATAAAACTCAAGAAAACATCTTAGCTGATTTCTTGGACCTTTGGAAAAATACACTCTTTACTAGACAGAGTCGTAAGTTGTGGTATTGGAAGAACGCTCAAGTAGATCAGCCAGAGTACTTGAGCGAAACATGTTTCATCATTCCTGTCCAATTCTGATAAGACTCAAGTGTTGTGAAATGTCTCTCCTAAAATTTTCCTGTTGTTGCACTGAGAATATTAATGTCCTTGTGGTACCTGTGTTCACTGAGTTGGTATGTGTGATGTGTGATTTGTTTATGGTGACCTTCTGTCTCTGAATTTCTTACCAGAAAATCAGAATGAGTGTGTCGAAGCAGCTGGACAAGAGCCAATGACCCCCAGGTAATTCTTAAGAATACTGGGCTGTTACTGTGAATGTTGACACCAGAAGACGTCAGATCCAGGGAAAAGAGAATGTGCTGAATATGACTGTCTCATCCATTCACTCGACAGCCAAACGTGCACTTGAGCAATGGTGTTTCTTTCCATTGTGGCAGTTGTGTGTGTTTAAATTTGTGACTCTCTCAAGTTTAGTCATGTACAGTGCTTTAAGCCAGGTCAACGAGCCAAACTTGGGGTTCCCTGTAGTCAGCTGCTGTCTTCTCTGTGGATAAAAGCAGGGTGAGATGCACATCTGTTTTGTAGCTGTTTGGTGTCAGCATCTGGATAAGTATTTGAGTGCAAGAGAAGAAAATACATTCATATTCTATAACAATGTAAGGAATTTTTGCTTGAATGCTGATTTATATTCTATATTTTCTCAAAAGATGTATTCACTTGAGCACTGCATATATAGTTCAACACAATATCTGCAAAGTGGACCCAGTATTTAGTCCTCTGTGTGTTCTGGGAGTCATGCCTGTAGCACACAGGGAGAGTCCGTTTCCTCCCTCAACAGCTGGTTGTGTGGCCAGGGCTCGGAGCGCCTCTTGCTCTCTCCTCTCTCCCTCTCCCACGCCATGGCGGCCACACTCTGCCTCACATATAGGAGAGTCACTTCCCTCTTTAAGGGGCCTTCCCTCTGGCTTTCTGTGACCACTACCTATGCTTTCCTTCCATAGCAGGTGATCTGATTAGGTGTCTAACCGTCTTAGTTAAATATTCTGTCATTCCTTTCCCACCTGGCACAGCACGGACCTACAGGAGTTTGAGAAGGATGAAGTGCTCCACAAATCCCAGGATGAAGGTGTTTGGGCTCCTTCCCTTCATCAGGAAGGTTCTGACGTCTATGAGACTCACAGTGATGGAAAATTTGCATTTTATGAACAGAAAGTGATGTCTACCCTGGAGGGAGCCGGTGGTGGCCCCCATGTTAAAGAGGATGAAATTCCAAGTGACCTCCCAGGTAGTCTGCATTGTCTTTACCCCACACGATTTGTCTAGTCTATGAGAATTTGTTGACATGTATACATTATAAGCTTACATTGTGTTTCGAATCAGGCCCTACTATTGCCTTCATTTGTTTCTTTATTTATTCATTTGGTTATTTGCAGTATGTTTAGTGTACAACGTGTCAGTTTCTGGGTTACAGCATGATATTTCAGTCATACATATGCATACATATATTCATTTTTATATTCTTTTCCATTGTAGGTTACTACAAGATATTGAATAGAATTCCCTGTGCTATACGGAAGAAATTTGTTGTTTAACGTCCTTTATATATAATAGTTAATATTTGCACAACTGGAACTCCCAGTTTATCCCTTCTCTCACCCCCTTTCTCTCCAGCAACCATAAGTTTGTTTTGTATGTCTGTGAGTCTATTTCCGTTAGGCAGGTAACTTCATTAGTGTCTTCTTGTTTCTCGTTTATATTCCGTACATGAGTGATATCATGTGGTCCTTGTCTCTCTCTTTGTGGCTTACTTCCCTTGAACGAGCATCTCTAAATTCATCCATGTTGCTGCAAATGGCCCTATTTTATTCTTTTGTACGGCTGAGTAGTATTCCATTGTACAAATATGCCACAGACTCTTTATCCAGGTATCTGTGGATGGTCATTTAGGTTGTTTCCATGTCTTGGCGATCGTATACGGTGCTGCTATTAACATTGGGGTGCGTGTGTCTTTTCCAATTAGACTTCACTCTGGATGTATGCCCAGGATTGGAATTGCTGGATCATATGGTAAGTGTGTTTTTAGTTTTTGAGGAATCTCCAATCCTCTTTTCCTGTAATGGCTGCCCCAAACTGCATGTCCACCAATACTGTAGGAGGGTTCCCTTTTCTCCACACCCTTTCCAGCATTTAGGGTTTGTGAGCTTTTTCATAAAGGCCATTCTGACTGATGTGAGGTGATCCTTAATTGCAGTTTTGATTTGCATTTGTCTGATAATTAGCGGTATTCAACATGTTTTCATGTACCTCTTGGCCATTTGCATGTCTTCCTTGAAGAATTCCTTTTTAGGTCCTGTGTCCATTTTTGGATATGATTTTTTGGGTTTCTGTTGTTGTTGTTTTTAAGCTGTATGTGACGTTTGTATACCCTGGAAAGTCAACCGTTGTCAGTTGCATCATTTGCAACTATTTTCTCCCATTTTGTAGGTTATTGTTTTGTTTTTCTTTTGGTTCCCTTTGCTGTGCAAAAGCTTCTAGGTTTAATTACGTCCCATTTGTTAATTTTTGCTTTTTCTCATTTGCCTGGGTAGACTGCCCCAGGAAAACATTGCTAAGATTTATGTTCAAGAATAATTTGTCTATGATTTCTTCTCAGCGGTTTATAGTGTCTTGTCTTGTATTTAAGTGTTTAAGCCATTTTGATTTTATTTTTGTTTATAGTGTCCTCACGTCGTTGATATATGTGTGCCTGTCCAGTTTTCCCAACGCCGCTTGCTGAAGGGACTGTCTTTTCTCCATCGTATATTCTTGCCTCCGTTGTAGAAGATGACATGATTGTAATTCTGTGGGTTTATTTCTGGGCTCTCGATTCTGTTCCATACAATTGCCTTTAAAATAACACATTCCCTGAGTTAGTGAACATTACTCGATTCCTAGTCATGTTTGTCTCACTGGCCAATCACTAGACCAAAGGTGGTCCTACCAGACTCCCATAGAGCTCTCCAGTTGTGTCATAGGAAGTAACTTTCTGGTCTCCTAATTTTGAATGACTCTCTTATCTTGCGTTTCATGCTCTAATTTTGGTTCCTGAGCAGTGTCCTTGAGTTTCTAGACCTGTCCTAGGGTGTTGGCAGTCTAGTTTATATCTTTGGAGATGTCACTTCTTTGATTGTTTGTGTCAACCCAAAAGTATCTCCTTCCATTTGTCTTATCTTATCCAGAGGCTTCAGAAACCTGAACACAAGCACCACTATCATCTTTGGTATGTTTCTCTGAAGCAAGGCAGGGTCCTGGAACGTGCAACCAAATGAATGGCCACCCTTTCTTGGGGGCACTGAAGACCGTGTTGACTTGTGTTTAGATTCTGCTCATCAGTCTAATGTCAATGGAGAATGTATCTACCCCAGTAACAGACAGCATTTCAGATGGAAAAATTCTGAATATTAGTGCAAACTTCTAAGAAATAGCTAGGCAGTCCCTCAGGATCTGTGGGTAAAAGGATGTGGTTACTGTTTGCCTAGACTCAGGACATAGTGTGGGGACATCCTGTCATATTAAGGAGACGTGTCCAGGGGCTCAAGAAGCATACCAAGTGCCTTCTTCTAAGGTTCTGTCTAGGGCCTCCCGGAATATTTCTCCCACACTACCCCGTTACCACATTGCATACGTGCATGTTGCTGTGCTAAGTTTTGCATGGTATTGATCATAGGGAAGTGGGTTTTGCCCAATGTAACTGTTCTGTGAACTCATTTACAGAAAAGCAAAATGATCAAGATGGTGTGAAAGGAGCAGAGCCAATCGTCCCCAGGTAATTTTGAATATTTTTACCCTGTTGATAAAATGTGACTTCTGTAGTCCCCTAATCCAGGGTCAGCAGGAAGTGCTGAATACAACTGTATGGTCCACTTTGCCAACCAGAAATTATCTTTTTTATAATCTTTTCTGCTTTCATTGTGCTACTTACATGGTTTCCTTTTCTAATTAACTTCTTACTTTGGTTTTCTTTTTGATACTCTGATTTTCATGCACTCATTTTTTCTCTCCTGTGTGATTGACAGAGTGAGATGCAAATCTGCTTTCTGCCTGTTTTGTGTTCGCATGTTGGCATGTGTTTGATAGCAAGAGTGTAAATAGACAGTAACAGAATTATATTCTGCCACAATAATCTTACAAAGAGGCCTTGGTAGCACGAGATTTCTGGGACACTAGGGTGCCCCCAAAGCTATATGCACTTTCTCTCTCCATGTAGCACTGAGTGCAATCGAAATGAAAGGGTGAAAGGCAATGTTACGTGGCCCTATGTTATGGGTCATGATTCTACGGTATAGAGAGAATCAGTCTCTTTCTTCATCAGCTTGTTATTTGGCCAGGGTCCTGAGCACCCACTGTCAATTCTGTCTCCTGCTCCTCTGAAGAAACACACACTGTCCCACCAGAAAAGATATTTTATCCTGCTTATTGGGTCAGCCTTCGGCTTCCTTCACCACTCAATTAAACATTCCATCGAAAGGAGAAAGGAGTCTAGATTTCTGATTGCTATTATGGTAATCTTTGGTCTCCCTACCCACTAGGCTCAGCACGGAGCTGCCGCAGGTGGTAGAGGATGACATCCCACTGCCCTCAGTGGAGGAATCCTATTTGATTTACTCAGTTCTTCGAAACCTGTCAGACTCCTTCTGGCCTTCTAGGAGCGCTGCCATCTACTCATTCGAGGGATTGGAACTCTCTTATGCTCGGGATGTCACCAGTGAGTACTTTTATCAGTATGATAAACCTCCAACTGGACTGCCAGGTGGACTTTGTGTCTTTTGTACTTCACACCTCTGGCGGTGCTGAGCTATGGCATCCCTGTGGGCACACCCTATAGAGATATATTGAGAAGGTTTAGGTCCCAGAATTGAGTTTTAAGCACAGACATCATGTGGGTAAGGGAGCTGTGCTCTCTTCCTCATCCCAGGGCAACCATATGCTTTGGGCCTCAAAGTAGATCACTGAACCCAAAGCTAGGGTGTCAATGTCACTCACCTCTGTGCCTTTGTACTGAGGTGCCTTTTTTCCTGATTCCCATCAAATGTCTCTTCTTACTTATAATCTTCTCATGTTCATACCCTAAAATACCCCTTGAGTTTCTATGCGTTTCAAAAGATGTTGACAGCCTTAACTACATCTCTGGATTTGTTGTTTCCCTGGGGTCACTGCTGTCATCCCCAGTGTCTGTCTCCTCTAACTTGACTGTCTTAGTGGAGCAGCAACCTGAACAGCAGGACACAAGCAGCTCTACCATCACCTTGCATGTATGTTTCCATGGAGTGCAGCTGAAGCCAGCATTTCCCCGCTCCATCGAGGGTTGATGTTTCTCTTTAGCAGAAAGCTCATTTTCATGCTAGGGTTTGTAGATTCCAACCAGTAGTCTGTTTTCAGTGTATAAATTCTGCTAAACCACCCAGCATACAGTGAGGGAAGGGCTGAATATCCCGGTATTCTTTTTAGAATGCAGATGGGCTATTCCTCAGAATCTGTGGGGAAAAGATACATTTCACTTTTGACTCAGACTTGGAAAACGTGAGTGTGGTGAGGATCGACCTGACTGAGGAGAGACCGCCCAGTGATCAGGAAAGCAAACCCAGGCACTCCACGGGAGGCCACGGGAGGCCTCCTGGGATGTTCTTCTTCCATTATCCTCCCGTGCTTCTGGTGATACATTTTCCCTGCGATAGTATTGGATACCTCCGTATTAACACGTATAGTGGGATCTGATTAATGTTTCTTGCCCTGTCTGAATTGATCCATAGACAATCATACTGTTGTTGAGGAAGAGAAAGGACAAGACTGCATACGTTCCAGGTAATTCTGAAGAATCATGGGTTTTTTGTTTCCCTTATGCTAATTAATGATTGATTGATTGATTGATATCAGAGTCTAGTCAGTTGACAATGTTGTGTCCATTTCTGTTCTATAGCGTAATAACGAATCATGGCTCTTAATTTAATGTTGACATATGGTGAGGTCAGATCCAGAGAAATGAGAAACTGCTGCAGATACCTCATTCTTCCATTCAGAAAACCACAGTGTGTCCCTGTAACAGTGCTGTCTGTTTTGACGGTGGTACTTTTATAAGCCCCTTTGATAATCTCCCTCAAAGAGAGTAACTGCTTTCAGTTGCTGCAGGGCTGCTTATTAGTTCCAGGATTTCTTGGACTCCCCTCATCTCTATTTTCATTCAAAGCAGCATAAGATGCATATTGGCCTCTGCTTCTTTGTTCTTACCACACTGACAAGTATTTCCTAAAAAGAAATATACCTAGAAAAAGGACACTCATGTCACATCTCAGTAGTAGAGAAATGGCATTGGAGACACAGGATTATGCTGCCAGAGTCTTGTTCACTCAGCTGTTGTATGTCAATTTCAACCAACTCCGTGCAAGGCTTCAAGCCTCCTTTGCAGTTTCTGAGTGTGTGTGTCCTCACTGTTGTGGACTGGGGTAGTTCTGTCTCCTTCGTCCGGAGCTCATTTTCTGGTCAGTGCTGGGACCACCTCCTGCTGTCTCTCCTATTCCCACTGTAAGCACACTCTGGCCCCAGATGGAGGACGATTGTTATATCTCCCTTTGTGGAGAATTTCCATTTGTTTTCTGCCACCAGTCCCTTAACGCTCCCATCAAACCCAGCTAGGACCCTGTGATCACTCATCCGTTTTGTTTAATCATCAGTCCGCCTGACTCCACAAGGCTCCTTAGTGAGCAGCCGGTGGGAGAAGAGAATGAAGACCCACAGGATTCACTGGATGAATGTTATTTGACTAGTTCAGTTGGCCATGACCTGTCAGACTCCTGTAGGCCTTACAGAGGTGTCTCATTCCCATGGGACCAACAGGGAGTCTTCTCAGCGCTTGCTGTAGATGGTGAGTACTCCCCTGGACAGGCCAGACAGCTCCTAATGGTTCCCCAGGTATCCTCTCTAGTCTTTGTAGTCAACAACCTCTATAGATTATGTCAGTCATTTCTGTAAACAAGCCCTGAGACTTCTGTTGATTTGAATCAGGCTGTTGGATCTAATTTGCAGAAGGCATCATGTGAGTAAGAGAACTTTCCTTTCCCCACGTCTCAGGATGCCTTCTGTCACCTGGACCACCTTCACCATTGCAGGCTGTTGGAATCAAGTGAGGCTGGAGACGGGAAGTGAGATGTGTGGGATGTGGCCCAGCCCTGCCAGGCCATGATTCAGAATGGGCAGGAGAGGTGAAAATCCCACACACAAATGGGCTGAGGTGAATGAATGGGACACATCAATTATCCTCGGATCCTTCCTCTTTGTGGATTCTGATCATGGCCTGTGAACAGTGTGTACAGCTGTGATACTGGCAGTGAGGCCACAGGAGATCTGCTCTTTCGCCCCATCCGCCCTGATCAGGGAGAAATGCTGTAGGCACAGCACAAACACTTGATCTTTAAAGACAACTTCAGAATTTTTGGAGGCTTTTCTCTACTTTCCAAACTAATCCTGTTGGGGATTCCTTGTGATGTTTGATGAAATATTTTGCCTTTTCCCATGCAAATGGAAAGAATTTTCAAAGCATAGTTTAATAAAACCCATTTGTTGGGAAAAGGGAGAGAAAACGAAATGAGGAAATGAAGCAGTGATATTTAAAATCAATGCTAGAATGTGATTCAAAATAGCATTTGAACATGGTTTTACTGGGCTTGAAATTGTTTCACATAATAAAGTTTTTAATTTCAGAGATGTTACCCTTCACACCAATGTGAATTATCAGTTAACCTTGTTCAGTATCCTGAAATCCAGTGATTAATGATGAATAAACTGTCTGGAGGGAAAGAGAAGGGCACAAGAGGCTGAGAGCAGTGATTCTAGGAAAAGCCCAGGAAGCTCTACAAGGTCCTGGTGCAGGGCTGGGGTCAGGAGGGGCAGCTCACATCCAGGGAGGAGTTGAACAAGGGGGATTTGGGAAGTGATGTTCCCGAAGAAAGAGGGGCCAGAACGTAGCAGGACAGTCCAGGCAAGGTGAGGATTTGAGTTCATGTAGGGAGAGTGGGGAGTACCAGTTTCCACAGGCTGAGTTAGACTGGTGAGACTGCTGATAGTGTGGAGAGACAGAATCAGAGGAAGCAGTTAGAAGGACGTTGGATCAATCACCCATGAGACTCAGACAGAGTGCGCCCTCTGGAAGACGACGTGGTAACAGACACAGGAGAGACACGTTTAAGAAACACTGAAACAAACCTTGTTGAGCAGGCGGGTCTTGAGGGCGGACCTGTGAGGGGAGCCCCACAGCAATGGGGAGCAGGCCCCGTGGGCCATGAGCCCACCTGAGCCTGACCTGGACTGGATGAGCTACTTGAGCTCTTTGGTTAGCCCACTTTCTGAGAATACGGATTCATTTCACGGTGAATGTAAACATGTTTGATGAGGAGCAGTGCCTGGTGCCCCTGCAGGGGGGTGTAATATAAGGAATGTGCACTGTATCATCTCCCAGAAGAACCAGACATCCTGATTCTGTAGCTTCCAGTAAGGGACTCAGACCTCAGCTACCCTACTTACAGGTGCTAATATCCACCAGCCCACCCAGGACACATGTAGCCACAGGACGGATCCCCGTGTGGTGGCTGGAAGGCCAGTCAAAACACACGGGGAAGGGAGTTGAGAAGGCTCTAGAAGTGGGAAGAGTTCTCATAACTTGGTCCCCGTGCTATAGTCTCCCAAGTCCCTTTTCTAGTGGAATTTGAAGCCTTTAGGCCCTACTTCTCTTGTTACTTCTGTATTCTACTTAGACATCAACGATTCTTTGTCCTCCCTTCCCTGAGGCCTGTCCAGAACCTTGTCTCCAGGCTACAAGGAAAGGTCGCTAATAACAGACCCATAGTCATGACCTCATCTGCCTTCCAGTACCCTCTGGACCCAAGTGGGTGATTTTTGATCTCAGCGATGTTGCCGCCTGGCACCTGCCATCTCAGCGTCCCCAGGCACAGCCGTGAAAATGAAATCTCCTTCATGTCCATGACGTGTGCCTCTGTTGTCTGGCTGACTGGGTCGTCTCCGTGATAGGCAGCGACGGCAGAAATGGGTGTCATGGGAGGGGCTGACAAAGGGAAAGTTGCATTGGCCCTACTGAACTGTTCTCTCCTTTCAGGTGACTCCTGGGAGGACCGTCCCCAAGGGCCTTTGAGTTTCCAAGGGTCAGAGATGCAAGCTTCACAAGCACAACTGCAGACAAGCTCCCAGGTGACCCATCACCTGCAGCTGCAGCGGGACCAGCAGTTTGACTGTGGTGACGGCAACGCCAGGCTCGGCCTTTCCTCCACCGTGTGGGGCTTCACAGCCAACACTGAGTTTGGAGACCAATGGCCGCCCCTCCAAGGTAAGAAAGAAAAGGAAGCTGTAGTCCAAGAGCTGGTCGTTCCAGGGCTGGGGGTGGAGGAGACAGTGGGGCCTCTGCCATGCCCCTTTCAGGTCCTCTCGAAATCCTCAATGCCCTAACAGAGGGTAGCGAGCAAGAGCCTTAGATTTAGGGCCGGCTCTGCCCCAGGTCCTGGGTTTGCAAACGCCTGGTTTTTTAACTGAAGCAACTTATTTATCTTCTGAGGTATTCACTTCTTTTTTCCCTTATCTGACCTCCCGAAAGTTAAATCTGCCTTCCAGGGTTGTTTTCAGTGTTCAGAAACATAGTTCCCAGAGTCCCTGGTTCGATAAAACCTGCGTCAGCGCACCTGTGACTGTGTGTTCTCTACCCATGTATCTTGCTGGAGATTTCACACTTACACAGTGCGTGCAAATGCAGTCTCTCAGCTGAAATGCGGGACTTTGGATGGTCAACACTTTCTCTAGACCCCGTCTTCCCCCGCTTTCTCAGAAAGGCACGTTTGCCAGTGTTCTCTTCTCATCATCCATCCTCAAGCCAATTTTCCCCTGTCAGGTGCACTCAGTAACAGTGAGTTTCTAACGTTATGTAGCAACGTAAAGACTGACCGTACACTTCAGTCTGCTGTTTCACATGGCGGTTGTTTTTCTGTTTTTAGCCCTTTCTTTAAAAGAAAGAACCACCTTTGTAGATGAGGTGAGCCCCTCAGGTTCTTTTCTGATACTCCATTTAATTTGTCCTCTTCACTCATCTCCACGGTCATGTCCTCAGTTTTCTTACCATGATCCCACTCTTCTCTGATTTTCGTAAATGAGCTTTCAAACCCTCACGTACATGTCATCTCAGACGTATTCATCTTTCCCCTCTACTGCTCTCAGTATCTCCATTAGAGACTGGGCCCGCCTGGTGCTCATCTGTCAGGCAATGGCCTCATCTGAGAAATGAGGAGAGGGGAGGTGAGAGAAGAAGGAGCACCACTGACCACCTTACAAAGATCTCATGGGAAGGGCTCAGGGCATGTTAGGGGTGTGTGGCCATGACAAGTGCCATTAGCCCTAGTGGTATTTCTTTGTGTTCCCTTCCCTCTGGTCTCTCTTTTTCTTGACCTTGCCTTCCTACATTCCTGGCCAGGAATCAGCCCCACTGGCTCAGTCGCTCTCTCTCCTGCTCACTTTCCCCGGAGGCCCGAGTATGAATCCAGGCATCACAACAGATTTTGCTGCAATGCCTAGTCTTCATGCCCTTTATTCTTATAATCGCCCAGATCTAATAGTTCATGTTACCACCTTACCTCTCTTATTCCTCTTATATGTTTCTTTTTCCTTTTTCAAAGTCAACTCATCAGAGGCTGTTACAATGATGCATTGCACATCTCAGTTCCAATATCCATTTCTTCCTTTATACACACACACAATTGTGAGAGTTGTTGTATGTTTTTTAAACATCTTCCATGCCTTATTTAGCTTGAGTATGTATAAACATTATATATAGCGTATGAACATATATATGGGAAACATATGCTGATACACATATGTAACAATTTCCCGTTTGGGACTTCCCCAGTTCTTTGCATGTTGAGGTTTTGTTTCAACATTGAATTTGTTTACTTTCTACAATCCCTTCCCTTCCAGCAGTATAACCTCTGAATGCCCTGATTTCCTTGCCTTTGTCTTTTCTAACTGGGAAATTTTTGTTTTCATGAATTCTATTTTTCTTTAACAAATATTCTTTTGGCAATGTGAAGATGTTTTCCTCTTGGCAATCTTACCAGAAATACATAGTTTGGGGACGATCAACAAAAGTGAAAACTACCAAGGTGTCTCCACTGGCTTCACCTGGCAGGGACGTTGAGATGGCCTCTTTTGTTCCTGGACACTTTGCTTACTTGATGTTCCACTTGGAAGACGAGTAAGTCATTGTAAGGTCATGTATAACAGTGGATCCTGTTTTCTGTGGTTTTATCTTCAGAGCTGGATTTGGATGCTTCCATTGGAATGAAGAACCCCCCCAAGGTGGAGGGTGAGGGCTCAAGTGCCAGCCAACATGAGTGTCAAGTCTCTAGCAACAGCAATGCCTCCAGTGTCCTGAAACAGAAGATTCTGCGAAGAAAAGTGCTGCGCAGCAAGTGGAGAATTGCATGCAGATTCCCTGGACTTCAAGCTTAGGGGACAGAGGTAATCACATCTAGGCCCTTCCATGTACGTCTTCCCTGTTGCTCCTCATCTAAGATTACAGCTCAGACTCCACTCTCTTTTCTCTTCCTTGTTCCTTCACTGAAGAGTTGATCCTACCTGCGTCTGGTCTTTCCTCGGTTTTCCGTGGGAGTTGCCACCCTGCCAGGCCCTTCCATCCCCACTTTCTGTTTGTACTGTGAACTCTGCTGTGTTCCTGCTGCTGCTGCTGCTGCCCTGGTATTTCTTCTCACCTCTACTCGTAGCTACTGGGAAGCCCGGCCCCGCGGTCCTCCTCATCAGAAGAGCATCATTTAGGGCCCTGAACACGGGGTTCTTTGCCTGAAATCACACACTCCCTTGGTGTCATTGCCTTCCTTTCCCTACCCTTCCTCCCTCCACTCCACTGCCTCTTCCAGAATCACTGACGTCATGAATCACATGCACATGGGTTGGGTTTTGCAGAACACAGCTAGGACAACCTTCACTCCTCGACGTCTCCACGTGAATAAAATTGGTACAACTGAGGAATGAGAACCCTGGTTACAAGAACCAAATATAAATCTCTGTCATAGGTAGGAGCGCTGGACTGGCCTGGAGTCAGGTTTCTCGCCAGACACTGGTGGTCAGCTCTGTGCTAATGTCCATGGGGCTCCCAGTGCCTCACTGGAGCTGGCATTAGGTGGAGGATGGTAGATGGCACCCTAAAGGGACATTGGCCAAAAGCAGAGGCACAGGCCATGTGTTGACAGAACACAAAGAGCGTGACGTGCCTAGGGTTTCAGACCTCTCTTCCTTTTACTCACATGACTCTTACTACATGTTCAGTGAAAGTCCAGGAAAAAACATGGGCTGAGTTGGCATCTGACGCCAGGGAATCTAGGAGAGCATCCCAGTGAATTAACCTGGGGCAGATTTATGAAGACTCAGGTATACAGGATACAAGAAGATCATTGCCTCAGGCAAGGCCGTTTGAGAAGGCAAGTGATTTCCTCTAGACTGTGAGAAGGAAGGTGAAAAAAAATCTTCATGGCCAGCGGGACAGGAGTTCATGGTGGAAGTAATGAAGCAAAGGAAAAAGAAAGGTGTGAAGTAGTGTAGGTCTAGTGGGTAGCTCTAAATCTTGCTATCATGAAGAAACGCTGGGTGAGCTTGGATCTATCTAACATGAATGACTTGACCCAACCCCTTGATATTCTGATTCTAACGTTCTGAGGTGAGGTTTGGGCATTAGTATTTTGAAAAGCTCTGCTGACATGCATCTAGGGATTGGAAGGACTATGGATCTGGTGGAATATCAGGAAGCAGTAGAGGAGTGTCCCAAGGATCCTTGCTCCAGACAGCAGTCTGTTTCTGAATGTATATGAGGGATGCTCAGCCCATCCGTCCGTGGGACATGTGAGAAAGGCAGCACTTCGGTCCAGGTCAAGGGCAATCAAAAGTCAGTTGGTTGCTGAGGAGCCAGCAGTGGGGATCTGGCTAAGACTCTGCAGCAGCTGTGAGGTGGCGTGTCCCCAAACACTGGTGGGGCGAGGACAGGGGACCCTAGATTCTGCACCACAGTCTGCACGTTTGTTTCAGGAGGGATTTCTTCTAACGTGTGGATCTCACTTTTCCCTTCAGCCAGCCTCGGGCTCGACCTTCAGCTCCTCCTATCAAGACGATCCCGGGCTGCTCTTGCCTCTTCCAAACATGTGGTCATCCCCCCAGGCGCAGCCATCAACAGAACCCAACAGAGACCCACATTTGATCCCTCTGTCATTCTCCTTGTCCCTCTATCTCTCCTCTGTCTCTCTATCTCTCCGCTGTCTCTCTTTCACAGCTACCCAGTATTTTAGCTACTCTGAACAGATATTCCAATTTGGAAGAAACCGCATCATCAAATTTATTTTTCCTACTAGATGCAAAAAGTCTACGGCATGAAATCAAGTTCAAGTCCACACAGAACACTGCAGGGATCCTTTCCTGAGAATCATCATCACAACCACCAGCCCCATCCCATGATTATTATTGCAAAACACTGATTTGATGGGAGAACTCCCAGGCATCAGTCTCCAAACGTTACCCATTGAAAAGGAGACCAGCGCTTTGATGGATACTCAGCTTTGAGAGACCGTAATGCTCACTCCTCTCAATTGCCATCCTGTTCACACTGGCATCTGGAGCAGGTGGAAGAAGGCAACATGTCAGCCTGGACCTTCTCTGCCACCAGATGGGCTGTGCTCGGTGCAGCCGGCTTTGAACATGCAGTGTCCGTGCTGAACAGGTTTCGCTCGAGTTTCATCACAAGGAAGTTATCAGACAACTGTAGAATCTAGACCATTGAACAGGACAACTGGCCTGTCTTTTTCAAACTGCCAATGCCTCCACAAACGGGATGACAGAAAGGAGAAGAGTTATTTTGGGTTCCAAAGAACTAAAGAGATTGTGCTACTATATTTCTTTAGTTCTTTTGAGCCCAAAACCTCTCCTCACCTTACTGTGTTTGTCTTTAATGGTGGTGACATTGACTTGTTTGCAGAGGACAGGTCAGTTGTCTGGCTCAGAAGTCTACATTCTGCAGTTGTCTGACCCTTCCTCATGATTAAACTCGGGCCTAGCCTTCTGCCAAGGGCACCACATAGTGCACACTGTGTGCTTCGTAGCACAGCCCCTCTGGAGATGAAGAATGTCCACTTTGCCTGTCACCACTCTTGTCATCTAAGCACTGAACATTTGGCTATAGAGGGAGGAGCCAGTGAGATCCATTCATTGGAACACACGTTTTTCTGTCTAGAATCAGTCATTTGACGAGTAGCTCTTCGAGAGTGTATAAATATTTTATTCTATGATTCTCATTGTCTAACAATTTTACCGTCCCTGATCGATCCCTGATGTGTGTCAATGACCATATTTGTGTTTGTACAGCGGAACTTTTCCAAATCAGTCAGTTTATTTGTACTGCTGG
Source organism: Vicugna pacos (assembly GCF_048564905.1). Lineage (NCBI taxonomy): Eukaryota > Metazoa > Chordata > Mammalia > Artiodactyla > Camelidae > Vicugna > Vicugna pacos. The sequence continues at coordinate 53,904,039 of NC_132995.1, forward strand.
CATTGTGCTGTGGAAAAGACAATCCCCACCCCTTCCGTTTCATTAAAAGTTCTTTGGAGTTTTACTGTGAAGTTGTGTATTTTTCAATTCAGTGTTATAATCTATGATTCTCCTGCCTGATTTAGTAGGTATGGATATATATTGATAGAAACAGTCCTGTTTCTCCTCTTCATTTTCATATCTTAAACTCTCCCACAGCTTTTAAGCTATATGTACCAATTGTAGTAGATTGCATTCAGTGTTTGTTTTCTCTCTGTTATTTCTGTGTGTGTGTGTGTGTGTGTGTGTGTGTAGTTTTTCTAGTATGTAGGAAGGGCTAAATAGCTAGTGTGTAGCACTGCACTAAAATATTTGTCATCTCAGTCCCTTAGTATGTCGTCACATACTTTCAATGTGAAGTCGAAATTTTGAATGATATCTCTCAACTTCAGCTTTTTACCAGTGTGACCATCAAGGACATTATTCTACTTTTCTGTTTCCTTCTGTCTTTACCTGCCACTTCTGATAATTTTCTAACAGTATTTCAACCTAGTCCAATGTATACCCTTTACATACTATTTTTTCCTACGTTGTCCCCACCACCTCCCCATTTTGTGTTAAGTTCAGAAAAAAGTAGGGTAGGGACAAGAGCTGGAGGAGGAGCCCATGGGGGACTTTGGGGATCCCTACCTGCACAGGAGGCTGCCCCACCCCAGGAGCGTCAGTGGCCTCGTCGCAGAGGTCCCAGGCCCCAAGCAGGCTGCCCCAAACGCAGGGCACATGTACACCGGCTTAAATGTATAATTACATCTACTCAGTGGTGACCAGGTCTTCAAAAGTCAGACTTTCCTGGGTCACTTCTTGACATGTAGAGTTCATCCTTCAGGATTTCTAACGGTGGAAATGTGGGCTCCTTACCTTTCGCGTGTTATCTACTCATTTTCTCTTGCTTTGATACATGGACAGCTTGGCTGAATATGAAGGACGTGCCCACAATGACTCGCGTTGAGTTTTTACAAACCATTGTCCTCCTCGGTATTTTGTTTGAGACGTGCAATGTAATCTGATTTTCTCTTCTAGTTGGAGCCAAGGAAGGTCTGGAGCTTCACAGGAATTGTTTCTTTAAAAATGTAATCTTTTACACTGGAATTTGACACAACATTGTAAGATGATTGTAAATCAATAAAAAATGTTAAAAAAAATGTAATCTTTTAGCCCTAATAGGATGGGTGTTAAGGTTGAACATGGCAGTCCTATTTCTTCCAGATATCTATGACTTTCTCTCTGACCCTTTCTCATTATCTTTGACACATTTTCTTTTTGTTCAATGCTTTCATTTTTGAATTCTATGTGCCCTATGATTGTAGAGAAATGAGATCCTTTATACATTTTCATTGAGCCTATTTTTCAGAGAATTCTCTTTTTCTTCAGTTTTTCCCTAATTACTGCCAATTCTCGTTTCCTCTATCGCGTCTAAGTTTGTGTTCTGGGTTCCCTTTCTTGTCTGTGTGAGTCTTAGTATGTGTGTGTGTGTGTGTGTGTGTGTGTGTGTGTATCTGGATCTCAAATAGGTTCTGTTTAGAATACTTATTTCCGAAATAGATACTGTTTTATATTTTTTCTAAGTTTTTGATTGATTTTGAGGGAAGTCTTTTCATGAGCTGAAATCTCTAACTCTATTTTTGTTTTTCTCTAATGTCACCTTAGAAGAAATGTCTGCTCTGTGATTTTCCTTTCCACTAGAGTAGGATTGACCTGTGTGAGACATGGCAGTTCTAGGTGGGATCTGATGCATCTTTAAGCAGCTTAGTCAGTTTGTTTTGTCTAGATCTCTTTGTCTTGTGCAATTACTGTAGCAGATGATAGCTTTTGAGGAAAGGCATGGTGTGTCTCCTGGTTCTGAGATTCTATTTTCTTCCAGTTGGACCTTGAATTTCTACTGGTTGCTTCATTCTTTCTCTTCACTACAAGCATGCAAAGGACATTACCTTCATCCAGGTCTCACCGTGGCCCCCACAATTGTGCCTCCTGAAGACTGTCACCCTCTGGTCCTCTGCACTGCCCAACCCCTTCCTGGCAACTCCCCAGTCGTCAGAGCTGTAGTCCACCAGGTCTCAGGCATGCTGTGAGTTTGTCCCCATGCTCATTTGTAGGTAATTTTTCCTGCGTTCCCTCCTTAGGATTCCCTCCCTGCTGTCCTCCCCTCTGTGTGTACTGTCTTGGCTGCTCCCTCTACTGCTGTGTAGCCCCAAGCCCTGGCTAAATACAAACCACCAGGAGTCCAGTGTTGTGTGGCCCCTGGTTCTTCACGGGAAGCGTTCTGCATGGTTTTGTTGACTCTAGCATAATCCCTAGCCCTCTGAAATCGGTGTTGAGAGATTCAGCTGCCATCATCCTGGTGGACTTGTAATCTCTAATCATTCAGTGTCAGATGCAGAATATCAATAGGACACAAAAATAGACAGGACATCAAACAACAACAACAGCAGAAATAACAGAAAAATACAACATAAAAGAATTAGAAAGAACAGAACATCCCCATCCTTGTAAGCCATCTTCCACAATTATCAACTACTGGTCGACCTTGTTTCACTACAATCCCACCTACTTACCTTTTCCTGTATTATTGAAGTAAATGTCAGACCTCACACTTCATCTGGAATTACACCACTGTGTTCCCCTCCGTGAGGACTCTTTCTGAAATTTGTATCATAGTATTACTGCTGTTGGTAAATGGACTCAAACTTTTGAATATCATAAAATAGACAGTGTTCAAAGCTCCCATGGTTGTTTTTAAGTTAGTTTCTTTTTGGGGGTTCCAAAAACAAACCCACAAACTATAATCAGTAGGATATGTTTTATGTCCCTTCATGTATGTTTCTCCTGAGGTCCTCCCTCCCTCCCTCCTTCTTTCCTTCTCTCTCTCTTGCTGCTCCTGCTCCCAGTGTGTTCCTTGATCTCTTGCCCTCCTATGTTTGCAATTCATTTACTCAAGTTACAGCCTTGTTTTTCTCTAGTAGCCCACATCCTGAGTTTGGTCCCTGGGTATACATCGGCATAACCTCCTGTCCTCCTTTATGGTGGCAGAATCCAGAGCAGCATTGTCCTAATACAAAGAAGGTAGAAGCCACACATGCAATTAAACATTTTCTAGTAGCTACACTGAAAACCAAGAAGTACACCAGAATTCAGAAACAATCGTACACATAAGACACTTAAGTATCGATTGCTACATGTTAAAGGAACTGTAATTCTAAAGCATTAAAATTGTATTCAATAGGAAAATTTTTACCTATTCGGTTTTAAAATTTACATTTAAATGAATTCCAATTAAGCAGAATTAAAATCCATCTCCTCATTCCTGCCAGCCTCATTTAAATATCCAGTAGCCACATGCATCTACTGGCCACTGTTTTAGACCTGGCAGATGTAGAGACTTACCAGGTTCATGTTTGACATGTTGGCAAGAACACCTCAGAGGTGGTGCGTGCTCTCTGATCAGGAGGCACATCAACTCCTGTGTGATACTTCTAAGAGTATTAGAGGCCGTTTTATTTCAAGGCCTAGATCCATTAACTGATTGTTTGGAGCAAAATGGTGCTAATCCATCATCACGAGTTACTTACCTGGACACTTCTATAGCGATTAACTTCGCCGAAATCGTACAGATTGTATACTTAGTGGTACAGCCTGGAGCTTAATGAGCTAATTCCTCAACATTTGTGTGTGGTCATCAATTAGTTTCTTTGCTTTTTCTTTCTTGTTTTCCTGTGCTCATATGAAATCAAGGTTTCAATCACACTGAAGTGTTTCAATGCATTGCTATAGAGTGCTTCCTGATACACCAACTGTCCTCTCTTTCAGCAGTGAACATGAATTTAGCCTGACCCCTACGTCCCTTTGCTAAGATCCTAACAGACTTTGAGACCTTTCCTGATATCACTAGGACAAGGTGTTTTTCATCTTGAATATTTACTACCGCTGACCTGGACTCAGTCCTTTCTTTAAGACTCTCTGGTGTCTTTATTTCCAACACAGTATTCACAGAGCAAACTGAATATCCTAGAGATACTCATTGGAATTGGTTTATTTAGGCCTTTCCAGTGGACAGAGCTAGGAAATACGTATTCATAGTGTGTGGGTTCATGTATTCACCTACAGTCACCAACATGACAATTCAAGTTCAGAACTACAGGCTTTATATTGAAACTTCTTTGTCTGAAACAAAGCATTTTCACTTTTAATGACTCTTTGAGGAGTAGAAAAACAATATCCTAGAAAGCCTCATTACATTTCCGCACATTGTATGAACACACGATAAAAGATATAGCAAAAATTCTGCTAACACCACAGTGGAGGAAAGCAGTTTCTGGTTTGGTTACTGCCATCGGGTGCACATATTGTGTTTTAGTCTCTTGGCCTCGTTCTTCTCCACATTGCAGGTCAACAAGGGGTGCACAGGGGCATTTTCAAAGGCTAGAGGTGACATTCACGAATTTACTGGGGGTAGGAAGGGAGAAATTGTGAGTTTGAGATTGCAAATAGTAACTACTATACATACAATAAACAAATAAGTTACAGGGAATTATGTGCAATATCTTATAGTAAGCTATAATGAAAAAGAATACGGAGACGAATATACCTATGTGTATGTATGACTGAATCATTAGGCTGTACACCAGAAATGTGGTCTCCAACTCAAGTGTAATCAAACAAGGTATATTGAAGTATGCTCTAGCCTTCACTGAAAGATCTGCAAGTGTCTCAAATCCCTGGAGGGAAGTGGACCAGGGAAGCCTGATCTCTACAGACTCTCAAACCCATAGCCTGTTCTCTTCTTTCTGGCTGGGCTTGGGATGAAAGGACAGTATTTTAGGAGTGAATTTTTAAATTTCAGCCTAACTGCAGCATTTCATATCCATTGAGGACATAGGACTAAGAAATTCTGAATAAAAGCGGAGTAAGCCGGAAAAAAATTAAGTAAAATCTGGAATAAAATAGGGCATCTGAATAAAACCCAGGACTTCCAATTCAGGTCTGCAACCATGAAGCCGAAAACTGAGACCCAGGCTTCCTCCTGGCGGATCAGCGACAGCACAGCCCCTCACACCTACCATTTACTCACAGAGACTGACGATGCCCTGGTTACAGGACGTGAGGTGTGAAGCCCCTGGCGATGCAGGTTTCCGTTGGGGGGACGGTGGGCGCGGCCTCTGCCCTTTAACCCTGAGACCCAGGGTGACCCGACGAGGAGGTGGCGCTGGCTGTGTCTCCGCGCCCTTAGCGGCCGGGCCGGGGCTTCCGATGTCCGGCTCCGGGCACAGTCGGCCTGGTCCAGCGGGGACGCCCCGGGCTGGGTTCCCCCACCTGCCCGCTGCCTGGACCCCACCTCCCAGAGAAGCCCGTTTCTGGGACCCAAGCTCCTGAGCAGGAGGCGGCAAAACGCGGGGAACGCGGCGGCGGGAGCCAAGAGACTGTGGCTGCGGGAGCCCATTGGCCACACAGCTTCGTTTCTGGGACCGAGAGCGTCGGGGACCGAGAGCAGCACAAAGTGGGAGGCGGGAGCAGGACAGCACGTCCACTCCGCGCCTATCTGAGGCGCGAGTTCGCTTGCCGGCAGCTACGGAGGTGGGGCTGCGAATAAAAGACGGCTGGGCGCGGTCTAAAGGGAAAGCTGCAAGGAGACTCGAACTCGGATCACCCGGATTCAGAGTCCAGAGTGCTCACCATTACACCACGGAAACGCAGGCCAGCCCGCCGCTCCCCTGGAGAGCCAGGCGGCGATCAGCCCCGCGGGAGCCGAACGCGCCTCCTGCACGGCGCTCGCTTCCTCCGCGACGCCAGGAGGCGCCTCACTCGCTTTCCGTCGGCGCGATCCGGCAGGTTTCTACCTCGTGGATGAGACGACGTCCGCTCGGGGATGATCCACAGGCAGGGCTTTTAAACCTTGCCCGAAATCCACCTGCTGTGCCGGGATTACCTCAGGTTTCTGCTCTGAGGTAAAATTCCCGCCAGGAAAGAAAAGATGCAAAAAGCGTTCCTTACCTTTTGTGTTCAGCTGTCCTTTTCCCCCCGCCCTGGGAGCTCTGCGACCCTCAGAGCAGCCCTCGGGTCTCCCTGGGATTGCCCCGCCGTTGGACCGGAGGTGGAAACGGTAGAAGCCCGGCCGGCTTCCATCGGGGGCCTCATTCCTCGGCTGGGAGTCGTGTTCGGAGCCTAAAGACCCCTAGGCGGAGCCCCGCCAGAGCCTGGCCTCGTCTGCCCCGTGGGGGATGGTCGGGGGTAAGGAGGTGACAGCGTTTCTTCTGGCCTCTTTCCCCTCTCCCTTCTTTCTCCTCTTCGCTTTCCGGGTCCCTCCTTCCTGGCCTCTCGCGTCCCCGAGACTACAGGCGACGCTCGGTCTCGGGTGGGGAGCTCCGTGTACTGCTCGACTGGCTTCTACACGTTTCCATGCTCCTGACGTTTCAGGGCTTCAGCAGCCAGTGTGAGAGCTTCCAAGAGCGGCCCCTTTGGAAAGCCTTTCCCAGCCTCCCTTTGTGGGGAGGGTGCAACGCGCCATGTGAGCGCAGGGAAGGTGGTACATGGGGGACGTCTGCCCGAGAGGCGGGGTCGTCAGCTGAGGGGGCTCCAGGGTGGCGGGGACCTGGCGGCCAAGGCCATGGGGTCCCGCGATGGGGCGTCGTGTGCCGCTTCCTGGTGTCAGGCCCCGAGCGTGCCCCCGTGAAGAGCCAGCCCGTGTGCCCAGAGCCAGCGGGTCTGAATGGGCTTCCAGCCGAGGAGGGAGGGGTTGGGGAGCACGTTCGCTCCGCGTGGCAACAGCGTAAGATTTTATAATCCTGCTCTGAGCACAACAGGAGCCTACGACTGCTAATTGGAAGACCTGTGCTTCAAGCCCAGCACGGAACGTTCTAGTCTTACTTCCACTCATTCTCCTGCTTCTCAGAGTCCCAATTTACCAAGCCTCCCTCCTGAGCTGCTTTTATGCTTCAGGCAGCGACCTGTAGCTCTCAGTTCTTGTCCTCACTAGCTTTGCTCTGTGGGCGCAGGGCGTGCAGCTGTGGAAGCTCAGTCGTCCTGGGTATTGACGGAGCTCGGCCCAGCGCGATGGATTCTCGCCATCGGGGTCTCACCAGATGCCTCTGGTCTCTCTGCACCTTCTGGAGCAACCAACCACACCTTGACCTACCTGATGGGACCTGTGGATTCCACAGGACCTGCCATGCTGATGGAGGCTGAAGAAAGGGCGTGGATATCAACTTCTCAGACTCCAGGTTGGTGCATCTCCACAGTCAGTCATAACCAGCCATCACAGGGTGCCACCAACACTTTGATTTCAGGGTGTTGTGTGCTTACCGTTTTAAAACATTTAACAACATTGCTTTTTTATTTTTTTAATTTTTAAATTAAAGTGTACTCAGTTTACAGCGTTGTGTCAATTTCTGGTGTACAGCGTACTTTTTCAGTTATATATATATATATATTACTGTTTCGATTCATTTTGCATTACCACAAGATATTGAATGTAGTTCTCTGTGCTGTATAGAAGAAGAAGGTTGCTGCTTATCTACTTCATATGTTGTAGTGAGCATCCTCACATCTTCAATTCCCAATGAACCCCTTCTCATCCCCTTTCCCCCACTGGTGACCATAAGTTGGTTTTCTATGTCTGTGAATCTGTTTCTGACTTATAAATAAGTCCTTTTGTGGTTTTGTTTTGTTTTTTTAGATTCCACATGTAAGTGATAGCATATGGTATTTTTTTTTCTGTTTCTAGCTTACTTCACTTTAAATGACAGTGTCCTGGTCCATTTGTGTTGCTCCAAATGACATTATTTTATTCTTCCTTACGGCTGAGTCGTATTCCATTGTATATACACACCACGACTTCTTTATCCAGTCATCTGTCAATGAACATTGAGTTTTCTCCAATGACACTGCTTTTTACACAGGTTTAGGTGTACACATACATGAAGCAGATATTACAGAGTCCTCTCGTATGCTCTGTTCTCCCTCACACAATTTCTTCTATTATTAATATCTTGCAGTCGTTTGCGACAAGGGCAGATGGATACCATGATCAAAGTGGAAGGCAGTTTTCCCAAAGTGAGGCTTATGCATTGCACCTCGAATGTGCTGACACTTATCATTTCCCCGAAACTGGCAATCGTGAATACACAAATTGTAGTATCGGGGAACTGTGTTTGAACTCTTTACTGCCATTTATGGTGAATAAGAGACCACTTATTCTATTTAATAGTTGGGGTAAAGTCTTGGAAGGCACTTCTGGGACACATTTTCCCCAGAGGGCAAAGCTTCCTGCTCCCCTTCTAAGTTGCTTTGGGGAAAAAATGCTGCATTTCCTTCAGGTGACAGACTGTGAATTAACAACCTTCCAGGTGAATGAAGATTAAGGTCTTAATCCGCAAAATAGGAACACTTTATTTCAGACTAGTTCCACTCCCCATTTTCTGTTGGAAAGGGAGAGTTGGTCATCTTACTCCTTTACTGCAGAAACACCACTTGAGATCTTGAACTCAGGGAGACCTACGTGGACAGGTGACTGCCTCTCCCAGCCCAGGGAAGACAGATGTTTCTGATAGTCTACCGAGCTTTCCCCAGTTTTACTTTTGTCTTTTATATCGGACATGCAATAACCCCAACTCACAAGCAGTAGTATCTAGCACGGTGTCCAGGGCGTAGCAAGTCAGGCACCAGAACATTTTCTACCAACTAGGGGAGGAAGATTTTGTGAGTGGAGTATTTCCCGGGGTCTCTATTGGAACGATACAGTGAGGTTCCCGAAAGAGAGTCTGGGAATCTTTGCCCATCCTTCAGTGACTGGTTTCCAGCATAGGGACCTGAAACATCTGGTGTCTCTTCCTCGCTCCCACAGGAACATAAGTCAGCCTTGGACCAGTGTTTCCCTAGAGACACCCCATGAAAGTGCACACGTTCCCTTTCGCCTGTCTGTGGTCATGATCATCCTTCCGTGGGGGACCTTTTGGGGATTACAAGTAACCAAGGCTGACACGCTTTTAAAGGGGCCTTTCCGCTCACAGAGAACTGGTTTTTAGCGCAGACCTCAAAGGAACATCCCCTCAGTCTTTGGGCAGCGGCCTGTGGGACTTCTGCATCCCCTAATATAGACTCAGACAGTTTTGTCCTTGGAAATGGTAGGGTGCTTTTAAAATGCAAACTTTAAGAGTTTCCCTTAGTTTCGCCCTGGTTGTGGCTGTGTTCTTTATCATGTAAAAGCCATTTCAGAATCTTGAGAGACATTTTCCAGCTTGGAGTTTTAAAAGGGGTGCCATGTGAATACAGAGTAAGGGAAGTTGGATTTACATTCCTGAGAGAAAGAACAAAAGAAAATGACGACAACACACTGGGTGAGACACAGGAAACAAGCATTTTCAAGAGAATGAGCGTGAGGCAACAAAGGTTAGTGAGTGATCCCTGAGAAATGGAAAACAAACAAGTGAGCCCTGCAATTGCTCCAGTTTGCCACCTGGAGAGAGTTTCCAGGCAAGGTGAGAGAGGAGACGGACAAGAAGCCCCATGGATTTCACTGAGTGGAGGACAGTGAGCTGAGAGTCTTGGTTCCTTCTCATCATCTCCCTTTCCCCACGTTGAGCCTTTTGGAGTTTGGTGTTCTCACCTGCTGATAACCCACAGTGTCCTGGGAAGAGTCAGGTTTAAGCCCTCTTCAGAAAGGAATGTGCCGCTCAATGTGAATCTCCCCAGTAGAATTAACACCATGCTTTACCCGCAGGGACTCCATAAATGCTGATAAATGATTAGGTACATAAATGGACGCCTCAACTGAGGTGACACTATGGGCCAAACTGATTTCTTCTTATGTTGGAAATAAACAATCTCCAAGAAAGACTATTAAACTCAGACAAGATGATTCTAAGACCTGAGTAATCTGGCAAAAGAAGGCTACCTTATAATTTTGTCCAGGCACAGACAAACCAAGGTCACTGTGCAACCGATAAAATCCCAAACTTCCTCTTCTCTTAAGGCAATGTTTTTCACATCTGTACTTCAGTCATAGACCTGCCTGTGCTGAGTCACAGTATTCAATATGGAACAAACCCTCCTTCCTCCCATCCTCCTTCGTATCTTCCAGCCAAAGCCCAAGTCTGATACGAGACTCCTTCTGATACCCTTTTCCTTAGATCATATTGTGTCTAACTGGCTACAAAGAACTAAAAACCCATATTGTTTAATGAGAAGTGTGTTCCTAGAGTTTGGCTTAAGTGAATTCACACGAGCTTTCCAGAAATGAGCATCTGCAAAGGGAGCCTCAGAAAGAAAGGTTATGTTGTGTGTCAGATAGCTAGGCTTAGAACTCCAGAACTTGCTGTTATCCTTAAGAAAAAAAAAAACAAAAACAAAGATCCTTTCTATCAAACCCTTTAATAAGTGACCTTAGGAGGTCAGACAGGATTGTCCCATGTGTTATTGAAGAGAGAGATTGAGGATAAGGTTCAGGGAGAAGGTTATTAAGGGAGACTGGTCAGCACAAACTTAGCTTAAAGAGACCTGGGATCTGGCAAAACAGAGAAACAAACAACGTTGTTGACCTTGAACCAGCAGCCAGTGCAGTAAGAGGTGAATGAGCTCAGAGATCACTCAGGGAAAGAGAGAGTCACCTTCTAACTTGCATCCTTCCCATGGAGTTGGAGCCTGAAAAAAAGAGGGATGTTCCCAAGAGATGGGTCACCATAACATAGCTGGGATTGGCTGGGTTGGTGGTTTCACAAGGGTGACAATGACCATAACCTCCAAGTGATCCACGAAGCATTCATGACGTAGTGATGGAAGGATAGAGCGGATTACTTTTCAACTCCAGGGCCCCAGGTTCATCACAACCCTGTTCACACTGAGGGATGATACTTCTGTGTGAGGACACTCAAAAGTACATTCTGTCCAGTCAAATCTAGTTGTCCAAATTCATCCTAAACTGAGGTGATTGATAATGAATTCATTACTCGGTTGACGTTCCTAGAGTCCTCGTGCAGTATTTGAGGTGCTATGAAAAATAACTTTCTATATCATTTATGAAGTAAGTACCAGCTTATTAAAAACCTTCAAAGTCTGACCCACAGCTTGCTCAGTGAGGAAAGCCAGGATTCAGGCTGATGAGTTATTTTGTAGTTATTTGTACAATGGGAAGCATTTCATCACTAAGACTGTATCCAGAGAGCGTATGTTCTTTATAAAACTGTTAGCATGGATAGAAAAATCAGGATTCTGTAGGAAAAAATGTGAGATAACTTATGGAGGAGAAAGAGTGCTGCTCAACTCCACTGGCCCACAGAGACACAGGAATCTCTTCATGCACTTAAACAAGCTGTAGGCCCGTGCCTGCCCCTGACATTGTGTAATAATACAGAGACCTTTAATTTACAGGATAAAGTGAATGAAGATGATGACAATGACCACAGCTTATCAGGAAAATCTAGCTTTGGGCTTTGGGAGTTGCAAATGGATTTGTATACAAGAGCAGTATGTGATTTTGGAAGACAACTTAGCAACATATTTGATTAAAATGGCCATTGAATATTTAGTCCATGTGCTGCCAATCACTTGATAGAGTGACTAGCCTACTTTGACTCTCGCCAACACTGACAATTTGAGAAAGGTCAAGGACTGACAGAAGAGCACATCCCCGCAGGAGTGGAGATACTTGTGACTTCAAGTAAGCCAAGTACCTTTTGTGAGCCTTTGGGTTCATCATTGTAGAGTGAGGAAATTTGGCACATTTTGTTTTTTCCCCCACAGAATTTGCGGCCCCACAGACAGCAGAAAATCGATTTCTTTCAAGCCTCTTCTGCGTCTCACACACCAATGGCATTAAGCAGTGTGGTTGGAGGATGACTTGGGGTCGGGAGAAGGTAAGCTTTCCTAAGTGGCTGATGCAGTCTTCCGTCTTTAACCTTGACACAAATGCTCCGGGGCACTTGGTCACACCCATTTCACCCTCAAGTCAGGTTAGTGCAGCAGCTAAACTGAAGGGACTGATGCTTCTGAGTGTCTCCTAAATCTCAGGGTCACCCGACCCAGGTGCTGAGAAAGTGAGGACTTCCTTTAGAACATCACTTTCCCCTGCCTGCCTGTCTTTCTCTTCTCAAGCTAATCTTCTATGTCCCTGAGCACAAGGGCACACAAACGCTGAGGATCATCAGCCTTCCCTGACCCATGACCTTGAACTTACCATGTTTTATTTTTCAGATCTAGACCAGGGCAATGGCACGTGTAAAACTCAAAGAGATCTGTCAAAGCAAGTTGCACGAACACTGCTTTGGATCCCTTTCTGTTCGATATGTGGGTGAAGTGGATGAATATAGAAGAGCAGCGTCATGCTGACAAGTCTTTCCAAATAGATGGTCTCTATTCAATGACATAAGCAGAAATTGCTTTTATCATTTAGACAGCTTGGAGACAGATTTTGTGGGACTACAACGCAATTCATATGTGAGAAGTATAAAATGTAGTGTTTAGTGACATTGCAAAAAACAGCAAATAGAGCAATCCACACCTAGAGGAGGAGTTTAGAAGACTGGCACGTCAAACCTGACGTACGTTTATGGAGCCAAGAAGTTGTCCAAGTGAGATGAGGATCTGAGCTAACAAGGGATGCAGTGAACAGAATATTGAGTCAGGACGGAAAACACTGTTTAAATGAATTATTCATTCACATGATACAATATTCTGCTCTTTGTCCTACAGTTTTTGTGATTTACACAAAACTGGCAAAGACCCAGAGGACAATGTCGTGTCATTCTACAAGTCTGCCATCTTTCACGGTGAAAAAGCCTTAAAATGTGTGAGCACTTAATGAGAAAGTGGTGTGACTTTATGACAGCCTTTAAGAAAATAAGACTTTCAAGGAAACACTTTATCTCTTGATATTTTTATAGACACAGGAGACAACACGAGAACTATGCTTGGATGACTTTTGGGAAGAGATAGGTTGGTGGTATCAGCACAAGTGTAGAAAGCGATCAAGAGTGGCTGGAGAAGGAGTGTCCCCATAGGTGGCGACGTTCATGAGACCCCAAGCGGCGTGGCCTAGGCAACTGGAAGGCAGGGGCCCCCAGGATTCCATGCCCCTCCCCCACCGTCCAGTTCTGTTATTGCAACTGCAGGCGGTTACCTGGCACGCCAGGGCCCGCTCCATCACTCCTGTTAGAGTCTGCGCAGCAGGCAGTGCCTGGGGCCCTGAGCTCTGTGCTCTTGAACGTCGTTTGTGTGGTTCGAGACCCTCAAGTGTTGTGAGCTGGTGATCCAGTTGTTGCCAACAGTAAGTTAAGTACTCCCGTTGTTGTCATGCCTCAATCCTGATTAAATTTATGTGGCTTCACTTGTTTTTAATCCATCATATGCTGCGTTTCTTCTCCCCAGCCCCCAGCTCTACATCCTCTACCTCACGTCACCATGGCAGAATGTCTTGGCCCTTTATGTGGTCCGAGGGCAGAAGTTACACTGTTGGAGATCAACCAGGAGCTGCACTTAGAGCTGACCAAACAGAAGCAGGACTTCCGAGATCTCACCCAGAAATTCCTTGTATGCCAAGCTACTACCTACTACCTGGCCAACCAGCTGCAGAAATACAGTAAGTCCTAAGGGTCATGGTCAGCAACGTGGGGAATGATCACTTTCTTCCCTCTCAGAAACGGAAACTCTCCAGACTTTCCCTTGCACCCCTTTGTCAGCATAAATGTCATTCTGAGCACAAGGCAGGAAAGGTAGAAGTAGCTATTTGACCCTCATTTCCCTGAGGATGGGAAAGCTGCGGCACAAAGAGTTGAGCAAATGTTCCAGGTGTGTAGTGAGCTGTAGTGTGCGACTAGAGTTCAAATCCCAGTTCTTGATGCCTCGTGAGATCTCTCTACAACAAGCTAAACTCTGTCCATTGGAATCTTTGCTGAGGTGTATCTGGTCTTGCATCACTGTCGCCTAAACGTCTGGGACTAATGACTGCCCTCAGCAAGCTTCCCTGAGGTCACCGTGGCAAAGCACTGTGCCAGTTACACTGAGGTCATGTGGTGACAGCACACACTGGGGGAAGCAGTGATAGCACCTGCTTTGAAGGAGCTAAAGGATGAGCCAAGTCCTCGTGGAAACCGTGGTCTCGATGAGTGATACCATTCAGACAGGGGCTCCCTGGTGAGAGGGAAGCTGAGTTTCCTGGGTGGAGGGCCTCCTTCCAGAATCCCAGGAGGTCATGTGACACCCTGTGTTGAGAGTCCGGATGTTTTCTGGAGAAATCTGACAATCTGCATCACCCAGTTTGTCTCTTGCTGTGCTGGTGAAACTTTGGTGATGTGGGTCAGCAGGAAATCCAGGCGACCTTGAAGGCTGGATCATGAGACATGTGGCCAAAATGAGAATGAGGGTAAGTGGGGGAGAACCCCATCCCTAGTAAAACCCACAGCAGTATGTGGGGCAGGCCCTTCCTAGTGCAGAGAAGATCAGAGACTCTCGGCCAGGCTTCCTGGGCTCATAATCCATGCTGCATTTCTTTCTGTGCCTCAGTTACCCTCTCTGTCCATCCAGTGTTGCTGCATGTTTGAGATGCAAACAATAGTAAATTCTTGTAAAACTCTTACAACAGTGCAGGCAGATTGTAAAGACACTTCCTAGCATTGCAACTTGGACTAACACAGATTATCCTAGTATTTTGGCTCATGTCTTTCACGTCCTTATAGTTCTATGCAACATATTTCACACAAGTGTATCCAGAAGAATTTTCTTTACCCTTTGAGGTACTTCTTCATTACTGAAATCCCAGCACAAGGGAACCATGAGTCCATTAGTCCTAGGGTCCATCCCAACCACACAGGAAGCCACCACTTCATGCCCGTGCTCGGTGTTTCACCTCTGAGGTTGCAAGTCTTGGTAGAGTGGCCCGTGATGCAGGGTCAGTCTCAGGAGATGTGAATTCTGACCTTTGCTAATGCCACTTTGTCTTCTTTACTTCCTTTCTGTGCCTTGGAGTTTCTCGTTCCTCAGCTCTGAAATGGGGACTAATGGAATGCCATGCAGTCGGGAGGCTGAGGAATGAGACGTGGAAATCCCTGCCTAGAGCCTTGTAGCAGGGTTACCTCTGACCTTGGGCTGGACCCTGCCTCCTCCCTGGAGGGCAGTGAGCACAGCAGGGTGTGCAGCTTTCCCCTGAGGCAGCGTCTCTGTTTCCTCAGAGTGTGAAGAGTGCAAGGACATCATTGAATCCGTGCTGGGGGAGAAGCTGCAGTTTCGGGTGGTGACGTTGGCAGAGAAGCTGGCAGAGAAGCTGGCAGAGAAGCCAGTGCTAGCTGATGAGAGGTTCAGGTAAGGAGGGCTCTGTGCAGGGGGGCTGGTGGGAAGTGTAGGCCTGTCCGAAGTGGGGCCGCGAGCGACTTTGGGCCAGGGGAGTGCAGAAATGGACATCACAGTACATGAAATTCACCAGATTCAAATCCAGTGAATAAGTCAGTGGCCTTTGGAACCTTCACCACGTTGTGCAACCAGTACCTCACTGACCTCTGAATCACAGTCCCCTCCTGAATCACTACACCTTGTCATCCTTCCTTGACTCTCTCATTCTCCTGTGCTTTCCACTTGTCACCAGCTGGACGTGTCCACACCATGTATGACTTTGTGACACTCACTGCCCAACATACCCTACATGGATCTTTACATGCAAAGGGGCATGGCTCCGTGAGACACTGAACAGACAGCTTCATGAAGCAGGCTTAGGAAGACATTAGGGTTTGTTGCCAGAAGAAGAAGATGACTGGGACGTAACGGAATCTTAGAAGAGTATCCCTGATACAGAGGAAGCCTTTGTTATACCATTTGTCTCCTCTTTCCACAGGACATTCCCCCCATATGTGCCAGAATTCTGCTCTGATGGCTCCTCGGGGATGTTCTCACAGAATTGCCTTTGAAACCTCTGACCACGTATCATCCAACTGTGCATTTTAACACCGTCTCTTCTATCTCTTCTTAGGGAATACGATACCCTAATTCGCTCTCAGGCACGAGAGCTGACCGAGTTACGGAGGAAATTACGGGACGGGAGAGAAGACTCTGTCCTGCTCATCCAGCAGCTGAAGGACATCCTCACCCACGATGACCTGGACAACAACCAGGGACAGGGCTTCCAAGAGCAGCTGACCAAGGGACGCAGGCTGGCAGAGCGCCTTGCCCGCAAGCTCAGCCCAGGTAACGTGGCCACAGGCTCTGATAGCGCTGAGCCTCTCAGGCAAAGCTTCCTGGCTCATAAGAGACTCCTCACCTCGACTAGGAGTGTGCTGTTTCCATGTTTCATTTTGGGGAGCATGACAGGACCAGGACTGGCTGAGTGGGAGGACAGAGGAGAAATGCACAAGATAGAGGTCACAGTGTTTCAACGACCTGCTTCCCCCTGATGGACGGTGGCCTTTGGGGCAAGAGAGCATCCCCCGGGGTTAAAGCCCGGGAAGGAGGATGTGACAGGGGGTAGCTTGTGGGAGTGGAAAGTGCCCTGCGCTATGCATCAAAGTTCCCAGACTCCAGCCTGAGTGTTGCCTTTACTGACTGTGAGCGAGTGATTGATTTTCCCTATTTCAGTGTCTAGTTCCTCTTCTGTACAATGGATCAAACGGTCTGTTGATGGTGCTGCAGTGATTAATCTGGGAATCTTCATGAATCAGTTCAGAAAAAGAGAAGCCCTTCACTGTGTAGGGTTGGATTGGGCACTGAACGTTGCTGAAGTTGTGTTGGGAAATTTGTCTCAGTGCGCAATTTCCATAGAGAGAATTTCCACTGAGAACACTCAGAGAGCATGTGAAGTTCCCAGGATCCGTGCACGTGGAGGCATGTGGGACAGGGTCGTTTTCCTCTTCTTTCACAAAGCAGAGGATCTCTATGAGAGCCGTGAAAGGGTGTACAGCCTGTGTCTAGGGAGAACTTTTTGGCCGGATAGATGAATGTGTTGTAGAGGTTGAGATGGGAGGTGGACACTTGTACAGTGGTATAGGGAACAAAGACCATTTAAATGTCGACCCCATGTCAGGTAGAGGGGACGGGATTGTCATCCAGCTGTTTGGTGTCACACTGAACGATGGATCAGACATCTGGACCAGGCCAATTATTTAAAGACATTGCATTGGAACCTGAGCACAGCAGTGACTCATACAAAAATATTTATGTTCCCATGGCCATATATAGCCATTCTGATTGCAGTCTGTGAATTGGGGAAAAGCTGACTGGATATTTGTGAATTTGTTCGCAGAAGTTGATGAAGATGAGGAATATAAACTGGAAGAAGAAACACTCACCCCCAGGTAACCATGAAGTCTTAGGAACCGGTAATGGGTAGGTGAGCTACGGAGAGGGTAGAAGAAAGATGAAGACGTGAGGGCAAGACAGTGTCATGTAGCAGATGTGAGAAACGCAAACCTGCAGATTGCATTGATTGATTTCAATCACCCAGCATGGAAGTGGCCCTTTCACTTGGTTGTCTACTGTTCTGTGGCCCTTGTAGCTACGGCCCAAGAGAATGTACCACCTTTAGGGTTTCCTGCGCACACAGAGACTATGGATACTCTCCTAAATGAACACTAAGATGAGATAAATAAGTACTTTTACAGAGTTTTCAGTGCTTGTTAGTAAGGAAGGTAGCAATGGAATCAGCAAAGGAGGAACTCAAAAAATAAAGCACCAATGAAACTGCCTAGAAAAAAGTGTAGTTCTCGTGTGGCACCAGTAAGAGAAAGGCTTTAGAGGCCTTTCTGTTCCTAAATAGAAGGGATAATATCTCTGAGGCCCTAGAATACCTTGAGAGTTAGAATCACTTGACTACCTTATCTTAAACTGAATATGATAGAGGCAGATGGCAATAACACCTGGTGTGGCGGTTCACTTGTGCTTCGTGATCGTGATAGGACCACACTGGGATGTTTGAATCTCATTCCTCATCACATGCTGTGTGGCCAGTGCACCGAGCAACTACTGGTCTCTCCCTCTGCCACCCCCTGACAGCCACACTCTGCTTGACATCAAGAAGAATAGTTAGTTCCCTCTTTCTGAGGACTGACAACTTTCCTTTTCATGACTACATCCTATGCCCTCAATCAAAATCAGTTATGACAACATGGTGTCCGATGGACATAGCTGAATTTTCTGTCATCACTTTCCCACCTGATACAGCATTGAGCTGCAGGAGTTGGAGAAGGAGGAAGTGCTCCAGGACGGCCAGGATGAATGTGTTCTGAATCCTTCACTTCTCCAAGAAGGATCTGTCTGCAACCAGCTAGACAGTGAAGGCAACGTTGCAGTCGGTGAAGAGAAAGTCGGCCGTGCTCCGGATGTTTCTGGTGATTGCTCCTGTGTTCCAGAGGGTGAAATTCCAACTGACCTCCCAGGTAGCCTTTCTAGTTTTGTTCCCCCACACACTGTCTACAATGAAGAAAGTTTTCTATGGAATTAGACACTAGTGGTACATGCTGGCTTAACCCGGAGAACAGGATGGATTAAGAAAGAGAGGCATTTGTGAACCAGGAAGCCTTGATTCCTTTCTAGGCCCAATTCTTACAACTGAAACCCTCGAGCCAAAGTCAGGCCATGGGACCCACGTCAGGGGTGACAAACTTGCCCCCACTTTCGCGGAACATTCACACAAAATGTCTGTCAGACATCGTTTGTGTGAAGTGTGTCTTCCAACCTACAGTGATCTAAGTGTTCTTTTGGACACTGTCCCTAGCCTTTCTCTGCCTTAGCAAACAGAATGGTAGCCTCCCCTATATGTTAGGTCATGTGGTGTCTCTGGTTTCACTGATGTCAGTGCAAGTCTTCATCTTCCTGTTGTTGGCTTCTCTTAGTTAAGTAGATGTTTGAAAATCAGAAAAGAACCCAGTGTTCCTGTACCTTGCTCGGATGTTTCCATGAAGTAAGGCTGGGCTCTGGCAGTCTCTCCAGCCTTGAATGCCCATGGTTTCTGTGTAGCAGCAGATTTTCTCATGGATTTGAAGGTTTGTAGAATTCACCTGGTCTCAAGCACAAATTCCTCCATAGCATCAGCAACCGCCTTATGTGATGGGATGAAGCAATAGTATAGAAAGTCTTCTAGAAAGCACCTGAGCTGATTTCTAGGAACTTGAAGGAAAATATTCTATGAAATCTACAGTCTCAGAAGATGGGATAGTGGGAAAAAGCTCACCCAGATCAGCCAGAGAATGTCCCCCAAGCATTTGGCAGAAGTCCTGTGTAAATCTCCTAAGACTTAAGTGTCCTGAAATACCTCTCCTAAAATATTCTGTTGTTGCACTGAGAATATTAATGTCCTTGTGCTACCTGCGTGCAGTGTGTTGGCATGCGTGAGGTGTGATTAGTTCATCGTGACCTGCTGTCTCTGAATTTCTTCCCAGACAATCAGAATGACCGTGACGAAGCAGCTGGACAAGAGCCAACGACCCCCAGGTAATTCTGAGGATTTCTGGGCTGTTGATGCCAATCTTGACACCAGAAGACCTCAGATGCAGGGAAAAGATAATGTGCTGAGTATACCTTTTTGACCCATTCACTCAACAGCCCCATATGCACTTTAAAAATGTTGTTTCTTTCCATTGTGCTAGATGTGTGTGTTTGAATTTGTGACTCTCTCCAATTTAGTCATGTGCAGTGATTTGACCAAGGTGAACTAGCCAAACTTGGGGGTCTCAGCTGTCAGGAGTCCTCCCCTGTGTGGATAAAGGCAGGGTGAGATTCACATGTGTTTTGTGCCTGTTTGGCATCAGCATGTCGATAAGCATTTGACTGCAAGTGAAGAAAACAGACAAAAAGATTCAAAAGTATCTCAAAATGTTGAGAGTACACTCCTTCAAGTTAGGAGTTAGATGTGTGCAATTCCTAAAAAAGCCCTGTTTTCTTGGGCACCACATGTATAGCTCAACACAATGTATGCTGAAAGCAGGAGCCAGGGTCATAGTCCTCTCTGTTTCCTGGGAGTCATGCCTGTAACAGCACACACGGCGAGTCCAAGTGCTCCTTCAACAGCTGGTTGCATGGCCAGGGTTCGGAGCACCTGCTGCTCTCTCCCTCTCCCACCCCATCGTGGCCACACTCTGCTTGACATATAGGAGGATACTAATTTCCCTCTTTGGGTGGCTTTCTGTGCCCACTCGCTATGCCCCTCTTTCCAAACCAGCTAGGAGAGCTTGGTGTTCGATCCTCGTAGTTGAATTTTCTGTCATCCCTTTCCCACCTGGCACAGCGCGGAGCTAGAGGCACCTGAGAAGGAGGAGGTGCTCCTGGAGTCCCAGGATGAATGTGTTTTGAATCCTTCACTTCTCCAAGAGGGATCTGACCGCACCCAGCTAGACAGTGAAGGCAAATTTGCACTCGATGAAGAGAAAGTTGGCCGTGCTCCGGATGTTGCTGGTGATTGCTCCGATGTTCCAGAGGGTGAAATTCCAACTGACCTCCCAGGTAGCCTTTCTATTTTTGTTCCCCCACACACCGTGTAGTCTGAAGAAAGTCTTCTCTGAAGGTAGACCCTAGTGGCACATATTGCTTTAGCCCAGAAACAGGATGGATTATGGCAGAGAGACATCATGTGAGCCAGGAAGCATCGATCCCTTTCTAGGCCCAATTCTTGCATCTGTGACCCTGGAGCCAAAGTCAGGCCCTGGGACCCAAGTCAGCGGTGACAAAGTGTCCCCTGCCTTGGCAGAACATCCGGAGGAAGTGTCTCTCAGACATCGTTTGT
The DNA here is from genome assembly GCF_048564905.1 of Vicugna pacos. Taxonomy (NCBI): domain Eukaryota; kingdom Metazoa; phylum Chordata; class Mammalia; order Artiodactyla; family Camelidae; genus Vicugna; species Vicugna pacos. The sequence continues at coordinate 53,924,758 of NC_132995.1, forward strand.
GTGAAGTGCGTCTTCCAACCTATAGTGATCTAACTGTTCCTTTTGGACAGTGTCCCTGGCCTTTCTTTGCCCGAGCAAACAGAGTGGTAGCCTCGCCTATATGTTAGGTCATGTGGTGTCTCTGGCTTCATTGATGTCTGTGCAAGTCTTCATCTTCCTGATGTTGGCTTCTCTTAGGTAAGTAGCTGGTTAAAACCCAGGAAAGAACCAAGTGTTCCTGTCCCTTGCTCGGATGTTTCCATGAAGTAAGGCTGGGCTCTGGCAGTCTCTCCAGCCTTGAATGCCCATGGTTTCTGTGTAGCACCAGATTTTCCCATGGATTTCAAGGTTTGTAAAATTTATCTGGTCTCAAGCAGAAATTCCTCCATAGCATCAGCAACCGCATTATGTGACAGAATTAGCCAATACTGTAAATAAAACTCAAGAAAACATCTTAGCTGATTTCTTGGACCTTTGGAAAAATACACTCTTTACTAGACAGAGTCGTAAGTTGTGGTATTGGAAGAACGCTCAAGTAGATCAGCCAGAGTACTTGAGCGAAACATGTTTCATCATTCCTGTCCAATTCTGATAAGACTCAAGTGTTGTGAAATGTCTCTCCTAAAATTTTCCTGTTGTTGCACTGAGAATATTAATGTCCTTGTGGTACCTGTGTTCACTGAGTTGGTATGTGTGATGTGTGATTTGTTTATGGTGACCTTCTGTCTCTGAATTTCTTACCAGAAAATCAGAATGAGTGTGTCGAAGCAGCTGGACAAGAGCCAATGACCCCCAGGTAATTCTTAAGAATACTGGGCTGTTACTGTGAATGTTGACACCAGAAGACGTCAGATCCAGGGAAAAGAGAATGTGCTGAATATGACTGTCTCATCCATTCACTCGACAGCCAAACGTGCACTTGAGCAATGGTGTTTCTTTCCATTGTGGCAGTTGTGTGTGTTTAAATTTGTGACTCTCTCAAGTTTAGTCATGTACAGTGCTTTAAGCCAGGTCAACGAGCCAAACTTGGGGTTCCCTGTAGTCAGCTGCTGTCTTCTCTGTGGATAAAAGCAGGGTGAGATGCACATCTGTTTTGTAGCTGTTTGGTGTCAGCATCTGGATAAGTATTTGAGTGCAAGAGAAGAAAATACATTCATATTCTATAACAATGTAAGGAATTTTTGCTTGAATGCTGATTTATATTCTATATTTTCTCAAAAGATGTATTCACTTGAGCACTGCATATATAGTTCAACACAATATCTGCAAAGTGGACCCAGTATTTAGTCCTCTGTGTGTTCTGGGAGTCATGCCTGTAGCACACAGGGAGAGTCCGTTTCCTCCCTCAACAGCTGGTTGTGTGGCCAGGGCTCGGAGCGCCTCTTGCTCTCTCCTCTCTCCCTCTCCCACGCCATGGCGGCCACACTCTGCCTCACATATAGGAGAGTCACTTCCCTCTTTAAGGGGCCTTCCCTCTGGCTTTCTGTGACCACTACCTATGCTTTCCTTCCATAGCAGGTGATCTGATTAGGTGTCTAACCGTCTTAGTTAAATATTCTGTCATTCCTTTCCCACCTGGCACAGCACGGACCTACAGGAGTTTGAGAAGGATGAAGTGCTCCACAAATCCCAGGATGAAGGTGTTTGGGCTCCTTCCCTTCATCAGGAAGGTTCTGACGTCTGTGAGACTCACAGTGATGGAAAATTTGCATTTTATGAACAGAAAGTGATGTCTACCCTGGAGGGAGCCGGTGGTGGCCCCCATGTTAAAGAGGATGAAATTCCAAGTGACCTCCCAGGTAGTCTGCATTGTCTTTACCCCACACGATTTGTCTAGTCTATGAGAATTTGTTGACATGTATACATTATAAGCTTACATTGTGTTTCGAATCAGGCCCTACTATTGCCTTCATTTGTTTCTTTATTTATTCATTTGGTTATTTGCAGTATGTTTAGTGTACAACGTGTCAGTTTCTGGGTTACAGCATGATATTTCAGTCATACATATGCATACATATATTCATTTTTATATTCTTTTCCATTGTAGGTTACTACAAGATATTGAATAGAATTCCCTGTGCTATACGGAAGAAATTTGTTGTTTAACGTCCTTTATATATAATAGTTAATATTTGCACAACTGGAACTCCCAGTTTATCCCTTCTCTCACCCCCTTTCTCTCCAGCAACCATAAGTTTGTTTTGTATGTCTGTGAGTCTATTTCCGTTAGGCAGGTAACTTCATTAGTGTCTTCTTGTTTCTCGTTTATATTCCGTACATGAGTGATATCATGTGGTCCTTGTCTCTCTCTTTGTGGCTTACTTCCCTTGAACGAGCATCTCTAAATTCATCCATGTTGCTGCAAATGGCCCTATTTTATTCTTTTGTACGGCTGAGTAGTATTCCATTGTACAAATATGCCACAGACTCTTTATCCAGGTATCTGTGGATGGTCATTTAGGTTGTTTCCATGTCTTGGCGATCGTATACGGTGCTGCTATTAACATTGGGGTGCGTGTGTCTTTTCCAATTAGACTTCACTCTGGATGTATGCCCAGGATTGGAATTGCTGGATCATATGGTAAGTGTGTTTTTAGTTTTTGAGGAATCTCCAATCCTCTTTTCCTGTAATGGCTGCCCCAAACTGCATGTCCACCAATACTGTAGGAGGGTTCCCTTTTCTCCACACCCTTTCCAGCATTTAGGGTTTGTGAGCTTTTTCATAAAGGCCATTCTGACTGATGTGAGGTGATCCTTAATTGCAGTTTTGATTTGCATTTGTCTGATAATTAGCGGTATTCAACATGTTTTCATGTACCTCTTGGCCATTTGCATGTCTTCCTTGAAGAATTCCTTTTTAGGTCCTGTGTCCATTTTTGGATATGATTTTTTGGGTTTCTGTTGTTGTTGTTTTTAAGCTGTATGTGACGTTTGTATACCCTGGAAAGTCAACCGTTGTCAGTTGCATCATTTGCAACTATTTTCTCCCATTTTGTAGGTTATTGTTTTGTTTTTCTTTTGGTTCCCTTTGCTGTGCAAAAGCTTCTAGGTTTAATTACGTCCCATTTGTTAATTTTTGCTTTTTCTCATTTGCCTGGGTAGACTGCCCCAGGAAAACATTGCTAAGATTTATGTTCAAGAATAATTTGTCTATGATTTCTTCTCAGCGGTTTATAGTGTCTTGTCTTGTATTTAAGTGTTTAAGCCATTTTGATTTTATTTTTGTTTATAGTGTCCTCACGTCGTTGATATATGTGTGCCTGTCCAGTTTTCCCAACGCCGCTTGCTGAAGGGACTGTCTTTTCTCCATCGTATATTCTTGCCTCCGTTGTAGAAGATGACATGATTGTAATTCTGTGGGTTTATTTCTGGGCTCTCGATTCTGTTCCATACAATTGCCTTTAAAATAACACATTCCCTGAGTTAGTGAACATTACTCGATTCCTAGTCATGTTTGTCTCACTGGCCAATCACTAGACCAAAGGTGGTCCTACCAGACTCCCATAGAGCTCTCCAGTTGTGTCATAGGAAGTAACTTTCTGGTCTCCTAATTTTGAATGACTCTCTTATCTTGCGTTTCATGCTCTAATTTTGGTTCCTGAGCAGTGTCCTTGAGTTTCTAGACCTGTCCTAGGGTGTTGGCAGTCTAGTTTATATCTTTGGAGATGTCACTTCTTTGATTGTTTGTGTCAACCCAAAAGTATCTCCTTCCATTTGTCTTATCTTATCCAGAGGCTTCAGAAACCTGAACACAAGCACCACTATCATCTTTGGTATGTTTCTCTGAAGCAAGGCAGGGTCCTGGAACGTGCAACCAAATGAATGGCCACCCTTTCTTGGGGGCACTGAAGACCGTGTTGACTTGTGTTTAGATTCTGCTCATCAGTCTAATGTCAATGGAGAATGTATCTACCCCAGTAACAGACAGCATTTCAGATGGAAAAATTCTGAATATTAGTGCAAACTTCTAAGAAATAGCTAGGCAGTCCCTCAGGATCTGTGGGTAAAAGGATGTGGTTACTGTTTGCCTAGACTCAGGACATAGTGTGGGGACATCCTGTCATATTAAGGAGACGTGTCCAGGGGCTCAAGAAGCATACCAAGTGCCTTCTTCTAAGGTTCTGTCTAGGGCCTCCCGGAATATTTCTCCCACACTACCCCGTTACCACATTGCATACGTGCATGTTGCTGTGCTAAGTTTTGCATGGTATTGATCATAGGGAAGTGGGTTTTGCCCAATGTAACTGTTCTGTGAACTCATTTACAGAAAAGCAAAATGATCAAGATGGTGTGAAAGGAGCAGAGCCAATCGTCCCCAGGTAATTTTGAATATTTTTACCCTGTTGATAAAATGTGACTTCTGTAGTCCCCTAATCCAGGGTCAGCAGGAAGTGCTGAATACAACTGTATGGTCCACTTTGCCAACCAGAAATTATCTTTTTTATAATCTTTTCTGCTTTCATTGTGCTACTTACATGGTTTCCTTTTCTAATTAACTTCTTACTTTGGTTTTCTTTTTGATACTCTGATTTTCATGCACTCATTTTTTCTCTCCTGTGTGATTGACAGAGTGAGATGCAAATCTGCTTTCTGCCTGTTTTGTGTTCGCATGTTGGCATGTGTTTGATAGCAAGAGTGTAAATAGACAGTAACAGAATTATATTCTGCCACAATAATCTTACAAAGAGGCCTTGGTAGCACGAGATTTCTGGGACACTAGGGTGCCCCCAAAGCTATATGCACTTTCTCTCTCCATGTAGCACTGAGTGCAATCGAAATGAAAGGGTGAAAGGCAATGTTACGTGGCCCTATGTTATGGGTCATGATTCTACGGTATAGAGAGAATCAGTCTCTTTCTTCATCAGCTTGTTATTTGGCCAGGGTCCTGAGCACCCACTGTCAATTCTGTCTCCTGCTCCTCTGAAGAAACACACACTGTCCCACCAGAAAAGATATTTTATCCTGCTTATTGGGTCAGCCTTCGGCTTCCTTCACCACTCAATTAAACATTCCATCGAAAGGAGAAAGGAGTCTAGATTTCTGATTGCTATTATGGTAATCTTTGGTCTCCCTACCCACTAGGCTCAGCACGGAGCTGCCGCAGGTGGTAGAGGATGACATCCCACTGCCCTCAGTGGAGGAATCCTATTTGATTTACTCAGTTCTTCGAAACCTGTCAGACTCCTTCTGGCCTTCTAGGAGCGCTGCCATCTACTCATTCGAGGGATTGGAACTCTCTTATGCTCGGGATGTCACCAGTGAGTACTTTTATCAGTATGATAAACCTCCAACTGGACTGCCAGGTGGACTTTGTGTCTTTTGTACTTCACACCTCTGGCGGTGCTGAGCTATGGCATCCCTGTGGGCACACCCTATAGAGATATATTGAGAAGGTTTAGGTCCCAGAATTGAGTTTTAAGCACAGACATCATGTGGGTAAGGGAGCTGTGCTCTCTTCCTCATCCCAGGGCAACCATATGCTTTGGGCCTCAAAGTAGATCACTGAACCCAAAGCTAGGGTGTCAATGTCACTCACCTCTGTGCCTTTGTACTGAGGTGCCTTTTTTCCTGATTCCCATCAAATGTCTCTTCTTACTTATAATCTTCTCATGTTCATACCCTAAAATACCCCTTGAGTTTCTATGCGTTTCAAAAGATGTTGACAGCCTTAACTACATCTCTGGATTTGTTGTTTCCCTGGGGTCACTGCTGTCATCCCCAGTGTCTGTCTCCTCTAACTTGACTGTCTTAGTGGAGCAGCAACCTGAACAGCAGGACACAAGCAGCTCTACCATCACCTTGCATGTATGTTTCCATGGAGTGCAGCTGAAGCCAGCATTTCCCCGCTCCATCGAGGGTTGATGTTTCTCTTTAGCAGAAAGCTCATTTTCATGCTAGGGTTTGTAGATTCCAACCAGTAGTCTGTTTTCAGTGTATAAATTCTGCTAAACCACCCAGCATACAGTGAGGGAAGGGCTGAATATCCCGGTATTCTTTTTAGAATGCAGATGGGCTATTCCTCAGAATCTGTGGGGAAAAGATACATTTCACTTTTGACTCAGACTTGGAAAACGTGAGTGTGGTGAGGATCGACCTGACTGAGGAGAGACCGCCCAGTGATCAGGAAAGCAAACCCAGGCACTCCACGGGAGGCCACGGGAGGCCTCCTGGGATGTTCTTCTTCCATTATCCTCCCGTGCTTCTGGTGATACATTTTCCCTGCGATAGTATTGGATACCTCCGTATTAACACGTATAGTGGGATCTGATTAATGTTTCTTGCCCTGTCTGAATTGATCCATAGACAATCATACTGTTGTTGAGGAAGAGAAAGGACAAGACTGCATACGTTCCAGGTAATTCTGAAGAATCATGGGTTTTTTGTTTCCCTTATGCTAATTAATGATTGATTGATTGATTGATATCAGAGTCTAGTCAGTTGACAATGTTGTGTCCATTTCTGTTCTATAGCGTAATAACGAATCATGGCTCTTAATTTAATGTTGACATATGGTGAGGTCAGATCCAGAGAAATGAGAAACTGCTGCAGATACCTCATTCTTCCATTCAGAAAACCACAGTGTGTCCCTGTAACAGTGCTGTCTGTTTTGACGGTGGTACTTTTATAAGCCCCTTTGATAATCTCCCTCAAAGAGAGTAACTGCTTTCAGTTGCTGCAGGGCTGCTTATTAGTTCCAGGATTTCTTGGACTCCCCTCATCTCTATTTTCATTCAAAGCAGCATAAGATGCATATTGGCCTCTGCTTCTTTGTTCTTACCACACTGACAAGTATTTCCTAAAAAGAAATATACCTAGAAAAAGGACACTCATGTCACATCTCAGTAGTAGAGAAATGGCATTGGAGACACAGGATTATGCTGCCAGAGTCTTGTTCACTCAGCTGTTGTATGTCAATTTCAACCAACTCCGTGCAAGGCTTCAAGCCTCCTTTGCAGTTTCTGAGTGTGTGTGTCCTCACTGTTGTGGACTGGGGTAGTTCTGTCTCCTTCGTCCGGAGCTCATTTTCTGGTCAGTGCTGGGACCACCTCCTGCTGTCTCTCCTATTCCCACTGTAAGCACACTCTGGCCCCAGATGGAGGACGATTGTTATATCTCCCTTTGTGGAGAATTTCCATTTGTTTTCTGCCACCAGTCCCTTAACGCTCCCATCAAACCCAGCTAGGACCCTGTGATCACTCATCCGTTTTGTTTAATCATCAGTCCGCCTGACTCCACAAGGCTCCTTAGTGAGCAGCCGGTGGGAGAAGAGAATGAAGACCCACAGGATTCACTGGATGAATGTTATTTGACTAGTTCAGTTGGCCATGACCTGTCAGACTCCTGTAGGCCTTACAGAGGTGTCTCATTCCCATGGGACCAACAGGGAGTCTTCTCAGCGCTTGCTGTAGATGGTGAGTACTCCCCTGGACAGGCCAGACAGCTCCTAATGGTTCCCCAGGTATCCTCTCTAGTCTTTGTAGTCAACAACCTCTATAGATTATGTCAGTCATTTCTGTAAACAAGCCCTGAGACTTCTGTTGATTTGAATCAGGCTGTTGGATCTAATTTGCAGAAGGCATCATGTGAGTAAGAGAACTTTCCTTTCCCCACGTCTCAGGATGCCTTCTGTCACCTGGACCACCTTCACCATTGCAGGCTGTTGGAATCAAGTGAGGCTGGAGACGGGAAGTGAGATGTGTGGGATGTGGCCCAGCCCTGCCAGGCCATGATTCAGAATGGGCAGGAGAGGTGAAAATCCCACACACAAATGGGCTGAGGTGAATGAATGGGACACATCAATTATCCTCGGATCCTTCCTCTTTGTGGATTCTGATCATGGCCTGTGAACAGTGTGTACAGCTGTGATACTGGCAGTGAGGCCACAGGAGATCTGCTCTTTCGCCCCATCCGCCCTGATCAGGGAGAAATGCTGTAGGCACAGCACAAACACTTGATCTTTAAAGACAACTTCAGAATTTTTGGAGGCTTTTCTCTACTTTCCAAACTAATCCTGTTGGGGATTCCTTGTGATGTTTGATGAAATATTTTGCCTTTTCCCATGCAAATGGAAAGAATTTTCAAAGCATAGTTTAATAAAACCCATTTGTTGGGAAAAGGGAGAGAAAACGAAATGAGGAAATGAAGCAGTGATATTTAAAATCAATGCTAGAATGTGATTCAAAATAGCATTTGAACATGGTTTTACTGGGCTTGAAATTGTTTCACATAATAAAGTTTTTAATTTCAGAGATGTTACCCTTCACACCAATGTGAATTATCAGTTAACCTTGTTCAGTATCCTGAAATCCAGTGATTAATGATGAATAAACTGTCTGGAGGGAAAGAGAAGGGCACAAGAGGCTGAGAGCAGTGATTCTAGGAAAAGCCCAGGAAGCTCTACAAGGTCCTGGTGCAGGGCTGGGGTCAGGAGGGGCAGCTCACATCCAGGGAGGAGTTGAACAAGGGGGATTTGGGAAGTGATGTTCCCGAAGAAAGAGGGGCCAGAACGTAGCAGGACAGTCCAGGCAAGGTGAGGATTTGAGTTCATGTAGGGAGAGTGGGGAGTACCAGTTTCCACAGGCTGAGTTAGACTGGTGAGACTGCTGATAGTGTGGAGAGACAGAATCAGAGGAAGCAGTTAGAAGGACGTTGGATCAATCACCCATGAGACTCAGACAGAGTGCGCCCTCTGGAAGACGACGTGGTAACAGACACAGGAGAGACACGTTTAAGAAGCACTGAAACAAACCTTGTTGAGCAGGCGGGTCTTGAGGGCGGACCTGTGAGGGGAGCCCCACAGCAATGGGGAGCAGGCCCCGTGGGCCATGAGCCCACCTGAGCCTGACCTGGACTGGATGAGCTACTTGAGCTCTTTGGTTAGCCCACTTTCTGAGAATACGGATTCATTTCACGGTGAATGTAAACATGTTTGATGAGGAGCAGTGCCTGGTGCCCCTGCAGGGGGGTGTAATATAAGGAATGTGCACTGTATCATCTCCCAGAAGAACCAGACATCCTGATTCTGTAGCTTCCAGTAAGGGACTCAGACCTCAGCTACCCTACTTACAGGTGCTAATATCCACCAGCCCACCCAGGACACATGTAGCCACAGGACGGATCCCCGTGTGGTGGCTGGAAGGCCAGTCAAAACACACGGGGAAGGGAGTTGAGAAGGCTCTAGAAGTGGGAAGAGTTCTCATAACTTGGTCCCCGTGCTATAGTCTCCCAAGTCCCTTTTCTAGTGGAATTTGAAGCCTTTAGGCCCTACTTCTCTTGTTACTTCTGTATTCTACTTAGACATCAACGATTCTTTGTCCTCCCTTCCCTGAGGCCTGTCCAGAACCTTGTCTCCAGGCTACAAGGAAAGGTCGCTAATAACAGACCCATAGTCATGACCTCATCTGCCTTCCAGTACCCTCTGGACCCAAGTGGGTGATTTTTGATCTCAGCGATGTTGCCGCCTGGCACCTGCCATCTCAGCGTCCCCAGGCACAGCCGTGAAAATGAAATCTCCTTCATGTCCATGACGTGTGCCTCTGTTGTCTGGCTGACTGGGTCGTCTCCGTGATAGGCAGCGACGGCAGAAATGGGTGTCATGGGAGGGGCTGACAAAGGGAAAGTTGCATTGGCCCTACTGAACTGTTCTCTCCTTTCAGGTGACTCCTGGGAGGACCGTCCCCAAGGGCCTTTGAGTTTCCAAGGGTCAGAGATGCAAGCTTCACAAGCACAACTGCAGACAAGCTCCCAGGTGACCCATCACCTGCAGCTGCAGCGGGACCAGCAGTTTGACTGTGGTGACGGCAACGCCAGGCTCGGCCTTTCCTCCACCGTGTGGGGCTTCACAGCCAACACTGAGTTTGGAGACCAATGGCCGCCCCTCCAAGGTAAGAAAGAAAAGGAAGCTGTAGTCCAAGAGCTGGTCGTTCCAGGGCTGGGGGTGGAGGAGACAGTGGGGCCTCTGCCATGCCCCTTTCAGGTCCTCTCGAAATCCTCAATGCCCTAACAGAGGGTAGCGAGCAAGAGCCTTAGATTTAGGGCCGGCTCTGCCCCAGGTCCTGGGTTTGCAAACGCCTGGTTTTTTAACTGAAGCAACTTATTTATCTTCTGAGGTATTCACTTCTTTTTTCCCTTATCTGACCTCCCGAAAGTTAAATCTGCCTTCCAGGGTTGTTTTCAGTGTTCAGAAACATAGTTCCCAGAGTCCCTGGTTCGATAAAACCTGCGTCAGCGCACCTGTGACTGTGTGTTCTCTACCCATGTATCTTGCTGGAGATTTCACACTTACACAGTGCGTGCAAATGCAGTCTCTCAGCTGAAATGCGGGACTTTGGATGGTCAACACTTTCTCTAGACCCCGTCTTCCCCCGCTTTCTCAGAAAGGCACGTTTGCCAGTGTTCTCTTCTCATCATCCATCCTCAAGCCAATTTTCCCCTGTCAGGTGCACTCAGTAACAGTGAGTTTCTAACGTTATGTAGCAACGTAAAGACTGACCGTACACTTCAGTCTGCTGTTTCACATGGCGGTTGTTTTTCTGTTTTTAGCCCTTTCTTTAAAAGAAAGAACCACCTTTGTAGATGAGGTGAGCCCCTCAGGTTCTTTTCTGATACTCCATTTAATTTGTCCTCTTCACTCATCTCCACGGTCATGTCCTCAGTTTTCTTACCATGATCCCACTCTTCTCTGATTTTCGTAAATGAGCTTTCAAACCCTCACGTACATGTCATCTCAGACGTATTCATCTTTCCCCTCTACTGCTCTCAGTATCTCCATTAGAGACTGGGCCCGCCTGGTGCTCATCTGTCAGGCAATGGCCTCATCTGAGAAATGAGGAGAGGGGAGGTGAGAGAAGAAGGAGCACCACTGACCACCTTACAAAGATCTCATGGGAAGGGCTCAGGGCATGTTAGGGGTGTGTGGCCATGACAAGTGCCATTAGCCCTAGTGGTATTTCTTTGTGTTCCCTTCCCTCTGGTCTCTCTTTTTCTTGACCTTGCCTTCCTACATTCCTGGCCAGGAATCAGCCCCACTGGCTCAGTCGCTCTCTCTCCTGCTCACTTTCCCCGGAGGCCCGAGTATGAATCCAGGCATCACAACAGATTTTGCTGCAATGCCTAGTCTTCATGCCCTTTATTCTCATAATCGCCCAGATCTAATAGTTCATGTTACCACCTTACCTCTCTTATTCCTCTTATATGTTTCTTTTTCCTTTTTCAAAGTCAACTCATCAGAGGCTGTTACAATGATGCATTGCACATCTCAGTTCCAATATCCATTTCTTCCTTTATACACACACACAATTGTGAGAGTTGTTGTATGTTTTTTAAACATCTTCCATGCCTTATTTAGCTTGAGTATGTATAAACATTATATATAGCGTATGAACATATATATGGGAAACATATGCTGATACACATATGTAACAATTTCCCGTTTGGGACTTCCCCAGTTCTTTGCATGTTGAGGTTTTGTTTCAACATTGAATTTGTTTACTTTCTACAATCCCTTCCCTTCCAGCAGTATAACCTCTGAATGCCCTGATTTCCTTGCCTTTGTCTTTTCTAACTGGGAAATTTTTGTTTTCATGAATTCTATTTTTCTTTAACAAATATTCTTTTGGCAATGTGAAGATGTTTTCCTCTTGGCAATCTTACCAGAAATACATAGTTTGGGGACGATCAACAAAAGTGAAAACTACCAAGGTGTCTCCACTGGCTTCACCTGGCAGGGACGTTGAGATGGCCTCTTTTGTTCCTGGACACTTTGCTTACTTGATGTTCCACTTGGAAGACGAGTAAGTCATTGTAAGGTCATGTATAACAGTGGATCCTGTTTTCTGTGGTTTTATCTTCAGAGCTGGATTTGGATGCTTCCATTGGAATGAAGAACCCCCCCAAGGTGGAGGGTGAGGGCTCAAGTGCCAGCCAACATGAGTGTCAAGTCTCTAGCAACAGCAATGCCTCCAGTGTCCTGAAACAGAAGATTCTGCGAAGAAAAGTGCTGCGCAGCAAGTGGAGAATTGCATGCAGATTCCCTGGACTTCAAGCTTAGGGGACAGAGGTAATCACATCTAGGCCCTTCCATGTACGTCTTCCCTGTTGCTCCTCATCTAAGATTACAGCTCAGACTCCACTCTCTTTTCTCTTCCTTGTTCCTTCACTGAAGAGTTGATCCTACCTGCGTCTGGTCTTTCCTCGGTTTTCCGTGGGAGTTGCCACCCTGCCAGGCCCTTCCATCCCCACTTTCTGTTTGTACTGTGAACTCTGCTGTGTTCCTGCTGCTGCTGCTGCTGCCCTGGTATTTCTTCTCACCTCTACTCGTAGCTACTGGGAAGCCCGGCCCCGCGGTCCTCCTCATCAGAAGAGCATCATTTAGGGCCCTGAACACGGGGTTCTTTGCCTGAAATCACACACTCCCTTGGTGTCATTGCCTTCCTTTCCCTACCCTTCCTCCCTCCACTCCACTGCCTCTTCCAGAATCACTGACGTCATGAATCACATGCACATGGGTTGGGTTTTGCAGAACACAGCTAGGACAACCTTCACTCCTCGACGTCTCCACGTGAATAAAATTGGTACAACTGAGGAATGAGAACCCTGGTTACAAGAACCAAATATAAATCTCTGTCATAGGTAGGAGCGCTGGACTGGCCTGGAGTCAGGTTTCTCGCCAGACACTGGTGGTCAGCTCTGTGCTAATGTCCATGGGGCTCCCAGTGCCTCACTGGAGCTGGCATTAGGTGGAGGATAGTAGATGGCACCCTAAAGGGACATTGGCCAAAAGCAGAGGCACAGGCCATGTGTTGACAGAACACAAAGAGCGTGACGTGCCTAGGGTTTCAGACCTCTCTTCCTTTTACTCACATGACTCTTACTACATGTTCAGTGAAAGTCCAGGAAAAAACATGGGCTGAGTTGGCATCTGACGCCAGGGAATCTAGGAGAGCATCCCAGTGAATTAACCTGGGGCAGATTTATGAAGACTCAGGTATACAGGATACAAGAAGATCATTGCCTCAGGCAAGGCCGTTTGAGAAGGCAAGTGATTTCCTCTAGACTGTGAGAAGGAAGGTGAAAAAAAATCTTCATGGCCAGCGGGACAGGAGTTCATGGTGGAAGTAATGAAGCGAAGGAAAAAGAAAGGTGTGAAGTAGTGTAGGTCTAGTGGGTAGCTCTAAATCTTGCTATCATGAAGAAACGCTGGGTGAGCTTGGATCTATCTAACATGAATGACTTGACCCAACCCCTTGATATTCTGATTCTAACGTTCTGAGGTGAGGTTTGGGCATTAGTATTTTGAAAAGCTCTGCTGACATGCATCTAGGGATTGGAAGGACTATGGATCTGGTGGAATATCAGGAAGCAGTAGAGGAGTGTCCCAAGGATCCCTGCTCCAGACAGCAGTCTGTTTCTGAATGTATATGAGGGATGCTCAGCCCATCCCTCCCTGGGACATGTGAGAAAGGCAGCACTTCGGTCCAGGTCAAGGGCAATCAAAAGTCAGTTGGTTGCTGAGGAGCCAGCGGTGGGGATCTGGCTAAGACTCTGCAGCAGCTGTGAGGTGGCGTGTCCCCAAACACTGGTGGGGCGAGGACAGGGGACCCTAGATTCTGCACCACAGTCTGCACGTTTGTTTCAGGAGGGATTTCTTCTAACGTGTGGATCTCACTTTTCCCTTCAGCCAGCCTCGGGCTCGACCTTCAGCTCCTCCTATCAAGACGATCCCGGGCTGCTCTTGCCTCTTCCAAACATGTGGTCATCCCCCCAGGCGCAGCCATCAACAGAACCCAACAGAGACCCACATTTGATCCCTCTGTCATTCTCCTTGTCCCTCTATCTCTCCTCTGTCTCTCTATCTCTCCGCTGTCTCTCTTTCACAGCTACCCAGTATTTTAGCTACTCTGAACAGATATTCCAATTTGGAAGAAACCGCATCATCAAATTTATTTTTCCTACTAGATGCAAAAAGTCTACGGCATGAAATCAAGTTCAAGTCCACACAGAACACTGCAGGGATCCTTTCCTGAGAATCATCATCACAACCACCAGCCCCATCCCATGATTATTATTGCAAAACACTGATTTGATGGGAGAACTCCCAGGCATCAGTCTCCAAACGTTACCCATTGAAAAGGAGACCAGCGCTTTGATGGATACTCAGCTTTGAGAGACCGTAATGCTCACTCCTCTCAATTGCCATCCTGTTCACACTGGCATCTGGAGCAGGTGGAAGAAGGCAACATGTCAGCCTGGACCTTCTCTGCCACCAGATGGGCTGTGCTCGGTGCAGCCGGCTTTGAACATGCAGTGTCCGTGCTGAACAGGTTTCGCTCGAGTTTCATCACAAGGAAGTTATCAGACAACTGTAGAATCTAGACCATTGAACAGGACAACTGGCCTGTCTTTTTCAAACTGCCAATGCCTCCACAAACGGGATGACAGAAAGGAGAAGAGTTATTTTGGGTTCCAAAGAACTAAAGAGATTGTGCTACTATATTTCTTTAGTTCTTTTGAGCCCAAAACCTCTCCTCACCTTACTGTGTTTGTCTTTAATGGTGGTGACATTGACTTGTTTGCAGAGGACAGGTCAGTTGTCTGGCTCAGAAGTCTACATTCTGCAGTTGTCTGACCCTTCCTCATGATTAAACTCGGGCCTAGCCTTCTGCCAAGGGCACCACATAGTGCACACTGTGTGCTTCCTAGCACAGCCCCTCTGGAGATGAAGAATGTCCACTTTGCCTGTCACCACTCTTGTCATCTTAGCATTGAACATTTGGCTATAGAGGGAGGAGCCAGTGAGATCCGTACATTGGAACACCCGTTTTTCTGTCTAGAATCAGTCATTTGACGAGTAGCTCTTCGAGAGTGTATAAATATTTTATTCTATGATTCTCATTCTCTAACAAACCAACAAAAAACCATTCTTTTACCATCCCTGATGGATCCCTGATGTGTGTCAATGACCATATTTGTGTTTGTACAGCGGAACTTTTCCAAATCAGTCAGTTTATTTGTACTGCTGGCATTGTGCTGTGGAAAAGACAATCCGTACCCCTTGCATTTCATTAAAAAGTTCTTTGGAGTTTTACTGTGAAGTTGTGTATTTTTCAATTCAGTGTTATAATCTATGATTCTCCTGCCTGATTTAGTAGGTATGGATATATATTGATAGAAACATTCCTGTTTCTCCTCTTCATTTTGATATCTTAAACTCTCCCACGTCTTTTAAGCTATATGTACCATTTGTAGCAGTTTGCATTCAATGTTTCTTTTCTCTCTGTTATTTTGTGTGTGCATATATGTGTGTGTGTGTGTTTTGTCTTGTATTTAGGAAAAACTAGATAGCTAGTGTTTAGCACTGCTGTAAAATATTTGTCATCTCAGTCCCTTAGTATGTTGTCACATTGTTTCAATTTGAAGTAGAAATTTTGAATGATATCTCTCAACTTCAACTTTTTACCAGTGTGACCATCAAGGACATTATTCTAGTTTTCTGTTTCCTTCTGTCTTTACCTACCACTTCTTATAATATTCTAGTATTCTGTCAACCTAGTCCAATGTATACCCTTTACATACCATTTTTTCCCACCTTGTCCCCGCCCCCTCCCCATTTTGTGTTAACTTCAGAAAAAAGTAGGGTAGGGACAAGAGCTGGAGGAGGAGCCCATGGGGGACTTTGGGGATCCCTACCTGCCCAGGAGGCTGCCCCACCCCAGGAGCGTCAGTGGCCTCGTCGCAGAGGTCCCAGGCCCCAACCAGGCTGCCCCGAAAGCATTGCCCATGAGACACCAGCTTAAATCTATAATTATATCTATTCAGTGGTGACCAGGTGTTCAAAAGTCAGACTTTCCTCGGTCACTTCTTGACATGTAGCGTTCATCCTTCAGGATTTCTAATGGTGTAAATGTGGGCTCCTTAACTTTCACGTGTTATCTACTTATTTTCTCTTGCTTTGATACATGGACAGCTTGGCTGAATATGAAGAACGTGACCACAATGACTTGCGTTGAGTTTTTAGAAAACATTGTCCTCCTCGGTAGGTTGTGTTGAGACGTGGAATGTAATCTGATTTTGTCCCACTTGTTGCCAAGGGAGGTCTGGAGCTTCACAGGAATTTTTTTCTTTAAAAAACAAATCTTTCAGCCCTAATAGGATGGGTGTTAAAGTTGAACATGCCAGTCTATTTCTCCCAGATATCTATGACTTTCTCTCTGACCCCTTCCCAGTATCTTTGATCCATTTCCTTTCTGTTCAAAGCTTTCATTTTTGAATTCAATGTGCCCTATGATTGAAGGCATGTAAGATTCTTTATACATTTTCATTGAGCCTGTTTTTCAGAGATTTTTCTTTACTTCAGTTTTTCCCTAATTACTGCCAATTCTCGTTTCCTTATCGTGTCTAGTTTGTGTTCTGGGTTCCCTTTCTTGTCTGTGTGAGTCTGAGTGTGTGTGTGTGTGTGTGTGTGTGTGTGTGTGTGTATCTGGATCTAAAATAGGTTTAGTTTAGAATATTTATTTTAGAAATAGTTCCTGTTTCATATTTTTCTTGTTTTTGTTTGATTTTGAGAGAAGTCTTTTCATGAGCTGAAATCTCTAACTCTATTTTTGTTTTTCTCTAATGTCACCTTAGAAGAAATGTCTGCTCTGTGATTTTCATTTCCACCAGAGTAGGATTGACCTGTGTGAGACACAGCAGTTGTAGGTGGGATCTAATGAATATTTAAGCAGCTTAGTCAGTTTGTTTTGTCTAGATCTCTTTGTCTTGTGCAATTACTGTAGCAGATGTAAGCTTTTGAGGAAAGGCATGGTGTGTCTCCTGGTTCTGAGATTCTATTTTCTTCCAGTTGGACCTTTAATTTCTACTGGTTGCTTCATTCTTTCTCTTCACTACAAGCATGCAAAGGACATTACCTTCATCTAGGTCTCACCGTGGCCCCCACAATTGTGCCTCCTGAAGACTGTCACCCTCTGGTCCTCTGCACTGCCCAACCTCTTCCTGGCAACTCCCCAGTCGTCAGAGCTGTAGTCCACCAGGTCTCAGGCATGCTGTGAGTTTGTCCCCTTGCTCATTTGTAGGTAATTTTTCCTGCGTTCCCTCCTTAGGATTCCCTCCCTGCTGTCCTCCCCTCTGTGTGTACTGTCTTGGCTGCTCCCTCTACTGCTGTGTAGCCCCAAGCCCTGGCTAAATACAAACCACCAGGAGTCCAGTGTTCTGTGGCCCCTGGTTCTTCAGGGGAAGTGTTCTGCATGGTGTCATTGACTCTAGCTTAATCCCTAGCCCTCTGAAATCGGTGTTGAGGCATTCAGCTCCCATCATCGTGGTGGACTTGTTATCTCTCATCATTCAATTTCAAATGCAGAATTTCAATAGGACACAAAAATTGACAGGACATCAAACAACAACAGCAGAAATAACAGAAAAATACAACATAAAAGAATTAGAAAGAACAGAACATCCCCATCTTTGTAAGCCATCTTCCACAATTATCAAGTACTGGTGGAACTTATTTCACTACAATCCCACCTACTTACCTTTTCCTGTATTATTGAAGTAAATGTCAGACCTCACACTTCATCTGGAATTACAGCACTGTGTTCCCCTCAGTGAGGACTCTTTCTGAAATTTGTATCATAGTATTACTGCTGTTGGTAAATGGACTCAAACTTTTGAATATCATAAAATAGACAGTGTTCAAAGCTCCCATGGTTGATTTTAAGTTAGTTTCTTTTTGGGGGTTCCAAAAACAAATCCACAAAGTGTAATCAGTAAGATATGTGTTAAGTCCCTGCATATACGTTTCTCCTGAGGTCCTCGCTCCCTCCCTCCTTCTTTCCTTCTCTCTCTCTTGCTGCTCCTGCTCCCGCTGTGTTCCTTGATCTCTTGCTCTCCTATGTTTGCAATTTATTTACTGAAATTACAGCCGTGTTTTTCTCTAGTAGCCCACAGCGTGAGTTTAGGCCCTGGGTATACATCCAGAGCAGCATTGTCCTAATAGAAAGAAGGTACACGCCACATATGTATTTAAACTTTTTCTAGTAGCTACACTGAAAACCAAGAAGTACACCATAATTGAGAAACAATCTTATACATAAGATACTTGAGTATCTATTGCTGCATATTAAAAGAACAGTAATTCTAAAGTATTAAAATTGTATTGAGTAGGAAAATTTTTACATACTCTGTTTTAAAATTTACATTTAAGTGAATTCCAATTAAGTAGAATTAAAATCCAGTTCCTCAGTCCTGCCAGCCATATTCTAAATATCCAGTAGCCCCATGGGTCTAGTCGCCACTGTGATGGTCCTGGGAGATATAGAGACTTACCAGGTTCATGTTTCACCTGTTGGCAAGATCACCTCAAAAGGGGTGTGTGCTCTCTGATCAGGAGGCATAACATGTCCTTTTTGATTCTTCTAAGGATATTAGCAGCCCTTTGATCCATTAACTGATTGTGTGGAGCAAAATGGTGCTATTCCATCATCACGAGTTACTTACCTGGACACTTGTATAGCGAGAAACTTCCCCAAAATCGTAAAGACTGTACACTTAGTGGGACAGCCTGCAGCTTAATGAGCTAATTCCTCAACATTGTGTGTGGTCACCAATTAGTTTCTTTGCTTTTTCTTTCTTTGTTTTCCTGTGCTCATATGAAATCAAGGTTTCAATCACACTGAAGTCTTTCAATGCATTGCTATAGAGTCCTTCCTGATAGTCCAACTGTCCACTCTTTCAGCAGTGAAGGTGAACTTACCCTGACCCCTGCGTCCCTTTGCTAAGATTCTAATAGTCTTTGAGACCTTTCATGATGTCACTGGGACAAACTGTTTCTGTTTCATCTTAAATATTTACTGCCCCTGACCTGGACTCAGTCCTTTCTATAAGACTCTGATGTCTTTATGTCAAACAGAGCATTCACAGAACAAACTGAATATCCCAGAGATACTCATTGGAATTGGTTTATTTAGGCCTTCCCAGTGGACAGAGCTAGGAAATATGTATTCATAGTGTGTGTGTTCATGTATTCACCTACAGTCACCAACATTACAATTCAAATTCAGAACTACAGGCTTAATATTGAAACTTCTGTGTCTGAAAGCAATCATTTTTTGTTTTAAGGACTCTTTCAGTAGTAGAAATACAATATCCTAGAAAGCCTCATTGCATTTCCCCATAGTATATGGACAAAAGATTAAAGATACAGCAAAGATTTTGCTAATGCCACAATGGAGGAAAGCAGTTTCTGGTTTGGTTACTGTCATTGGGTACACATAAATTACTGTGTTTTAGTGTTAGTCTCTTGGTATAGTTCTTATCCACATTGCAGTTCCACAAAAGGGGTGCACCGGCTCATTTTCAATGGCTAGGGGTGATACTTCCAATTTTATTCAGTGGGGGTTGGAAGGAATAAATTGGGAGTTTGCAATTGCAAATATTAACTACTATATATAAAATAAGCAAATAAGTTATAGGGAACTATATTCCATATCTTATATTAAGCTATAATGAAAAAGAATTTGAAAACGAATATACCTGTGTATATGTATGACTGAAACTTTAGGCTATACACCAGAAATCAACACAACATTGTAAACTGACTATACGTGAATTATAAAAACAGAACAAAATTTGACTTACTTTTGGAATCATAAAAAAGAAAAAAAGAAATGTGGTTTCCAACTCAAATCTAAGCAAGGAAGGTGTGATCAAGTATGGTCTACCCTTGAGTATAAGATCTGCAAGTGTCTCAAATGCCCGGGGAGAGATGGGTCAGGGAACCCTGATCTCCACAGACTCTAAAACCCAAGGCCTGTTCTCTTTCTGGCTGGGCTTGGGATGAAAGGAGATTTCAGGAGTGAAGTTTTAAATTTTAGCTTAACTGCAGCTTTTCATATCCAATGAGGACGTAGGACTAAGAAATTCTGAAGAAAATCGGAATAAGCCAGAAGAAATCAATGAAAATTTGGAATGAAATACGGCATCTGAAAGAAACCCAGAACTTCCAATTCAGGTCTGCAACCGTGAAGCCGAAAACTGAGACACAGGCCTCCTCGTGGCGGATCCGCGAGATCACAGCCCTCACACCGACCATTTATTCACAGGGACGGACGATGGCGCTGTTACAGGACGTGTGGTGTGTAGCAGCTCACTGTGCAGTGTTCAGAAGGCGCAGCCTCTGCCCTTTACCCCTGAAACCCAGGGTGACCCGACGAGGGGGTGGCACTGGCTGTGTCTCTTCGCCCTTAGTGGCCGGGCCGGGGCCTCCTATGTCCGCGACGGGCACAGTCGCGCGGGTGCAGCGGGGACACCCCGGGCTGGGTTCCCCCACCTGCCCGCTGCCAGGATGCAGCCACCCTGAAAAGCCCGTTTCCGGCACCCCTACTTCTCAGGAGGAGGCGGCAAAACGCGGGGGACGCGGCTTTCAGGCGGCGGTGGGAGGCAGTGGCTCGCTGGCTCGGGGAGCTCGTATACCGAGAGCGGCACAAAGGGGGAGGCGGGAGCGGGACAGCACGTCCACTCAGCGCTTACCTGAGGCGCCAGTTCGCTTTCCGGCAGCAGCGGAGTTGGGGCTGCGTGATAAAACACTGTTGGGCCGGGCCTAAAAGTAAGGTTCCACCGAGACTCGAACTCGGATCGCTGGATTCAGAGTCCAGAGTGCTCACCATTACACCATGGAACCGCAGGCCGGCCCGCCCCCTCCCCCGCTGAGCCAGGCGGCGCGCAGCCCCGCGGGCGCAGGACCCGCCTCCTGCCCGGCGCTCGCTCGCCCCGCCCCGAGCCCGCTTCCTCCGCGACGCCAGGAGGCGCCTCACTCGCCTTCCGTCGGCGCGTTCCCGTAGGTTCGACGTCGTGGCTGAGACGGCATCCACTCGGGGATGATCCACAGGCAGGGCTTTTAAATCTTCCGCCAAATCCACCTGCTCTGCCGGGATTTCTAGAGTTTTATTCCCTGAGGTAAGGCTCCCGCCAGGGAAAAACAATAAACAAAAAGTGTTCCTTTCCTCTTGTATCTCCTCCCGCCGCCTTGGGAGCTCTGAGGACCCTCAGAACAGCCTTGGGGCTTCCTGGGATTGCCCTGCCCTGGGACCCGAGGTGGAAAGGGTACAAGCCCCGCCGCTTCTATAGGAGATAGAGTCCTCTGTCTGTTGGGGGTCGTGTTGGAACCCCAGAGGCCCCTACGCGGAGCCCCGCCAGAAGCTCGCCGCTCCCGCCCTGAGGTGGGTGGGGCGTCGGGGGGAGCAGGTGACAGTGTTTCTTCTGGGCTGTTTCCTCCCTCGCTTTTCTCCTCTTCAGTTTTCCAGGTCACCCCTCCTCGGCCTCCCGCGTCCCCAAGACTGAAGGCGCCGCTCGATCCCGGGTGGGGAGCTCCGTGCGGTTCCCGGGGACCCCTAGAAGTTTCTGTGCTCGGGACGTTTAAGGGCTTGAGCTGCCAGTTTGAGTTTCCAAGAGCGGCCTGTTTGGATAGCCTTTCACAGCCTCCCTTTCCGCGGAGGGTGCGGCGGGCCGGGTGAGCGCAGGGAAGGTGGCTCTTAAGGGACTTCAGCCCGAGAGGCGGGGTCGTCACGTGAGGGGGCTCCGGGGCAGCGGGGAGCAGGCGGCCACGGCCCTGGGCCCCGCGATGTGGCGTCAAGTGCCGCTCGCTTGTGTCGGGGCCCCAACATGCCCCAGTCAAGACCCGGGTGTCCATCGCAGGTGGGTCTGAATGAGCTTTCAGCCGACGAGGGAGTGTTTGGGGAGCAGGTTCCCTCCACGTGGCAACAGCATAAGGTGTTATAATCCTGCTCTGAGCGCAGCAGGAGCCCATGACTGCTAATTGGAAGACCTGTGCTTCCAGCCCAGCACGGAACGTTCTAGTCTTAACTTCCAGTCATTTTCCTGTTTCTGGGTCTCCCAATTTACCAAGCCTCCCTCCTGAGCTGCTTTTATGCTTCAGGCAGCGACCTCCTCCTGTGGCTCTCAGTTCTTGTCCTCAGTAGCTTTGCTCTGTGGTGGCAGGTTCGGCGGCTGTGGAAGCTCAGTCGTCCTGGGTATTGAGGGAGTTCCGCCCAGCGCGATGGATTCTCCAAGTCTCAGCAGATACCGCTGGTCTCTCTTCACCATCTGGAGCCCCAACCACACCTTGACCTACCTGATGGGACCTGTGGATTCCACAGGACCTGCCATGCTGATGGAGGCTGAAGGAAGGGCATGGAAATCACCAACATACCAGATTCCAGGTTGGTGCACCTCAACCCTCAGTATTAACCAGCAATTACAGAATGCCACCAACACTTTGATTTGAGCTTGAGTCTTTCAATTTTTTTTTTAATGAAGGATGTTACTTTTTAGAACAATTTTAGATTACAGATAAATTGAGCAGAAAGTACAGAATCCTCTCTCGTGCTCTTCTCCCTCACACAATTTCTTCTATTGTTAAGTATCTTGCATCAGTCTGGTACAAGGGCAGGTGGATAGCATGATCACCAAGCTGGTTTTCCAAAGCTAGGCTTATCCCTTGCAATGTGGATGTGCTGAACCCTGTGATTTCCCCAAATGTGGGAGACTCACATGCCCAATTTGTGGTAGTAGGGGACTGTGTTTGAGTTCTCCCCTGAGAATTAATGGTTAAAAACAGACTGTTTGAACATATTGTGTAGTTTCAGAAGACTCGGGGCGGGGGGCATTTACTAGACCCATTTTCCCGGAGGGTAGATTTTCCTGCTTCCCTTGCAAGTTGCTGTAGGGGAGAAAATGCTGTATTCCTTTCAGGTGCCAGACTGTGAATTGACAACCATCAAGGTTTGTGAGAATTAGGGTGCTAGGACACCAAGAACACTTTATTTCAGGGCAGTCAGTTCCACTCCCCATGTTTTGCTGGAAGAAGAGTGGACCAGCTTACTTCTTTACTACAGAAACACTACCAGAGATCCTGAACTCAGGGAGACCTATGTGGTCAGATGACTGCCTCTCCCAGCCAGGGCAGGACAGGTGTTTCTGATAGCCTACCTGGCTTTCCCTAATTTCTTTTCTCTTTTATAATGTCCATGGCAATAGCCCCAACTCACAAAGAGTAGTATCCAGCACTGTGTCCCTTGCATGGTGAGACATGGGAACATTTTCTACCAATGAGAGGAGAAAGAGCTTGTGAGTGGTATTTTCTGGGTTCTCTTTGGAACAACACAGTG
This sequence comes from Vicugna pacos, assembly GCF_048564905.1. Classification (NCBI taxonomy): domain Eukaryota; kingdom Metazoa; phylum Chordata; class Mammalia; order Artiodactyla; family Camelidae; genus Vicugna; species Vicugna pacos. Next base: position 53,947,896 of record NC_132995.1, read on the forward strand.
AAGTTCCTGAGAGAGACTCTGGGAATCTTTGCCCCTCCATCAGTGCCTGGGTTGTAGCGCATGGATTTGAAAGATGCACTGTTTCTCCCTGGCTCCCTTGGTAACATAACTCAGCCTAGGACCAATGTTTCCTAAGAGACACCCCATGAAAGCCAGGGCTTTCCATTGGGCAGCTTTGTAGTTATGTCCATCTTTATTTTGAAGGACCTTTTGGAGAATAGAAATACTCAAGCCTGACTTGCTTTTAAAGAGGCAGATCTAGTCACGAAGGACTGGGTTTTCATTACATAGCTCAAAGGAACATCCCCTCAGCCTTTGGGCAAGGAGTTATCTGGCTTCTGCACTCCCCAACATAGAGTTAAGCAAAAAGTCTTTGGAAGAGCTACATTGCTTTTAAAATACAAGGTTTGTTTGTTTGTTTGTTTGTTTACTTTTTTATTGAAGCATAGTTGATGTACAGTATTATAAAAGTTACATGTACAATACAATGATTCACAATTTAAATCTTATTCCTCATTTTTAGTTATAAAATGTTGGGTATATTCCCTGTGTTATACAATATGCCCTTTTAGCTTATTTTACACATAATAGTTTGTACTTCTTAATCCCCTACCCCGTCTTGCCCTCCTCCCTTCCCTCTCCTTAGTGGTAACCACTGGTTTATTGTCTATATCTATGAGTCTGTTTCTTTTTTGTTATATTCAGTGTTTTGTTGTATTTTTTAGATTCCACCTATAGGTGATAGCACACAGTATTTAGTTTTCTCTGTCTGACTTATTTTACTTTGCAAAATACCCTCCAAATCCAAGTCCATCCATGTTGTCGCAAATTGCAAATTTTCATTCTTTCTTATAGGTGAGTAGTATTCCAGTGTGTGTGTGTGTGTGTGTGTATACACCACATCTTCTTCATCCATTCATCTCTTGATGGACACTTAGGTTGCATCCATATCTTGGCAATTGTAAATAACACTACTATGAACACTGAGGTACATGTATCATTTTGAGTTAGTAGTATCGGGTTTTTGTGTATACCCAGGAGTAGAATTGATGGGTCTTACGGTAATTGTATTTTCAGGTTTTTGAGAAATCTCCATATTGTTTTCCACAGTGGCTGTACCAATTTATATTCTCCCCACCAGCGTACAAAGGTTTCCTTTTCTCCACATCCTCACCAATATTTGTTGTTCGTGTTCTTTTTGAGGATTCCATTTTGACAGTTGTGAGATGATATCTCATTGTGGTTTGGAATTGGATTTCCCTGATGATTAGTGGTGTGAACATCTTTTCACGTGACTGTTGGCCTTCTGCATGTCCTGTTTGGAAAAATGTCTATTCAGGTCTTTGCTCATTTTTTCTATTAGGTTGTTTGGTTTTTTTGTATAACCTGTTTATATATTTTGGATATTAACCTCTTACCAGTCAAGTCTTAAGGGTTTCCCTTAAAATACAGTTCACAGTTTCACCCGGGTTGTGGCTGGGTTATTTATTCTCTAAAGGTCTCTTTTCAGAATCTTGCTAGACATTTTCCAAGTTTGATTTTTAAAGAAGGGTGCCATGCGAATGCAGAGTAATAGAAAGTGAGTTTCCTCTCCTGCCTGAAATAATAAAGCAAAACAACAACAACGAACTGCACAAAATATAGGAAGCAAAGCTTTTCAAGAGACTAGGCATGAGGCAATAAAGGTTAGTGAGTGATCCCTGAGAAATTAAGAACAAATGAGTGAACCCTACAATGGCTCCAGTTTGCCACCTGGAGACAGATTCCAACCAGGGCAGGGAAACGGAAACTGGAAAGTAGCCTGGTGGACCTCACTGAGTTGAGGACACTGAGTCATTGCTCCTTATCCTTGTCTCCCCTTCTACCAGGTTGGGCCCTTTGGTTCCTGCTGTTCTCATTCTGTCTACAGTTACCCAGGCTGAGCTGGGAACAGTCATCTTTAAACTCTCTTCCATAAGGAATATGTACCCTCACTCTGTATCCCAGTGGAATTAGCCAATGTTTCAGCCATAGTGGCTCCAGAAATGCATTTATGGAGCTGAACTAACTTAGAATCCAAGTTATCTAGATGAGCAGAGATGTTATGTTTTATAGAATGTGATAGGATAGAGGAGTAAAACTAGGCATGTTAGGTTACTGTTTTTAAGAGAACAAAGGACATATCAACCACTTGACTGTCAGAAAGCCAGGGTTTTACTGCCAGACCCCACCACATTCTCACTGCAAACTTGGAGGTTGCTTTAATCATTTTTTACTTTAGTTCTTGTACCTAAAATTTTGGGGTAAAATACCAAGTTGTATAATTCTTGAAATACGACCAATATTTAAATTATTTTTGAGGTGGGGAGAGAATTTGAATTCTGGAAGGCATTTACCTTTTCAGAAGGAAGACATATCCCTGATCATTATGACAAGGATGAAACTATAAAACTTATATAAGTTGGCTCTTTATTTCTCCTTCCGGCCAGGACATAGACAGTAGTGACAGGTGTCAGCAATATTGAGTATTCTGCGCCAACATGGAACCCAGGTGTTAGGTGTATCCTGAGAGGCTGAAATCTGGCTGAGAACCAGGGTGGTTGGGCCAGGAGATGTCACCAGCTGCTGGCAAAAAGAGAAGCGGGGATCAGGGCAAACACTGAGGTAATCCCTAGGCAGCATTGGCCACTTCCTCTAATGAACCCACCACCCTTACACTTCTTGTGATGTCCTGGTTTCTGGGCTCAGAGCTCCAGGAAAGGTGGAATAGAATTTTATCTATCTTTGTGAAGTGAATGACACTATTTCAGGTGCCGGAGGAATGTCTCTTTTACCCTTAAAAAACGATTCTTTCTACCAAACCCTTCAGTAACTAATATGAACCTTAGGAGTTCAGGCAGGATTTTTCCACAACTGATTGAAAGAGAGAGATTGAGGATAAGAATCAGAGAGAAGGTTGTTGAGAGAGATTGTTCAGGACAAACACAGCTTTAAAAGACCTAGGATCAGTGAAAAAAAGAGTATCATTATTGGGCTCAAACCACCAGCTGTTCAAGTAACAGATGAATGAGCTTAAGGATTACCCAGGGAAAAAGAGTCATCTTCTAACCCACCCATGGTTTGCGAGCCTGAAACGTGGGAAGTTTCCCAGATGTGTGTGTCTCTATAACTCTGCTGGGATTGGCTAGGCTGGTGATTCCACAAGGGTAACAATGGCCACAACCTTTAAGTGTTCCACTGAGCATTCATGACTAAGTGAAGGAAGGAGTGAGCAGATTACTTTTCCAAGTTGGGGCCCCACCTCCATCACAACCCCCATACAAACTGTGGGACGATATTGCTGAGGGAGGAAGCTGTGGAAAGTACATTGTGATAGAAAAAGATAGTTGTCCAAATTCTTTTGAAGCTGAGGTGACTGAAACCTAATCAAAGTTAAGGAACTTGCCTAAAGTCATATTGCATGAATTTTTTGAAGTGCTATTAAAAACAGCCTTAACCCCACATGCCATATATTAAGCAATTAAGTACCAAAGAAGTTATTAAAAGCCTCTGAACTCCTAGCTAGATCTTGCTCAGTGGGGAAAAGATAGTTTCCAGAGTGATGATTTATTTTTTAGTTACCTGCACAAAGGAAATCATTTTTGCAGTAGGACTCAAAGTAGCATATTTTCTGTGTTAAACTGTTAATATGAATAGAAAAATCAGAACTTTTTGAGAAAAAAAGTCTGAGGTGATTTATTGGGTACAAAGAGTGCTGCTCAACTCCACTGGTCCACAGAGAAACAGGAGTCTCTTCATGCACTTAAATAAGATGTACATATGTCTCTGCCTCTAAGATCATGTAATAATGCAGAGACCTTCCATTTGTAGGTTCAAGTGACTGAAGTTTGATGACAGTGACCCCAGGGTATCAGGGAAATATGGCTTTGACTTTCGGAGTTGCCAATGGGTACCTGCAAAAGAACAATCAATGATTTGGGAAGGCACTTTAGCAAAATATTTGGTTACAAAGGCCATGAAGTATTTAATTCATGATCTGTCAATAACTTTGTACATTGATTAGCCTGGTTTGACTTTGGCCAACAGTGACTTTTTCAAAAGTTAAAACAGTGATTTTTTTTAAAAAAAGATCAGTGAATTGCATAGGACCACATCTACCTGAAATGGAGATAACATGAAAAACATAAAAATCATAACTCTTGCCCACTATTGAGGTTTACTCACATTTTCAAGTATAGACTTAATTGTGAAGGATAAGCAAAGACACAAAGAATCTGAGATCACCAGCACTAGTTAATTGCAAGAACCTTCTTCCCACACTGGGAAATGCTCTGGCCCAAATTGAGCATATACGGTCTCTGCGTGATGTATGAGGTCATCACTTACACAAAATGGAGCTTCTGTGGGTCACCTCCTAGACTGATCCTTACTTAATTGACGTGACAGTCTCCAGGAAACGAGGCCACTTAAGTGCACACATTCTCGGTTTGACCCCTTAAATAGTCCAACACAGACCAGATACATCCTACTGACATTCCATATGGAAGGACTCTCCCAATAGTAACTACCATTAGTGTATTTGCCAGGAGGTTCTTCACCAGATGTTTACAGGGCAAACTGACTGGGATACTTTTCTTACCCTCCACACCATCCCCCACTGAAGGGAAATAATAGCAACTAGAAGGAACAGTTTCTCTTCTGTCCCTGTATTGTCTAGGTGGAGATTTTAGGCATAGCTTGTAAATCAGCAGGAATTCAATTTTCTTCCTCTGAGAAAAGGTACAATGGTTTCTCTCCGCATTGCCCGTTGGTCGGTGCCAGATTTCAGGAGGATAGCTAAGCATGTTATTATTAGTACTGCATGATCCCAGTCCTCTCTGGCATCACTACCACTTATGACTGTGCCTTCTTTAGACTCTGCTTTCCTCCCATTTCCATTTATATCCTGGTTGACTTACATCCTTCCTTCAGGGATGGAGCCAGCTCAGAAGTACTGCTTAACCTAGAGGTGGGACCAGCAGAAGCTTACACATGATTATCATGAAGCTGCGTTCAGAGTTAGCAACAATTTGGCTACATGCTGGTATCAACCAGCCTACAGGACCATTAGGAATATGCACTTCCAAATGTAATGGTACGGATTTTGTCTGTCTTGTATTGATATCAACCTCCTCGGTACAAACATGTTTAGACTTCAGCATGGCATGTAGGGACAGAAAAAATGAAAGGAAAAGTGTGTGAAATGTGAAAGATATTAAGTTAGTTATGTTATGTTATACTGAGTTGTAGAATTGCATTTTCCCTTAAGCACCCTCCCCCTCCCAAAAATTACCTGCAGAACATAGGAAATTTTGGGGTGGAGTCTACAATTCAGTTGCCAGCAAATTCTTTCTGAGGACACAATAATTTAAACTGTTAACTTATACTTTCCACTTTTGTTCCCATTACCTGTGTTGAAAAGCAGACGTTTCAATCAGCCATCCACATTTTCAGTGAGACCACTGCAGTCATCATAAGTAATGTGGTGTATATACATAATATTATGTTTCTTTATGTAGTTAGGTGCTCAGCGTGTCAGCTGTTGTCTGCTAGTGTACCTTTAGCACACACAGGAAACCCAGAGATCTTCAAAGTGTAGAGTCTCCAGGTCGAGCTCAAGAAATGTAAGGCCACACATAGAATTCTGACAGAGCCCAGAATGGCTCTTGATCTGGCAGGACCCTAGGCAGTTCCCCTGTGCTTTCCTTAGGGGGAGTACCTCCAGATTCCCCAACCACACACCTTAGAATGGACAAGGTGAAACACACACACTACTTTCACACTGGCAAAAACTTCTAGAGAACTGTGCTCCGACCCCTCCAGGCACATACTCAGTGTGTTCCTGCTGGGTGCAAGTTCTCCTTTCCATCCACCCAGTAGGAGACCCCGTAGAAGCCCAACCCAGAACACCTGGTTCCCTTTTCTCCTTTCTGTGTAAGCCTCTCCAGCCTTTGCTATGGTTTTGCAACCAAGGCCTCCTCTGAGTAGGACTCATTTGGCTCCTGGAGCTACTTTGTTCCCAGTCCCAGAGAGTATGACCACTAGAAGCCAGTTATTTCACCCTTTCCAAGGCACTTAGGCACTTGATAACAGGTGCACAAATGCGAACTCTCAGTGTTCTGGCCTGGAGGAGATTAACCCTTAAAGGTAACTTACCCGAAGTTCTCCTGCAGCTATCAGGACAAAGCACCCCAGGAGACTTTGCTTGAAATCACAACACACACAGCAGTTAACTCAAAGTGGATCGCAGATCTAAATGTAAGACCTGAAGTAAAACTTCAAGAGGATACATAAGGAAAACAATCATTGTACATTTGAGTTGCCCAAAGTTTTCTAAGACACTACAACAAAACGACAATACAGACATCAAAAGACACCACTAAGAAAGTGAAAACACAAACCACAGACTAGGAGAAAATATTTGCAGATCGAATATCCAATGAGGGAATGTGATTCTTAATACCTAGAGAACTATTTCAACTCAATAGAGAGATGCAACCCAGTTTTTCAAACCAGCCAAAGACTTGAGTAGACGTTTTCCCAAAGAAGACAGATACGCTTACAGCATATAAAAAGGTGCTTAGTGCCATTGGCCAGTAGGGAAATACACATTAAAACAACACTTTACACCAACTGCTGTGACTATGTTCAAATAGGATAGACAATACCAAGTGTTTGTGAGAATGCAGAGAAACTGAACCCTCAGATATTGCTGGTGGGAATGTAAAATGATACAGCCACTTCGCAGACCACTTTGACAGTTTCTTAAGAGTTAAACACAAGCTCACCATAAACCCAGCAATTCCACTCCTATAAATGTATTCAAGAGAAATGAAAACAGAGGCCCACACAAGATTGTTCAGCAACATGAGTAGCAGTATTTTCATCCTAGCAAAAAACTGGAAACAACTCAGAAGCACAACAACTGGTGAATGTAGTTACACAAAATGGGGAATATCTGTACAATGGAATTCTACTCAGTAATAAAAAAGAAAGAAGTCCAATTCAAACTAGAGCATGAATGAACCTGAGAAACACTGCTGAGTGAAAGAAGCTAGTTACAAAGCATTACATACTGACTTACACGAAATGTCCAGGAATGACAAAGTTGTGGAGGCAGAAAGCAGATTAATAGTGCTTGGGGCTAGACGAGAGAGCAGGGATCATCTGCAGCGGGGCTGGAGGGGAGATTGAAAGTAGTGTTCTGAAACAAGGTTATGGGATAGTGGAGGTGAGGGGATTGGGGAAAGAAGGTGACAATCCCAGATGAAAGGGTGGAGGCAGCCTGTGATATGGCGGTGAACGCTGAACTTTGGGGTGCCTCAACCTAATGTCTGAAAGTGGTGCCTTAGAGCCTGTTCCGATGTCACAGCTTGTATAAGGGATCACCCCACAACCATGTGCCTGTGCCTTCAGCCTCTGGACTCTACAAGGCAGAGCACCTAGTCAGGGTAGCCCTCCAGGTGGCACAGAAAGACCAGGGGCACCAGGTAAAAGCCAAAGGGAATAAGCAAGCTAGGATCACCTTGGTGGAGATCCTGGGAGAGTTTAGAGAGAGAGGTGTGAGGGAGCAACTGAGGGGACAGAGGCACAAAAGCAGCAGGGAGATCTTGCCTCTGGAGGAATTCCATGGCCCATGGCAGGCAATCACCTGGAATTATACCACTGCACTTCAAGGTTTGCATCAGCCCCACCCCATTCCTGACCTCTAAGGCAGCTCCTCTCCTCCAACTCACGCCCTGCTCCTGGGTCCTCATCTCCCCTCCCACCCTCCCAGAGAACCTGCCCGATTGCCACCCACTTAAGGAGCCCACCCATTGATGGTGAAATGGAGATGGATTTTGCCAACCTCCTTGAGTTCTTACTTTTAGTCCTGGGTGATCAAGAAAGGAATTCTATATTAAAGTAATGTAGAAGTTGTAAAACAATGTATCCAAATATACAACTTATATTGCGGATAAAGGGTGTCACCTTCCATATCAGGAAACAAAGGATGTTGTGACCAACTAGCCAGTAGCTTCTGCAGCTACCCCTAAAGGTGCACCCTGAGGGGATTCAGGAGGGAGGAAAACAGGAGACTGGCCCTAGATAGTTAAGGTGCACATCAAAGGAATAGTTTCATTCGGCCCAGAATCTCGTAACTTCCCCTATATAGAAAAGCACTAAATTCATTCACCTGAGATGTCTTGTTTTTCTTCAGTTAACAGTAATCTTTTGATGTTCAGCTACCTGGTTTTTTGTTTTGCTTTGTTTTGGTTTCTTTTTTTCATTCCCCCCACCCACCTACCCCCCAGACACTCCTATGTATCCTGGCTCCTCCCTTAAGCCTCACTAATGTCCCAAATAAAACGTAAGCTTTGCCCAGGTGACACTACTGGCCCTGGACACTAGACACCACCAATGGCTCCATGACTTCTGCTACACCTGGTTGATGTTAAACTAAGAATCTTGAGGGAGGGGACATTCTGCTGTTGCAAGGGACAGAAAGAATTGCCCCAGGGCCTACTCCTTGAGTCTCTCAACTCATGTCAAAAGCTGGAGTAGTTCTTTGTGATGCGGAGGGGCTAGATCTTGGTAAGATACCCACATCTTAGTCCCTAGGAAAACTAAGAAAGCAAGGACGTGATCCTTCGAGTTTCAGAATGTGAGAAGTTCCTCATCCATGGAAAGGGGGTTTGGATACTAGATGGCCTAGATATGACCAAAGAGCCTTCTATGCCTGACACCCTGCAGCCAGCCTTGTGCAGAACATTATAAACTAGGTACTGAAACCCCTGCAACCGCATCCCAAACATAACACCTGTGCACAACCCAACCTCTGAGGGTACTAGACGTTCATCCCTGAGCACAGGGTGAAGATTTCAACTCTTTTTATGAGGATGGTTGGTACATCATTCAGTATTATTTACATTATCTACACTGAGAATTGAAATGTTTGAAAGTTCACATTTCTGGGACTAGAGTAGTCGTTTTAAAGCCATGATGACAAATAGCCACCAGAACTGGTTTTCAATTCTCTCTGTCCCTCGGTGTTCACTCTAGGAGTTTCCAATTGCTAGTGTAACACATTACCATGAACTTTGTGGCTTAAAACAACACACATTGGTAGCTTATGGTTCTGGGGATCAGAAGGCTGAGATGCATCTTGCTGGGTTAAATTCAGTGTGACAACAGGGTCACACTGGAGACTTGGAGGGGAGTCTGTTTCTTTGCCTTTTCCAGCACATGCAATGTGCCCAAGTTCTTGTCTCATAGCGCCTTCCATCTTCAAAGCCAGTCATGGCTGATTGAGTAATTCTCACATCACATTATTGTGACACTGACTCTCCTTCCTCCCTCTTTCTCTGATACGCCTGGACCCCTGTGATTCCATTGGACTGTCCAGGAAAATCTCTCCATCTCAAGATCCTTAATTTAATCACACTTGCAGTGTCTTTTGCCATGTCAAGTAACATATTCACAAATTCCAGGGATTCGGATGTGGACACATTAAGGACGAGTTATTCTTCTGACACAGGCACTCTCTTCCATGAACGCATTTCTGCAAGCTTGTCAGTGAGTGGGAGCCCTTCTCTTCCGAAAGCCAGCCAGGTGAAAGCCACCCAGCCCGCTGCTTTGAGTGCCAGCCAGCCAACAGCTGTGCCCATGTCGAGGCATTTGCATCAGGGAAGAGAGAAGGAGACAGTCTGCTGGGAGAGGAATCTGAGGACCCAGTCAGTCCCTGGGAAGTTCCCAGGGGCCAGAGCTGAGAGCTGCAGACACCTTCACAAGGGGAGGAGGTTGGGTAGGGTGTTATGAACTGAATGTATGCATCCCCCCAAAAATGCATATCTTGAACCCTAATCCCCAGTGGGCTGTATTTGGAGAAGGGACCATTAAGGAAGTAATTAAGATTAAATGAAGTCATTGACTTGCGCCCTGATCTGATAGGATTAGTGTCCTTACAAGGAAAAGTACCAGGAAGCTTGGGCTCCTACCCTGTTCCAGCATAAGCTTCAGGAAAAGACCATGTGAGGACACAGGGAGGCATGGGCTGTCTGCAAGCCAGGAAGGGAGCTCTCACCAGAAGCTGAATTGGCAGGACAGTTCAGTCTTGATCTTGGACCTCCAGCCTCCAGAATGTGTGAAAACAGATCGCTGGTTAAGCCACGCAGTCTATGATATTTTTTTTATGGCAGCCCAAGCTGACTAATACAGGATGTTACCTGGCCATTGGCCCAAGCAGCTTCTCCTTTCTGGGCCTGTCCGTTTTTCATTTCTTGTAATTAGCACTTAACACCTGCTTTGCCCTCGTTAAGGCTGATTTGTGACTTTAGAATGAGGATTTAACCACCTGACGTAGGATTTCATAGTACAATTCATTCCATGTAACAATGACTTGAACCAAGGATCTTTCCCAGAGTTTGTTTTGAACAAGTTCGACATCTTCACAGATATCATCCTAGCATGACTTAGGACAGCTGGATTCATATTCTGTACGATGACCCTGTGACCCCACATGGCCTGCATTTCTTCTTCTCCTGGGAGGCTTCTGTGATTTGGAGTCTCCAGAACCACAAGATGTGGGTTTGTCTGCTGGTGAGGAATCTGTGTGTAAGTCTGTGGAGACCCAGAGAAAAAGGGAAGATTCCCCAGAATCAGGGCATCAGTGGGTGTGGGGTTGGGGGATGAGAGTTTGTTCTTGTGGGAATAGAGGAGGCTGGAGGATGACAGAGGAGGCTGGGGTATGTGTGTGTGTCCGGCATGAGGTCAAGGGAGGTTTAGAGTAGGGCAGCTTCCATTCTGCAAGCAGAGTCTATTTTTATTGAAGTATAGTCAGTTTACAATGTGTCAATTTCTAGTGTAAAGTATAATGCTTCAGTCATGCATGAACATACATATATTCATTTTGATACTCTTTTTCACCATAGGTTACTGCAAGATATTGAATATAGTTCCCTGTGAGATACAGTATGAACTTGTTTATCTATTTTATATATGTTAGTTAGTATCTGCAAATCTCAAACTCCCAGTGTGTCCGTTCCCACCCCCTTCTCCACCTGGTGACCATAAGTTTATTTTCTGTCTGTGAGTGTGTCTGTTTTGTAAATAAGTTCTTTTTTTTCCTTTAGATTCCACATGTAAGTGATATTATATGGTATTTTTCTTTCTCTTTCTGGCTTACTTCATTTAGAATGACAATCTCCAAGTCCATCCATGTTGCTGCAAGTGACAGCAAAATAAAATAATTACTCTTCTTTATGGCTGAGTAGTATTCCGTTGTATAAATATACCAGGACTTCTTTATCCAGTCATCTGTCAATGGACATTTAGATTGCTTCCATGTCTTGGCTATTGTAAATATTGCTGCTATAAACACTGGAGTGCGTGTACCTTTTTGTTTGTTTTTTGTTTTGTTTTCTTTTTTTGTGGGGGAGGTAATTAGGTTTATCTGTTTGTTTATTCTTAGAAGAGGTACTGGGGATTGAACGCTAGAACTCGTCCATGTTAAGCATGCATGCTGCCACTGAGCTATTCCCTCCCCCGTCATGTATCTTTTTGAATTAAGTTTCCCTCTGGATATATGCCCAGGAGTGGGATTGCTGGATCATATGGTAAATCTGTTTTTAGTCTTTTGACGAATCTCCATACTGTTTTCCACAATGGCTGCACCAAACTACATTCCCATCAGCAGTGTAGGAGGGTTCCCTTTTCTCCGTAGCCTCTGCAGCATTTACTGTGGACTTTTGAATGATGGGCATTCTGACTGGTGTGAGGTGATACCTCATTGTAGTTTTGATTTGCATTTCTCTGATAGCGAGTGATATTGAGCATTTTTTCATGTGCCTATTGGCCATTTGTTGTCTTCACTGGAGAATTGCTTGTTTAGATCTTCTGCCCATTTCTGGATTGGGTTGTTTGTATTTTATTATTAAGTTGTATGAGCTGTTTATATATTCTAGAAATTAAGCCTTTGTCAGTCTCACCTTTTGCAAATATTTTCTCCCATTCTGTAGGTTGTTGTTTTTGTTTTCACTATGGTTTCCATTGCTGTGCAAAAGCTTGTATATTTAATGAAGTCCCATTTGTTAATTTTTGCTCTTATTTCTATTGCCTGGGTAGACTTCCCTAGGAGAACATTGCTAAGATTTATATCAGATAATGTTTTGCCTATGTTTTCTTCTCGGAGATTAATCGTGTCTAGTCTTATATTTAAGCCTTTAAGTCATTGTGCATTTATTTTTGTGTTTGGAGTTGGGGAGTGTTCTACCTTAATTGACTTACATGCTGCTGCCCAGTTTTCCCAACATCACTTGCTGAAGAGACTGTCTTTTCTCCATTATATAGTCTTGCCTCCTTAGTCAAAGATTAATTGACCATAGGTTTGTAGATTTATTTCTGGGCTCTGTATTCTGTCCCATGGATCCATATGTCTGTTTTTATGCCACTACCACGCTGTTTTGCTTACTGTATCTCTGTAGTATTGTCTGCAGTCTGGGGGGGTTGGGGTTGGTTATTCCTCCGGCTTCATTCTTTTTCTTCAGTATTGCTTTGGCAATTGAATTGCCTATTTCTGATTGGTTCATCTTTATAGTTTGTAGTTCCTTGTTACAGTGACCTACATTTCTATTGACCATTCTTCTTAATTCAGTTAGCATTTGTATTATCTGCTCTTTGAACCTGAGGTCTAGTAGACTGGTGAGCTAAGTTTCATTCTTTGCTCTTTCAGCAGATTTCTTTTTTCTTAATTGCTAGTAGTTCCTCTGTCTTTTCATTTTATTTGTCTCTGTATGGATTCAGGAGAAACAGTTATCTACTGTGGTCTTGAAGGGGTGTTCTTATGAGTGAGTGTCCCTGTGTAGACTGTGTGTATGCAGTATTTCTGGTTTGAGGGCTGGTTTCAGTATGGATGCCAGCCACTCCTTTCTGAGGGTTTGTGCGCCATTATCCCCTTACAGGGGGGTGTGGTTGATGTGGTATCTAGAGCCTGGGCTGGATGTGAGGTGGGGCTTCCTCTCTGCTCTGTGTCACTGCCCTGTCAGGGGTGGGGTCCACTCCCAGTTGGAGTAAAAGCCTTGAGGGTTGGGTTCGATCAGACTCTGTTGCCCTTGAGTGCATGCCTTGCCCCAGAGGAGGTGATGGCTGAAGCAGGTGCCGCCTGCGTGGTCACAGAGGCTGTGTATGCTGCCTGTGTAGGCTTTCACAGTTCCGCTCAAAAGCAGCCCAAGGCTGCGTCCTTTTCTCTGTTTATTTGGCCCAGATCTAGTGTAAGGCTGTGGTGTGGAAGGGGTTGGGCTGTTGTAGCTGCAGGAATTGAGGTGGCTGTGCTGCCACTTGAGATCTGGGCTGCTTCTGTTGCAAACTTCTTTGAGGACCTGTCTGCCCCAGATCTAGCCCTAAGCTGCTGTGTGGGGTGGGTAGAGTAGGGTGCTCTTGCTGGGAGACCTGCTGAGTATGCCTAAGAGCATTGACAATGGGCATCACTGCCCCACTCAGACCACACCCCAGGCCCTCTGGGCTGTCTTGCATAGCTAGACGACTTCTCTCCCAGGGCCTGTCTGTCAGCCCTTAGGCACTCTGGTCCTGTGTACCGCCTTGTGCGCAAGCTGAGAGTGTCCACTGTGAATACTACCACCGCCCCGTGTATGCATGGACTGTGGCCTCCAAGACCCTGCCCAGATCACACCCCAGGTGCCCTAGTCTGTTTCTGTGCAGCTAGACCGAGTCTTTGCCAAGATCCTGTGGCAGGCTGTGGTATGGGGTGAGTGGGGCTGGAGTGGTCACCCCCCTCTGACTGGGAAGTGAAGCAAGGTGGCTGCTGCCAGTGCAAGGCTCTCTCACTCTGACTATTTGTAAGCCAGCGCATGTGCACCCTTGGTAAGTAAGTAGAGCCTAGGCTTCTCCAGCCCTTCTAGCATCTGTCTCAGTGAATTTCCCAGGAGGCATGGGGGCCTGTCTCCTCCACGTAGGACCCCAGGACTGGGATGCTCAGATGACGGCTCAACCCGCTGACTCCCCAGGGTGAGGGTCCACCTGCATAGACCTTCTCCTCCTTACAGATCCCTCCCAGGGACACAGGTCCTGACCTGATGCCTTCTGCCCCCATCCTACCTGGTTACGTGGAGATCTTTCGCGCAGCCTTGGTTATATAGGAGATCTTTTGCTATTTTGCAGTTTTAGGTGAGAATTGTTCCACATATAGTCGTATTCTTGTGTGTTTGTGTGGTGAGGTGAGCTTCATTTCCTCTTACTTTGCCATCTTGATCCTGCCTCAGACTCTGAGCTTCCTAATGCCAGTCTGTCTTTCCTATTCTTACATACTCAGCCTAGGGACTGGTGCAGAAATTGGAAATAAAGCAGGCAAAGAGCAACTTTATTTCTTTATACACATTCTGCTTTAATAGCCACCAAAAAGACTGTTTCATTTCCTCTCACCAACCCTGTCCACCAGTTATATTGGCCTCCAACCTACCACTATAGCAACATATATAAATATATATCATACATTTATACACATACACACATTCTAAAGCACTGTGAAGACACAGACTAGGCTTTAGGACAACTGGTGAGTGCTCACATGTCACTTACAAGTGATCACTGGTTTGCTTTACTCAAGATTTTCAGTGGCTTGGTGTGGCCATTCATCCCCAAATCCAAGAGGGAGGTTAAGATGACCAAATGGAACAGCAAATTTAGAATGAGGTCAGTAAACTTTTGGAGATCATATGAGAATAGAAATAGGAAGTACCAGGGTAAGCATGAGATGGCATCTGCAAGTCAAAGCTCTCACCACGTGGATCCCAAGAACTCGGGTGCTGCAGTGTAGACTGATGCCAATCCTGACCGACCCAGCTGTGCTGGCCCCCAGTCAGGTCATCGGGGCCCCGTCAACACTGTCTGTCAGGGCATCGCCGCTCAGTCGTGTGCTTTTAGATCTGCCGAGGGGCTCCAGTGTCAGAACCACAGCTCCGATCCTAGGAAGCAGGTCCTGTCTGCCCTGAGTTGACCATATGAGGATCAAGCTGAGGTGAGAAATGTGCTGTTGCTGGTTCCCATGGCACTGGGGCGTCCAGAAGCAGTGTCACGAAGTCCTCTACAAACTATGCGTGTTTTGCTCAGTGCTGGGCCAAGTGGACCTTGGCTGCTTATTCCACAGCCGCAGGAAAGGCCCACTGCCTTTTGGCACTGCCCCACCAGGCGTCATCTCGGACTCCTTCCAGACCCTCCAGCAGGTGTGGAGGAGTGAGACTCATATCCTCCTCAGCAGACAGGGAGCTGTGCAAAAGCGGGGCAGGCCCATCCTGCCTGCTGTTTTAAGGACCTCTGGTGGCTTCGCTTCTTGCATGGCTCCTGGAAGGCAAGCGTCACAGGACTGAAGAGCCCGGCACTGCCCTTAGGGATTTTACCTGGAGACCAAAATTGCATAAAGTAAGAAGGCATTATCAGGCCCTGCTGGTGGCTAACTGAGGCTGCAGAGAGAGCTGATTGGTGACAGAAGCCAGGAGCTCCGTGAGAGCCTATTAACAGGATGAGCTGAGGGGGTATGCTGAGGTCTGGAGGAGCAACTGGTGCCACCAGGTTAGTGGAAAAGCCCCCCACACCCTCCTGTGGTGATACGTCTGCTCAAAGCCACTGCACACCAGGTGGCATGATCCTACCACTCCCTCTTGAGGGACCAGTTCCCTCTCCAATTCACCTTGGAGCAAAAGGATGGCTTTTGTGATAAACAGGAAAACAGCTTAGCATGAAACATGCACATATAGAAACAGCCTGTTGGAGGAAGGAGAGGGCATTTTGCAGGGAAGTCCCCCTTTTGTGTCCTGTGACTTAAGGAGGAGTGGGACGGGCCACGTCAGCAGGGACATCAGAGACCTTCTTGGTGCCACCTCTTACAGATGAGGGGCAGCAGGCTCACAGAGACTGAGGTCAGCAAAAGCCACACAGCCAGTTAGTGACAAGCCTGGGATTAGAACTCAGTCCTCGGGCCCTTTCCAATGACCTAGCAGAAGTCGAGAGGACTCTTCCAAATTAGGGAAGCCAGCGGGTACCAGAGGCTATTGGGTTACCTTTGCTGGGACAGGAATAAGGCTTTACAGAGGCAATCCTGTAAGTGTTCTTCTAAAAAGGCTCAGGAAAGAAAGGAATCATCAGAGAAAAACAAAAGGAATTAGCACACAAAAAGGCAGAGTTAAATTATGGCCCAACCCATTTTGACACTGTGAGGTCAACATTCTCTAGATTACAGTTTAGGAACATTCCTAGGCATATGCTCAGTTACTTATGGTAAAGCTTCGATGGCCAGTGTAAAAGGTTTAATTTCTGATTTTTAAGTCATTTCTTAACACCTCAAGTTTTCTTCAAAGTGGTTCCTAAAGAAGGTGTTAGTGTTTTCAATAAACAGAGAATGTCTCCCATATATGTAAAATCTTCCCTTTAGTTTATTACCCTGTTCTTTTTTCGATCAGTAAGACCCAATGATTTTCTTTTGTGTTGTTGCTTGAAGAAAACTCTGCCAAAATCCCAATGCTGTTCTCAGCTCCATACTGTATAGTGAAATCTGTTTAGTAGGCTGTATCTTGCAGTTATTTTTTCATAAAGTGGTACAGGAAACCCCAGAACACATGAGTGACCTCAGGATCCCTTTACTGAAATCTTAACACAGAGGCAGACCCCTTATGTCCTCTGACCTCGAGAATCAACTGAATTGCATTTCTCCACACTCTTGACTTGGCATGAAGGAGAGAATATTGCAGTAAAGAGAAGGTGATGACAAAGTGAGAGTGAACCTAGATGGCAGGGGAGGTTGCTGATTGGGGTGGGAGTGCTGATGGGGTGGAAATTGGACAGATGCTCATTGAGGACCTGTGCTCCTGCAAGTGGACCAGAAGTCTCTCCTGGAAGGTCAGGGAAGGTCAGAGATGACCTCCCGACTCTGATGACAGATGCTGAAGGGTTTGAAGCAGGCTCTATGGCTCTGACTAATGCTGTGGTTTCCTTACCTCCAAATTAGTCCTTGCCTTCTTCAAAACATCGTGTGTCCGGGTCACTGAAAAACGAAAACAGCCCCACAAGGGAGAAGTTACCAGGGGGGCCCATACTTGCCTTGGGTGTGTGCTCTAAAGCTTTCTTTCTGGCCACTCAGCTTGGGGTCTCCTGCTGCCCCCCAACACCACCCCCAGCATCCATGATTACTGATAAAACGGGAGGTTCACGGATGTCACATCAGTCTCCCCCTTTCCCTAGCCTCTCTGGTCACTCTGCATCCACAGCACAAGCGGGGAGTCTGCAAGTTCCCCCATCTTGTGTCCTATTCCGTGGTAGGGGGACACCCACACTGGCTGAAGATGAACTGCTCCATGCTCTCCTTCTGCTGGTTGGCAGTCTTCAGACGCTCTGCCGTGCTCTGAAGGAGACTCTCCTGTTTGGATAGTTTGGTTTTCAGCTCTAGAAGCTCCCTTTTCATGGACTCTCCCTGGGAAGAGAAAAAGGCTCTCTGACAATGGTCAGAAATCTGAAAGCCCCCCGGGCTTTGTGGCTCCTAACAACCCAAAATAGGATTTTACCATCTTCTCAACTATTTTTGGACTCAATTCTCCCTACCCCACCAGTTAAAGCATCTAAAACCCTCCAGCAGATGTCAGCTCACAATGAGGCCATTAGGTATGAACACTGAGAAGCTGGAAGCCCCCGTGCACGTTAGCACAGGCTACACTCCTGTTGCTGCACAGGATCTGACTCCAGGCCGTCAGCTGTGAACAGGAGCTCAGATTTAGTGTTGACATTAATCATATCACTTGGGCTACACAAGTAAGACTTGGTTGTTAGGAATATGATGACCGGCAGGACAGGGCTGGCCTGAAACAGTCTGCAATTTTGTAAATATCCCTGCCAACTTCAAAACGGAAAATCACCCCCTCCTCTGGAATTAGCATAGTTGGGTCTCCTAAGATGTCAGGTGTCAGTGAGATTAGTCTGGAGTTAGAACTCCTGGGAGGGGATCCTGAAACCTGGCTATTCAAGGTCACCAACCAGAGAGCTGGCTTGAGAGCACCCGGGGGAGGTTGACTCTCCCCTGGCCTGACCTGGAGACTGAAATTTAAGTGATTTGTTGGGATTCCAGTGGGTGGCTAAAAGGGGCTGGTCAACTCATGATGACATTCTGTGATCCTACCTGATTTGTGGAAGTGGGGTGGGGTGAAGACAGAAGTTCTTGATGTTTTAACATGTCCCTGAACTTGAGCTCAGGCAAACATCAGACAGGTAAAGAAAGTGAACATGAATGGGTTATCAGAGCTCTCCTGTCTCTCCCTCCTCCATATCCTCTCCTTTTCCTCTTTAATTAGTTATCCCAGGAGTCAGGGGTCAAAGGAGAGGGGATGTCATCAGAGCTGTGCTGAAAGCAGCCACCATGGAGGAGAGGTCTCCTTTCTCTGGTCCCCTCTGTCCCAATTGACCATTCAGCTCCTGATCTTCAGGGTCTGCAGACTGTGGAGGCATAAGGATTTTGGGGGGGCAGAACGAGTAGATGACGCTGGCCTCTTACCGACTTTCCATGCAGTGCAGAACCATCGGAGCTTGGCAAGGCCGCTCGCCAGAACATGGTGAGGAGGGAGGCTGCCTCCTCCAGCCGGTGATGCAGGGCATTGGTGCTGCTCTGAAGCTCCTGGATGCCTTTGCTGCCCATCGCCTGGGAAAAGGGGGAGGTAGCCATGGACATCCCTGGGGCTGAGCAATCACTTTTTTTTCCTGTGAGCACAGGCCCCAGCTTCCTTTGTGAGTGAGGCACAGACAGGGACCTGCTTGAACCTGTGAAACCCTTTTCTAACCCTGAATCTCAGGATCTCTGACCTCAGCAGGGCCCTCCCACTTGCAAGAGTTCATTTGATTCCAGCCTTCCCCATACTCTTCAGCTCCTAGTCCTGCACATGCTCTGGAGTTTAAGGTCCCTAATTTTTGCACTGTGCCCTGCCCTAATTCACACCTCATGCTACAAATGGGCTGAACCATTTGTAGCTCAAAGGATTGAGGTGCTGCTCCCTTTACCTGACATGCCCTCTTCCCCAGAGAACGTACACATCCTCTGTGGCATCCCCTGAGCCAGTAACACCCAATTCTGGGTTCATGCCCTCACACCCAGAGTGCAGCTTCTAACACTGTGCCTGGAGCCCCTTGTTATGCTTATGTAGTCAGGTGTGGGGCTCCCTCCCTAGTGAGGGGGCTCCTGGGCACAGGCCTCTCCCTGAGCATCCATGCGTCTCCAGTGGCTCAGACAGCACCGCAGCTGGGGGTGCCTGGTCTCTCCTGGTGAAGGGCTCTGAGATCTGCTTTCTGCTCTCCTCCCCGGCTCAGTCTGAACCAGGAAATTCCATGGCTGCCATGTTCCTCACTCCTTCCGCACATTTAGCCCATATCGACGCAAATTTTCAATTTCTAGCAAACTGATTAAGTGATTTTCTTCTGCCCAAGGATGGCCATGTGCCAGCATGACTTTAGCAGATAATAAGCTACCAAAGGGTGCTCAGTACAGTCCCATGTGTATGTCAACACTTTAAAAATGCTCTACTGATGAGGACGGCAGTGCTGCACAGGCTTTTCTATGGTTCTGAGTGGAAATGCCAAGTCAGCTACATCTGGAACAGAGCAGAGCTTATCGTGAAATTAGCAGATGAAGACAAAAGGCCCAACTGGGTGTAAATGGAACATATATCCTCAGCTGTTGGGAGATGTGAAGCATGGGGAAAAAAATAGCAGAAGGAGCTAAAATCAGAAGAAGGAAGGGCATACGGAAAATATGCAAGAAAGAGGTCTGTAATGGAACGATGTAATTACCTCTGTGCCCGGAGTTTCAAGGCCAGGGAGGTTGCAGGCTGATCTCGTAAGAGATGCTATCTTCTTGACCAGCAGTCTGCCCTCCCCGATCTGCTGTCTTAGGGCGCTGTAGTCATCAATGTGGCCAATGACGTGGCGGCCATGCTTATTGGCAAAGGAGCCGTCAGTAGCATCACCCTCCAACTTGGGAGGGTTCTTTATTCCAGGAGAAGCATCCGAACCCAGCTCTGAACAATCAAACCACAACAGCACAAAAGCACTGTTATTCATAATCATTCCTTAGTTCAATACAAAAGAGAAGTCAAATAATGAAAGGGGACAGAAATAAGACAGTCTTGGAAAGTACAAGCATGGTGTGAAATCCTTATATATTCTGGGTTCTACATTTTTATAATCTTTCTTATATCCTCTCATAATGATAAAATCGCCAGGAGGCAAATTTTATCCTTATTGACAAATGAAATATTCAGGACATATATTATACATACAAATTTTTAACTACGGGGTTGAGAAGACACAGATAAGGAAATGAAGCTGGACCCAGAGAACACTTTCAAAAAGTGGGTGACTGCAGTGAAGCAACAACAGAGCAATCGGAAAACAGCATGAGGAAGAAAGGCAGCACAGAAGGTGCAATGAACAGGGCTAAAGGCCTTGGGACATGCAGAGAAAAATCTCTAAATTTAGATAATGCGTATACAGAGAAACAAAGGTTACTTGCACTAATAATTTTCCAGCGTCAGTCCCTGAGTCCTGTAGTTGCCTTATTTACCATTTGTCCTATTAAAAGTTGTGGTCTCAGAGCCAGGAGCAGCGGAAGAAGAGCTGGGGAAGACCACAGCTGGAGAATTCATGCCCACGTCCCGAACTGGAGGGGAGGCAACTGAATCTAGGGAGTCAAGGTAACCACAACTTTAGGAACCCTGGGAACACACTGCTCCCCAAGCACGTGCACAGCCTAGTCTTCACCACCAGACAGTAAGGCAAGAGGACCCCCCTCTTACATAATCATCACCCATGTACCACGTTTAAAAGCAACAGTAAGCAGATCACTTTGTTTGGAACAAAAGGAGGTTCCTATAATTCACAGAGCAACTTCTAGTTTGAAAAATTACTAGATATACTTTTCTTACCCCAGTTTTTGAATATAATTTTGTACACAGCGTCCAGTGCAGCGCTTTGAAACTAAATATAAATATGCATAAATATATGCAGTATATATGGTAAAAATATTTGATCAAAGAATGAATGGATTTATGGGCCATTAAACTCAGCACTCTAACCACCATTGTGATGAGTGGGGACTGGGAAATATGCAGTGGTGTGAGAAGAACAGGCGACAGAAGCCTTGGTGAGTTAGAGACGCCCTCTTGGAGGCCAGGCAGCAATCCTGCAGGGGAGGAATTGGGAAATATCACAAAGAGACAGGAATGATTCTGCTCAGGCAAATGTGGCCTAGAGCCTGCTTTCTGGCTCAGGCCTCTGCACTGGACGAGGAGGAGGAGTGACTGAGCCAGCAGGGCAGAGTCCTGGCTCAAGTGGTGGGGAGGCAGTGAGTGGGGAAAGCCTTGTTAAAGGGATGAAAGGGAGACACAACTGAGCATGACAGCCGCACGGTAGCCCGAGTATGTGAGGCATCCACCTAATTTTAACCAGAAATTTTTTATGTGCCAGGCATTTTGCTTGGTGGTCCACGTGCGCTTTCTTATTTAACGGCCACAGCAACATGATTGGGGGAAATCACCTTCATTGGACAGATAAGGTCATTGATACATGAATCTCGCAGAACCAGAAAAAAAAAAAAAACGGGTAAACCAGGCATGAAAGTGTAAAAGCTCATCTTTAGATAATCCAGAGCAGAATGGTTCCCATTTAGAATAAAATTGAGGACATGTCCATAGTGGTGAGTGGAGATGGTGAATTAAATGGTCTATCAAAAGGAAAAAAGAAGAGGAAGTAGAAATG
The DNA here is from genome assembly GCF_048564905.1 of Vicugna pacos. NCBI lineage: Eukaryota > Metazoa > Chordata > Mammalia > Artiodactyla > Camelidae > Vicugna > Vicugna pacos. The sequence goes on from NC_132995.1 coordinate 53,969,691, forward strand.
AATGTGTCAATATTCATTGGGGCGGTATTGACACTCATATTAAAACCAGAGGACATGAGACTGATTGATGAATGATACTGAGAAGAGCGGGAGAGAACTGTGTAAACATTTGTATCTGGAGAGGCAAGCCGGGGGCAGGGCAGCAGAAGTGGGTGACTATACCTGGAACAGCACCACCACCTCCCACTGCCTTCCTACAGCCAGGGTTTCCTCAGGGACAGGAACGTTTTGCCACATGGCTGAGTTCCCCTCATGTTAGGCAGAGGAAGCCAGGCCAGAGAGTCTGGGAAGGCCAGTAATAGCAAGACACGGCATGGTGAGGCAGAGGGAGCACAGACTGGAAACCACAAGTTCTGCTTTGAGTCCTGGGTTGGTCTCTCAACTCCTGTCAACCTTAACATGTCAGCTAATGTCTCAGTGCCTGAGTTTTCTCATGTGAAATACAGAGACAGTAAAACCTACCCTACCTGTGATGAAATGATTTGAAAAATTATTTGAAAGCATGTAAAATTTAAAGCACTCCACAAATACAAGGAATAGACATTAACATACGTAGCTGTTAATTCTTAAGCATTTCTTATTATGCCAGGCACTTGTACATTATTTCATTTAATGCCCCACATAGCCGTGCACAGTATATATTAATATAATCTTCATTTAAAGATGAGGAAGCTAAGGCTTAAATAGCCTGAGGAGTTTAAATTCCAGGCAAACACCTATAAATCGCAAACTCAGAATCTGGAGCCAGATCTTACCCTAAATCCCACTCTCTCACTCGGGCACTGTATTGAAGCATCTCTGATTTCACCCCGACCTTAAGGAGCATGGAAGAGGCAAGATGGTGCCTTCCACCACAGACATCCCGGGGACCTCCCCACTGGCTGAGGGCTTCCTGATCCCCTTTTCCTTCCTACCTTGGAAGAGCGGCTGCTTGCTTCCAGGGTCAGGGCTGACAGGGAAGAAGGGGCTGAGGCCGGCTTTGCTGGCACCTCCATGCAACTGCTGCTCGAGCTGCACTCGCAGACAGTTGTTCACCTGAATGCTCTGCTCCAGCTGCCCTCTCAAAGCTCGGATCTCTGCCACCAGGTGGCTCAAGTCACTGCTCAAAGGGACTTGGTGACAAGCATCCCAAGTGTAAGCTGTAAGGAGAGAGAGGAGGGCTCTGGTAGCACTGATTCAGGTATTTCCAAGCATCTGTCAGAACACTTCTCTGTGACATTCCTTCCTGCCAAGGACCACAGTGTCTCAGGGTCCCAGGCAACACACCTGTGATGGAGATGTCCCTCTTCCAGTGGGGGGCCTGGCACACACTGAGATGGCGCACACTCCAGTCTAGAGTTTCCCTGAGGCTCAAATGACCCTTGTGCACCTGGAGGGCATTTGATTGGCAGGTGAAGTCAAGCCTATTATTTTACCTCTCTATTAACCTTAGTCCTGCAGGCTAGAAACAGGGTCTTCCAAGATAGGTGTACTGAACTAGAGAAGGGAAGGTGCTGAGGGAGGAGAGTCGATGATTTCCACACTCAGGGGTCAAAGGGGAGAGGAGGAGAAAGGCCTCGGGTCTTGGGCAGCAGGTAAGAATGGGAGTGGGGTACCACAGACCAAGGATCATAACTAATTGGACTTCTCAATTTCTCCTTGTTTGTTTGTTTGTTTTTTTATCTCCACTCACCACCCGTAGTCTGTTTCTGTGTACTGGGGAAGAAGAGATTAAACAAATATTCTACAAGACCACAACTGTTCATCTAAAAACTATGAAGCCAAATGTTCTTTCAAAAGATGGAATTTGTTTGGGTTTTTAGCAAGGCAATAGGATGCAAATACCATCTAACACATGCACCCAGTTGCATCTGGGCCATAGGTCCAGAAACTAAATTTTTTTGTTTTTCCAAACACATTCATAGTCCTGTAATGAGCTATGCGAATATTCTCACTAAATGAGATAAATGAAGACTATGAATATTCTTTCATCAGTTCAGTTAGGATTTGTCACCAAATGTGTGTATTAAAAAGATTTTAATTCAGAGTTCTTATTGGGTCATAGAGTTAAGGATAAGGGATAATGGGGCTTTAGTGGTAGGAGCTTTGAGATGAATCCTGAAAGACCCATTATAAGGGAGCAAGACATGAAAGGGGAGGTAGCTGAGGATGAAGTGGTTTCCAGATACCAACCCCAAAGTTCCATGATGCTCCTCCCTTTTGTTCTTTTCTGAAATCCAAATTCTCACAAATTGTTGCTTATTATTTAAAATTTTTTCATCTATTTATTCTCCTTCATCTTCTGATTACACCTTATATGAGACCCTCCACACTTAACACCCATAATATCACTACACCCATTCAAACAGGTTTCCCTGATTCTAATGTTGGACTCCCAACTCCAGTATGTGACACCAGTCTTACTATCTTAAAATTCTGTTTCCATCATGTACCCATTTTGCTTGGAAAATATACTCATTTTCCGTTGCCTACTACACAGAGTGTAAATTGTCATCCTACCTCGTAGGCCTTCTATATACTGGCAACTCTCCTTTCAACTAATCTGACTCCATTCTCTTGCCTTCAATACAAAACTCCCCTCTAGGCTGGTTGGTCTTCCCCCTGACCCAGCACTTCCATGACTTTGTACATAAGCTGTTCTGAAGCCTGCTGTGCTTCTTTAATTCTTCAAGTTCTCGATCAACTTCTCATCAACAAATTAGAAAACTCAGTCACATCTGATGAAGATTCAAATTTGGCTGAACAGTGAAATTATAATAAACCATAGTACTTAAGGAGCTTTTAAACATATAGTCAAAAAACAAACAAACAAACAAACAAACAAAGAGTTGAAAAGTTCAGGGAGTCAGCATCCCATCCAAAGCAAGAACTTTTTCAACGGGATCCTTGAAAAATCATCTCTTTCTATTTAAACGGGGCTTGGATAGGAAGCCGACTGCTTCGAAACAGCCAATCCATCACTAGAAGGCTTTAGTGGGAAGGAAAGCGTTAACTGTGCAGATCCCAATTCCATTGCCCTTCACCCTCTGGCCCTTGTTCAGCCCTCTGAAGGGATAACAACACATCAGCTCCTCTTCACCTGACAGTTCTTCAAATATCTGAAGCCCGTTCTCATAGTCATATGATCTTTTCCAAGCCTACAGTTTTTTAGTTTCTTCAACCAGTCTGAGATATTTGGTCCCTGTCTTCATTACATTCCCTTGTTTGTCAATGTCCCTTTTACAAGATGGCACCCCACAATCTAACAATATTTCTGACATGGTCTCTCCATGTGGACAGCACAGCTGTACCACTGTGGTCTCAGGCTAACTTGGCTTTTCTAGCAACTCTGGCCTACAACTTCCTTGTGTAAATGTGTTTCTACCTAACTCCCCCGTCCTCAAGCCCACGAGTGGCTACAGAGCAAGATCTCCCCTTCCTGTATATCTACCACCGATATTTTTAACCAAAGTCAGGAGTATTTTTAATCTTTGCTAGATTTCATCACATTGACATCAGCCCTCTGTTCTAGCCTACTTGGAGTAATTGTGTTTAGAATGCCCTCCCCATTTGAAGAAGAATGGGGAAATGTTAATAAGATTCTCAAATACTAGCAGGTAGCAAAAATCCTCACTACAAGAGTTTAAAATTTAAATCTAGGCTGAAAATATAGGTCCTGTTAGTAGTATTTCAGAAATTTTTAAAAAGTCTTTTAATTTTCTCAGTGAGGAAAGGTCAGGGTGGGACCAGGTTGCGTGGGTGGTCAGAATTCACAACATTTAAGATGTTTTCAAATGATGATACCACCAGGGCAGTTGTGTTAAAAATGAAAATCATTATATAATCTGGAGTTTGATTCGCTTATCTGAGACCATCTAGGTGGGTGAGTTTGATGCCTGTGGCCGACTTGTAAGGATATTAAGGCTGGATCTTGCTCATATCACCAACCCCTGGGCTTTGTGTGTGAGAGCTCCCCTCCCTTCCTATTGGGAGCCTCAGTGAGTGAGGTTTTTTCTGAGACAGACCTCTGTAGGTTTCCAAGATCTCCACAACTCCCAAGGTAAAGACTTCACCAGGATCCTTAGCAAGAGCAGGCAGCTCACAGGGTGGGGAAGAGGCAGATACACATACCTTTCAGCCCCTTCCTGGAACTGCCATAAAGTGCCTCGTAGATCTGTACCTCCGACTGGAGGGACTCGAAGAGCTGCTGTTTCTCTTCACACTGTTGCTGCAAGAGGGCCAGCTTCTGCTGCAGCCTGCCAGGAGACAAGCAAGGGCCCGCTGAGCTTAGGGACCCCTTGGCCACACCAGGGCAAGAGCCTGTGAACCAACTTTTGCATCACAGAGTTTTAGCCCTAGACATCAAGTCAGAGGTCATGAAGACCATCACTTTTATTTTACAGATGTAGCAACAGAGGCTCAGAGAGGGAAAGTAACTCTGCTTGGAGTCATGCCATTAGCTGCAGGACCCAGGACATGCCATCCGGTATTCTCACTGCCCCTACAGTGCTCTTTTCACGCTGACAAGCAGTTACAGGGTCTGTGCTGGGAACTAGCGTCATGGCTGGTATAGAAGCTTCCCAGGTCACGATGAGACTCATGTCCTCAAACTAACTGGAAGCAGTAGAACGTACTTTCTCCAGTGTCTAATATGCTGAAGCCGCTATAACACGGTTTTACCCTCTCAACTTTGCAATGAAAAAGGCATTCCCAGAGAAGTCCTTCCTTCTTTTCAAAGTCACCCATAAATCTGGAATAGCAGAGAGGAAATTGAGGCTTCCAAAAAGGACCATGAACTGTCTTGCCAATATCCTTTTTCCTAAATCTTAAGATGGAGCCACCTTCTTTATGAGTGGGCTTCCTCTTACTTGGAGTCTTTCTCATGGAGAGACAGTCGTTCCTCCTGGAAATGCAAGATTTCCTGCTGCTTCTCCTTCAAGTCTTCCAAAAGCTGCTGCCGTCCCACCTTTTGGTGCTCCAGCTCCATTTCCAGCTCTTGAAGCCGAGATCGAGAGGTCAGCAGAGCCTCCCTCAGGCATTCTGTTTCCTGGGAGCGCTCTGGTGAGCAGAACACAGGAACATTTATATTGTGGGGCCAGAGGTCAGCAGGAAGATGAGCCCAAGCACATCCACCCTGACAAACAGAACTAAGGTAAAAGGAAGGCCAGCATATGCTGCAGCCTGCCAGGGGAGGCGATGCGAGTGTCTACTCACTGGATCCACACACTCTGGGGAATGGGGAACCGGTATCTTTGCAATGCCCTTGACCCTCTGATTTAATATGACCTACTTTGTTTCACAGAAGACATTCTGGTTTCTAATGCTATTTTCTAAGTGCTCACATACCTTCTGTGCAATAATCTATTCTAGAGTTTTGCTAACTCAAGTTTTTAGAATATATTATTTTCATCATTTCAAAAATGGGAACATCTGTCCTTTCCTGGGCTTGCAGCCTCTCTCTGATCATCATGATTTCTCAAAGACTATCAACAGGAACTCTGAGAATAAGGTTCCAGTGCTGTCAGTCCTCTGGGGTGGAATCACCTGGGCCTGGCAGATGGTGCTCACTTACACCTTACTACCTTCTCACCTGTAAGTCTGGGCGAGTCTTTCCAGGCAGCAATGGTAGTTTAGTAGTTCTGCCTTCTCCCTTATCTATGACGTTCATTATCCTCCCAAGCAGCGACCTTTCCTCTCACACCTTATTGCTCTGAAGAGGCTAATTCAGAAATATCTCTTGATGTCTTTTTCCTTTTCCACAAGCATTCTTTCATTCTGGGCTTAATCCTCTTAGCCACTATTCTTTATCTGTTATGGTTATTTAATAAATATTTGTAAATAAAAATAATTTGTAATTAAAAATATATCGATTGCATCCAGTCAAGTAACACTATGGTCAACTGCCTCCAGCTGCACACAGGAAGTGATGCTCACTCGTGGATGCCCACTGAATAGTGTTGGGAAAGCTCGGGAGGACATTCTGCTAACACGTCCAGAAATAATCATGAAGATTGGTGACCAAGGAGGAACCCAGAGTGTATGAATAGGGAGTTGGTGGGGAGATGGTGAGGAGATGTGGGGATAGCATATCAGCACTGGGAGGGGCACTCAGAGCAGCAGCAAAGTCTGGAGAAACCTGAGAGGGTGTGTAGGCTCTCACGTTCCTTCCTTTTCTGGTTCCAAACCAGCTGTGATTTTCAGGCAGGTAGAACAGATACCCACAGGTATCCAGTTTGGTAGCTAATGACTGTGAATATCTGCAGGAAGCTCTGCACAGAAGTGGTGGATTTCCTAGAGCTCCTTGTCCCTGCAGCATAGGAGGCTGAGGGCCCAAGGCTGGGAACTGGCAGGAAGTAGCCCTTTCTAGACTGAGAATAGCTATGGAGGTTTTGGGCTGGTGGATCTGGGTAGCTCTGTTCTCTCCACTTTCTCTCTTGGCTGCTCCAGTGGGTGATCAGTGTGGCCAGGGAAGAAAATGGCCTGAGACTGACCACACTTTGTGGCTTTTGATCACTCACCTCTGGAAACATGACTCAGCTGAGCCTGAAGGCTTCGGTTTTCCTCCCTAAGGACTCTGTTCTCACTGTAGAGCTGAGGTGTGGACTCCAGGCCTGGACTGTAGAAGTTAGAGGTGGATCCTGTCCCGAAAAGTGCAGGCAGACAAGTTACAACTTTGGGTCACAGAAGCTCTCAAAACTGCCCGTTCTGTCCCAACCCAGCAGAAACCCCTGAGGACTGGAGTCCTGGGCCTAAAGCCTGGTGGGCCAAATGCCTGATTTTCCTGTGCCTCCTGTGGATGGGTTCTTCGCATGCATGATCCCATATCTGGCCGTAGTTGTTCAGGAGGCTCTTTGCCCTAAATAGCTGGTGCTGGGGTGGTGGCAGGAGAAGGGTGTGTGGAACGGACAGTGTCCGAGTGTCAGCAGCCTGGGAGGAGGGTGTGTGGAGGAAGGCAGCCTTGGTAAGTGGCTGGGGCAGGACCCGGCAGACCTGGGTCTACCACTTGTCAGTCATAGGACAAGGGCCCAGAGAAGTCAGCAGGCAGCATATGAACAGATTAAGGATGGGATGAGAAGTCAGAGGATTCCTGGGATCAGACCTGGTTAGTTCTTCCATGAGGAAAGTTACTCTTTGAGCTCAGATACATCTACAAAGTGAGGAGAATAGAACTTGTCCCCTCCCCTTACTGATTGCAAAGAGCAAGTGGAGAAAAGCAAACCACCATGCTTTGAAACCTGCAAACTCCCCCTAAGGCCTGACCTTCAGAAGTTCCCTAGTTACGACCAGAAGTAGAAGACCTGAGCCTCTCCTACCGCTTCCGCGGGCAGTGGAGCTGAGCCTGTGTTCCAGCTGCTCCCTCAGGCGGTCATTAATGCAGATGGACTCCTCCAGGCGCTGGCGCAGGTTCCGGATTTCACCCAGATGCTCCTCCAGCAGGTCAGCCCCTGCAGCCATCCCACCAGGACAGCAGGAGGTGGGAGATGGAGAATCCTGGTCACTAGTGGGGCCCACTTGGGAGATGGGCTCAGCCAGTGGTCTCTCAGCAAGATCCCTAAACATCACCATCCTCTCTCACAGGCACCCATGAGCTCAGGTGACTGTTTAAACAGTAAATTGGCTTCAAAAAACTGGACAGCCTGGGGCTAGGCAAGCCCCACAGGCCCCTTCCCATGCAGGGGTACGTGTAACGGAGTTGTAAGGGTACGTGTACAGTTACTTGGTTAACTGGTAAGTGTAAGGGGTTTCACATGGTTTAGAAAAATAGCTGAAGGCTGTGGACATCAGTCTAGCACACGGAAAGGTGTGGCTGTTTCCTGAGTGCGACTTCGGGTGTTATAGAGAAGGCCTTACTCTACCCTAATACCTTTCCTCTTAGTGATTCTTGACTAAACATTCTTTAGCAAGGGACAAAGCCCTTCCTGCACCTGTAGAGAGAAGGCCTAAGGTAAAAGTTAGTACATCATGTAAACTCATCCTGTGTGGTTAGTGACTGACAGTCTGCTTCCCTTACATCACTTTGCACATGGAAGGAATAAAGGAGCCTGGGCTGATATAGGGATCTGGAGTCTGACTATAGGGGAGGAATCAACACCCGCAAGGAAGGCTAAAAGATGCAACAAAAAGCAGGGGGAAAGGTGCCAATGACACACTACATCAACTGCCTCATTTTGCTTTGAATCCAGCCTCTTTCTGAAAATTACAGCTCTTCCTGTTGGAACTGGGCTGCATCCCAGCATTCACCTGTATAGCTCCACCTCTCCAGTTAGTGTGATGTCTCTGGGCCCTGACTGGGAGAGCTAGGAGTGAGAGGGAGAGTTTAAATGGGTTTGTACACAGGATATACATATGGGGGGGGGAGCTGTGTAGAAACAGCCTCGCTTCTGTAACAACTCCTGACTGACGGAAGAATGTTCTGTGAATGTTGGTGTCTGGCATTGTGGAAGGACGGAAAGGGAATCAGGATGGAGGGAGAGAGAAGGACATGAATGTGAGTGCACAGAGGTAGCCCCTGACTTTCCCAAACCCCTGCAGAGCACCGAGGTCCTGGGCCGGGAAGATGATGGATGTACTTAGAAAGGACTAAGTACTGATGAGGTGCTTTCATTTTATCCCCACTGTGAGCCAGGGCCTAGAGGAGAAGGGAAAGCAGCCCTGCCCAGGCAGGAAAGAAGTGGATTCTAAATGAGATTTCGTCTCACAGACTGATCTGCTCGGCTTTGTGCTTTACCTGTGGGTTTGGAGTTAAGCTGGTACATGGATGATCCTGAGGATAGATCCCCAGATATGCTCCCTTTCTGAGGCCTCATCATGTCCCACTGGCCACTACTGCCCAGGTACCCAGGCTCCGGGATTCTGCTCGGGTCTACGGTGCCCCTTGGAGGAGAGTGGGGCCCGGCACGGTTGAGGTATTGGGAAGAGCTGGCTTCTAGATGGTTGCTCTGCAGTGTGGCTGGGCAAGCAGGATGAACAGTGTTGACACCTGGGCAGAAAGAAACATGAGTGAGAAGCAGAGTATCAGAAAAGAAGCTTCGGCAAGGAAGTGTGTGATTGCTGAGAGCAGACACTAGAGGGGACACGTGGGCTATCAGAGATCCCAGTCCACTGCGGAATACCAGTTGGATGAGGACTCGCACACTAGAGGCTCTTTCACCCCTTATATTTACTATCGTGAGACGCCAAGATGTAGAGGAAGAATAAAGGATGGGAAAGTCACCAGTGTACACAGAGGAAGAGTCCAGTGGCCCTACTCCTGGCTCCCTCTGTAGTTCCTCAGGATAGAGTCTAGGAGGTTCCAGAAGTAGAACTCATTGGCAAAGTCAGGGGTCAAAAGTGCGTTGGGGTATAGCACTGAGCACTCCTGTGAACAGGAATATTTGTTTCCCTATTATTACTTGCCTTTCCCAAAAGCTAACCAGCCAGTTTTTCCATTTCTCCATTTTTCCATTTGGGGTTTGCCAGAGAAGAAAGGGGGCGTGACTCCAGCTAGACGTGGTGGCCTCAGTTCCTGCAGACTGATGAGCTCTCTGCTGAGGCTGGGGGAGGTTCTGCTTAAGGCAAGTGGTGACTTGGATCTTATGCAGCATGATTCAAGGATGCAGGATGTCATCTCTCCTGTCTGAAGGGTCTTTAAACACCCTTCCGTGGAAGGAGGTGGGACCTTTCATTTCATAGGCTGCTGCTTTCATAGATCTTTGAAATCATGGGCCTGCCCCAGCATCCCTGCTTCTGTGTGAAAAGAAGCCTGGCTTGGTGGAGGGAGGGAGAGAGGTGGACAGGGCTGTAGCTTAGGATATTCACATTCAGAAGACTGTTTTCTTCCAGGGATTATCCACATGGGCAGCGGAGTAGATGGGTAGCCCCTCTTAAGAAATAGGACTGAGGTCGTTTCCTCCAACTAAGCCAGATCCTACTGAGGGGTCAATGCAACTGGCAGTTGCCAATTTTGATCCTCATTTATAGCTATTTCTCAAACTTGGCTACATACTGGAATCACCTGAGACAATGTAAAAGCATGTATTAACGCCTGGACCTCCAGAGATTATGCTTTCACTGGGATGGGGTACAGCTTTGGCACTGGATGTTTTCAAATCAGCCCAGCTGATTCCAATAGGCAGAAAAGTTTCAGAAGTAATGTCATGGGTCTCTCATTCTCTGGTTTGCAAAATACTAGATATTTATTAGGATCATTGGAAATGAAGGTGGGGCATGAACAATGTAAGCATCTAAATTATAGTCAGGAATTAAAAAGAGATGTCACTTCCTACCTCTTTCACATCTCCTTCAACCCCGGCCGCACACAAGGCAAAGGGAGAAATCAGTAGTTGTCAAGAGTCAGCTTGCTTTCTCACCAGGTCTGTCAGTAACAGTGATCAGTATCCTCAGGTTCCAGCCTCCCCAGCCACACAATACAGCTCACACTCCTGAAACCATGCAAAGACGCCAGACAGACTCTTGCACAAGTAGATTTTGGCCCCACGGTGACAAGAAGCCGCCATGCGCAACTGTCCACATGGAAGCTTGGTTTAAAGCAAAGGTGGAGCACTGGTAAGTGATGGCCCTTGGAAAGGACTGTGTTTCCAGAGGCAAAAGGAAGGGCTACAACCTTTCCAATGCGGGAACCATCGGAACTCTGGTCAGTGGCACAGACTGGATATGACTCTAACCCACATCAGCAGACCCCTCTTCATGCTCAGTACTCTCCTTCCATCTTTCCTTCTTACCCAACACAAATTGACAATGTGGAAAGATGAAGGAAAAGGCGGCAAGGAAAAGAAATCTAGAGAACACTCTTGCCCTTTTGGCAGGGGACAAACTTGTTATCCGTTGATTGTTGGTTCCAGGACTGCTGTAGTAGCAAGTTCTAGGTCAGAGAGAGCAGTACCTTCCTCTTATCTCTGAAGAGGGAGAGAAAAGACTGATACAAGTAGCCTCCAGAGTTGTTCAGCTGAGTTCCCAGCTCCATGTCTGAGCAGGATGGTATCAACAGCATTCTAAGCAGAAAAGACTAACTAGAAACAACATGGAACTGGGAGCAGAAGACCTGGGGTAGAGCCCATTTCTCCCACTTACTAGTGACCTTGAACAAGTAATCACCTCCATGAGCCTTAGTTCCCTGCTCTGGTTCTGTCACACAAGGTAAGAGCAGGTTCACATTGCTAGGTAAGCCTAGATTGCTGTACCTGTGTGACACTGAAGCAGGCCTCCTCACTGCCTGCAGAAAAGATGTTCCAACTGTCCTCAAAATGGTCTCAGTCTAGCTGGTTCTGGAAATCAAACCAGTGCCAGAGTAGACAGTGTATCTATTTTCAGGGCTGACAAATCAGCTGGTCCAAATGACTTTTGGGGCTTCATGTTCACAGGTTCTCAGCTGTGGTCTTCAGCCACTGGACACTCTCTGTGTGGTGACCCTACCATCAATCTCTGCCTCACTCAAGTTTCTTCATAGGCGCAGAGTGTGGTTTTAGATTAATTTCAAACCACTCTCTGGTTTTTTAATCACTACCGGAGTGCAAATTCATAATGTGAAGCGCTTTCCTTAATTTTTAAGCTACAAGTCATCACATACAAAATTTTTTACAATGAGGCATCCAGCCCATATGTACAAGAAACCTTTCTCTAAAAGGTGACTGCACACAGTCTATAAATTCTGTGATTTCATAATATCAACTATGTCTGAGAGTGGACAGAATTCACAATCAGACATCACAGCCTCTGCTTCTGCTTCTAGCTGCTCCTGTGTCACCTGCACAGAAGCAGAAATGAACTTTGTGCAATGGGAAGAGGACTTTTGTCACCCCTTCAGAATCCCTCTTCCACCATCGCTCCCAACCTGATGATGTCAGGATTTGAACGTGATCAAAAGCATTTCACAGTAGGAAGATACAACAGATGTAGAAAGGATCCCATTGAATGTGGCCATCTTTTTCTGGTCACTTCATCCTGCATAGGCAAGGCACCAAATCTCTCTCCCATGCCCTTCCAGCAAACACGTCACCAGTGTGTCAGGACTTGAGCATATCTGGTGGAAGTTACCCCACACTGACAGCAGTGGGGGAACACCAGGTGTTGGGCCTAATGAACATATATACCTCTTCACGAATAAGACATGCACACGCACGAGAAAGGTTAACAGTAAATACATTTCCAAAACCAGCAAGCACAGCTCTCCCTCAATCGACCACTGATAACATGTACCCCTAAGCTATTTTTTAAAACTGCCATCCAGCCAAAGCCATGCAGAGAAATACAGTGTAGGCCCATCAGTTGCAAGCGCACAAATGCAGCAGGAAGTGCTCACTTTCTCCCAACTGCTTCTGCAGCATCTGCAGCTCCTGCTGAGCCTCGGCCAAGGAGACCACGGGTGTCTCACAGCAGCCAAGGAGGGGAGGGCCAGCAGAGCTGAAAGGCAGGAAGCTGGGTGGAGCTGAGGGCAGTGGTGCCTGGGGAAGGCTAACCAGCGTGGGTATGGATTGAAAATGAAGGCCTACAAACAGAAAGTTAGGGAGAAATGAGACACATCATTAGAGAGGAAGGGAGAGAAAAGAATGGGTGAAAAATTGAGAAAGTGGAAGTATTCCTTCACCAGATGTCTGCTTGGGGAGTGTCTATCACTCGATGTTGTGATGACTGAGATGGCCAAGGGGGAGCACTGCTACCCAAGGGGCTTGCCCGGCTGACCCGCTCCTCCTACTCCCCTGCCAGGGCTCTCCTGCACACATATTCCACGCTCATCTTGAAAGCACTTCACTACAGAAAGCAAGGTGGCATTACCGTAACAGAGGCAGCCTTGAGAGCCCCATCCTAGCCATCTGGGCACGGACAAGTCAGGGTGGCTGTGCCTGAATGCTCTCAAGGGCCCCTGGCTGCTGTTCCCAGCATGTGCCAGTCCTTGCCCCTGTGACAAGACTCTCCCTACACCTAGAACTCCTCTTCGGAAAGCAACAGGACTCACCCTGAGGAGGGCAGGACTAGACTAAGATAGTGGGGAAATTGCATTACGAATGCATGTGATTCAAGACGGATGGAAACGAACTTCAGAATCACAAATCAATGTGTTCATCTACCAAAGGAAAAAGAAAGGTCTTGGCAAAGTGACTGACCCAATGGATTACAAATCTGTCTGGGCATTCAAATAACTTACAGAAAATTCTTAATATATGCAGATTCTCCGGGTCCTAATGCAGACCTACTCAATCATAAACTCTGAGAGCAGGGCTTGGAAATTTGATGAACAATATTCTTCACAGGTGATCATTATGCAGCCCATCTATAGACAGGCTTTCAGGAACCCTGGGAAGTTCTGATGTCTGAATCTGTCTACTCTTTCCTAAAAACCGTTGCAGGGCAGGTAGCAGAGGGAGGGAGGGAGCAGAAACCAAGACAGACCTGTGGAGTCTGTCTCACTTGGAAAACAAGTGAGATTATATTCTGAAAAATAATCCTTGCCCCAGGATGCTGACCCGGTATCAGAGCCGTACTGCAAAGACTGAATTACCAAGTGAAACAGCCCAGGCATCTTTCAGGGAGGCATTCTGATTTTAGAACTCTTGACTCTCTGCTCTTTTGGACCCCAGACATTTACACAGGTGTCTACAGTGCTAGACAAATAGCCTTCCCCCATGATTTCCTACTGCAGCTGCTGCCCACTCTGGCCCGGAAACTTTGAGCCCAGGCTCAGGAAGAGTTGGATATGTTCTTTTTCTTAAGATTTTGGTTGACTTGTCTACAAGAGAGACGAGGGCATCATAAAGAAAGTACTACTCTTCTGGGGGCACTGTACGAGTCTGTACAAGTCTGTACGAGTCTGACCTCACCACAACCACACTGGCGAGCCTGCCAGTCTTGCTGGGGAGCAAGAGGTGAGGACAAGGCCTTTTCCCTGCCGTCACTGCTGTGGAGCTGTGGTTGGACAGTGCACCCCTGGCAGCTAAGCTGAGGCAGATAAGTGAAATGTACCCCTCTAACTGGTCCAGGATACACAGCGTGTACATATCAAGGACTGCAAACCCATTGCTAAACCCATGAATGATAAAATAATAGGAACAGTATCTTGTCTGAAGATACTGAAGCATCTCCAGCTATGAAGCAGCCCCACCTGCCACAGAGAGGCCTCTGCAGATAAAATGGGCAACACGTGTAGGCAAGCAACAGTTGTGAATTTCTTTTTGTTCATTGGCTACAGTAATCCTGGGAGAAACATTTTGCCTCTTTGCTCCCCAGAGTGAAAGGAGAAAATGAAGTGAAGATGCTTATTTTAAAATGACTAGCCAACTACTGATCAAAATTGGTATGCAGATCGAAGTCTGCTGTGGATTACATATTCTTCTAAAATATTTGAAACAAAGAGTAATCAGACACAATTAGAGATTCAGATGGTCTCCTGTTTTTGTCCAGGATCTGATGCATATAAGCCCCAAATGATGCTGTTTTTTGTCCCTGAAGAAAAGTCAAACAGGCACCTGGGGGAGGAAATGAAGCCCCTGCCCCATTGGCTGTTGCATACCTGGATAGGCCTGGCTGGCCTCCTGGGGAGGTTTCTGGGGAGCTGGCAAGCTGATGGGATTGCTGCTGGGTTCGGCCTTAACCCCCTGAGATGCACTGGTTGCTGATGGTTTAGAAGACAGTACAGCAGAATGACTTGAATGATGGATGGAATCTACAAAACCCACGAATGAAAGAATATGTTTGGTGTTCTACAAAGAACTGGAATCTGGCCTTATATTTAACCAGGGGTACCTGGGCAGAGCCTTGCTTTCAGGGAAAGCACCAAGCACAAGCACAAGCACTGTGAGCAGGGTTCATCCCTTGCTTGCACAGAGGAAAGCCACCTTAGAGGAGATAGTGGGGCTCAGAGGCTGATACCATGAAAATGGCACCTCCAAAAAAACCAGGCAGGTCCAGCAGCATCTGTGGATACCCACAGATACTCAGGGGTTCAGGAGCTGCAGCGAGCGGGAGGGATAACATACTCCATCTCAAGGAAGGAGGTCAGTCAGATGATTGTGTGCTCATGAGGCAGTGGGGAAGGAAGGTCTCTGTGATGTTCTCACTCTCCCCACTGTGGCTCCCCTGGGTGCAACGGCATACACGTGCTAGTGGAGACCCAGTGACCGGGGTAACTTGTAGAGTCAGGAGCAAAGCAAAGATCCTGACCCAGTGGGGCCTGTGCTTGGCACGGCTCAGCCTGATACACACTAAGGTGCATCTACAAGGCCTGGATGTGGAGGTCTCCTCTCAGCCTACATAAAGGTGGTGCCACTCAGAAAGTGGAGGCTACCTGAGTGACCAGGTGAAGCTTTCTTCTCTTCATAGTGTGTATACTCGCTGGCTATGTCCATGTCAGAGCAAGCTTCCAGCTCATCAGACAGGAAGGAGGAGCTGCTGGGAGAGCGGTGGGAGTCAGACAAGGCGCGGCTGCTGGAGGGCGTTAGGGACCGGGCATCTAGCTTGGCCTGCAGGACTTCAATCACTTTCTCCTTCTCCTGTAGCTCCCTGCTGAGCCTAGTGAGGTGAAGGAGGACAACAGGTGAAACCAAAGTCACTGGACCAGCTAGTCCTGAATAGGGCACTTGGGAAAAGCCACCTAAGTCAAGAGACCATTCCTGCAGAGTAAATGAAATAACCCATCTCTGACAGGGAGCGGAGAGTGCACCGGCCACACGATACACTGAGGACTAGCGGAGCTCAGCCAGCCCTCTAAGGCACTGCTCCTGAAAGTGTGGGCCCCAGTACAGCTGGTGTCTGAGAATTGTTGGTTCCCAGTCCCCAACAAGGTAAGTACAGAAATGGAAGGTAAGCACTGAGAAGTACATAGCAGTGTGGCATTCCCACAATATCCAAGAACACGATACGTAGAATCATCTGGTTGATTGAGGTACAGACCATGTGTGTGTCTGTGATGGATCAGAAATGAAAACAAAAATAAAACACTCTGTCCTTTACTGCAGATATTTTGAGAAGCACTAGGTGGTCTAAAGCACGCTCATGACAGAGGGGCTTGAACTAGTGACCACAAAGGATTATAAGCCCGTATTTTATTGCACGTTATAAGATGATATGCAGTGACTCACTGAAAACTGGCTGCTAAGGCATGGTAGCCTCCTGGGATCTGCAACGTGTAGGCCTTTTTCACTAGGAACTGTAATATGATTATTTTTTTTTCCCAAGGAAATTGGGAGGCCATTAACTAGCTGCCAACTCAAGTGGAGGTAAGTCAACTTGGCAAAAAGAGCACCCTCGGTCCTTGAACACACAGGGAGGAAACAGAGGAGATCCTTGGGGGTGTCAAGGACCCTTGAAAGCTGGTTTGTTTACTAGACTGACCCTAGGTTACTGAGCCTGGAGAATAAATATACACACAGAAATCAACAGAATTGTATCAAAAGAGAGTAAAGAATTAGGCTAAAAGACAACAGTAAGGTGTTCCACGAATAAATGAATTCATTACAATCAGTATTCGTTTTTGCCCCCTGATTTGTGAAGTTGCATTCACCCTTCCCCCTTGGACCTTGTTCCTGAGTCCTTTACCAGATCCTATTTGAATTACCTCAGGGCCAGTGGCTCAAGTGCAGCTTGCTCTTTCTCACATTTATGATCCTCTGCAAAACAAATTGAGAAAGAAACAGTAAGAAATTAAACAGGTGTCCCTTCACACATTGTAAGTGTAGGAGCCTGTTTGGGTGTAGAATAGTGACTGCTCTTTGTGGGTCCAGGATATGTAGGAGAATTACTCTGGGAGACCTCAGATTGCATCTCTAGAGACATACAAACTCTCCTGAGCTCACCAGGCAGACCCTCCCTGACCTGGCGATCACCATCACGACTTCCTCTGCCCTAAATCAATGCAAAAGAATAGTTTAAAAGGTACTTGGCCAGCTTCCCTCCGGAACATCCCAGGGTCCAAGCCTGCCACAGACTGCCTCCCAGATGTATGGCTCTGTGTCCCATCGTGGCTTTCAGGTAGAACCCACTCTTACTCTGAAGAGATGACAAACAGCCCTGTCCCACCTCTGCACCTGCCACCAGGACGTGGGATGGTTGGTCCCCAAGACTGATCCTGCTCTGTTCCCTCAGGTGCTCTCAGGAAATTCTAAGTAAAAGACTTCAATAACTACCAATATTCCTAGCCCTCGTGCTATGGCATTCAGTGCCCAAACCACGTTCAAAAGGGCTTGGTGATTTATCCATATTTCAATTATATTCACGTATGATTCCACGCAATAAATGGAGAAACAGAGATGCCAAAAGGGTAAGTCATTTGCCCAAAGCAACTTAATGGCGGCATCCAAGCTAGAGCTTGGGTCTTGCAATTCTCAGTTCACAGCTCTTTGTACTATAATGATGTCCTCCAACCTCTTCTCCCTTTCACCCCATTAGCACTGGATGAACAAGGCCTCCTTCCCTAAAGGGTCACATCCATAAATGATGACGATTTTAGAGTTGTAATCATGGCCTCCAACCTCAGGGCTTCCCACTGGCCAGTCCTGATCCTGTCCTGGTCCCCAGGAAATGAAGTGGAAGCAGGACCTGGGGTAAAAGGCTGTGGTGGAGGTGTGGCCCGGGTCTGGCAGTGATGAGAGTGTCCCTAAGCCCTGTGGCCAACTTACTGGTGCTGAGTTTGCTGGTGAGCCTCTCTGTCAGCTGGCTTCCCTGGGCCAGTTGCTCCCGGAAGCTCTGCCCCAGGTAGTAGTCAATGTCATTGCTCCTTAGGAGGTCCTCAAAAGATTTTACTGTATCTTTCGAATGCTGGGTGAGAAGATAACAGATACCTCTCCCTTCTCGGATTTTCTGGCGTAGGTAGGATAGTTCTCGGGCCTGATCCTGAATCAAGGAATCATATTTCCTAATGCGGGAAAGAGGAAGAAAGGAAAAGCGTAACAATTAAATGATGGGCTTCTGTAGAGATTTCTGTGAGAACATCTCTATGAGTTCCTCAGGTTAAGCTACTTCTGGCACATAAACTGAAGGAGATATTTAAGAGTAAATTCTTTTCTGACAAACTGCTGCATCAAACACCTTGTTATGTCACTGTCCTTCCACTGTCTTCTGTATGTTAGTTAAGTGTCCAAAAATGAAAAGTACGTTCTGTGAGGGTAAATACAGTATCATATTTTACCCCCCTTATAGCACCAATAGAGTGTAGACTCACAGTTGATACTCAATAAATGTTAAATATACTCACTGAGTAGAGACTCAATCAATACTAAAAATCCGAATAGGTCCGTTCATGTCTTCTGTTTCAAAGACCATCTATATTATGGCAGGCTGTATTTTGCAAAGAGGGCCATTGCTCAAGCTCCCTCCCACATGCTCGTCTGCAGTGTGGCTTTGCCCTCTTTCATCATCAGGGAGAAGTTACTCTCTACCTCCTTAAACCTGGGTGGGCCCTGTGGCCACTTGGACCAAGGTAATACAGCGGAAGTGACA
This sequence comes from Vicugna pacos, assembly GCF_048564905.1. Classification (NCBI taxonomy): domain Eukaryota; kingdom Metazoa; phylum Chordata; class Mammalia; order Artiodactyla; family Camelidae; genus Vicugna; species Vicugna pacos. Next base: position 53,988,096 of record NC_132995.1, read on the forward strand.
CTGTGCCACGTCTAGGATTCGCTCTTAATTAGCCTGGCAACTTCCACTTCCTGACCCTGGAAAGCCAGTTGTCGTGTTGAAGTGAAATTACCCTGAGCCCACCATACTGTGAGAGGCCCTGGAAGACAAGAAGCCACACTGAGAAAGAGAGAAGCCAAGGAGCACCCTGTCACCTGCACATGAATGAAGAAGTAGTGTCCAGCCAGACATTTCAGATGACTGCAGCCCCACCGCCCTCTGATGGCAGCTATTTGAGATCCCCCTAAGTGAGTGCTACCCCACTAAGCCCCGTGAATCCACATAAATTATTGTGTGAAACCACTAAGCTTTGGGGTAGTTTATTTCTCAGCATAGATAACCCGGACAGATACTGAGATGAATGTCTACCCAGTGTTTTTCAACACAAAGTATCAATAACAATAATAGTTGTGGGAAATAGTGCTGAGAGCTTTAAAATATGCTAGGCATTATTACAAGCACTTGTATTAATTCATGTAAACCTAGTAACTACCCTTTGAGATAGGTTCTCTTATGATCCTCATTTAGTAGGTAAAGAAACAGGCTCAGAAAGACTAAAGTAGTTTGCACAGCCAGTAAGTACCAGAGCTAGGACTCAAACCCAGGGAGTCCGACTCCAGCCTTCCTACTGATATATGCCATCACTTTACTAATGCAGTCCTAGGAGGAAATCCCAGGGACCTGCTGTCTCCCAGCAGGGGCCACGTGTCCCTTCTTCAGACCTCGGGCTACCATTTAAATAAGCGCTCTTCTGATTGTCCCAGTGGGTCTACCTGCCTGGGCTACTCTCTTTCAGACAAAAACTTGGACAGCTTCAGTCGAGTAAAGTTCCAAAGAGTGCCCTCCTTACCCAGGCCACGAGGCTGATCTCAGCTCCTCGGCCAGCTTCCCTTCCGTTCCAGTTTTCGGGAGCTGGGCTTCCAGCTGGGACACCCGCTGGATCAGACTCTCCAGATCTTTTTTAGCCTGAAGCCCTGGGGGATAGAAAGCCCCAGTGCCATCAGACAGCCACCCCTCATCTTCATCAGTGACACTGTGAGGCGAAGATCCCTGGAGGGTGCCAAGCGCCTTCAGCTTTCGGGGTCTCTCCAGACTAGATGAATAATCGCTTGTGACTGACAGGGACCGGACCCGGCTCTTGAGGTTCTGAATGACCTTATTGGCGTTCTGCAGCTGGGCTTTCAGATCTTTGATGTCCTTACGTAGGACAGAGATGTCTTCTGATTTCCCGTATGCCTGGAGCTCCTCCTGCTTCCCTAGCTGGCTCTCCAGAGGCTTCCTCCTGGGGGGGCTGGCCAGCGTCGAGCCCAAGGGTCCCTGCTCAGAGCACAGCCCCTCCATTAGGACTGTCTCCCCGAGGCTGTCGTGCTCCTCACATTCTGAGAAAAGACAAAGACATCCTCCTGGATAAAGCCGGGAAGGCTGCTGTAGCCACTCCCTTGAAGGGGAGGCAGGTTTGATCACGAGGACAATAATGACTAGAGCAGAAGTTGAAGCAGCACTTTATTCAGCCCTGGCACTGTGCTAGTATTCAGACACCCAGTTATTCCCTGTCCTCCCATGCGCCCTGCAGGTCAGGCGTGGTCCCCTTCTATTGTACTCAGTGTTTTTCCCCTTGATTTCAATTTGGTGGGTGTCCCTACAGTCATAGGGCTTTTATAATAGAAAAACAAATTTTTTAAACTCAACGGTTTACATATTCCTCAGAGCTCATCTGGTCTTTTCATTAATAAATAGGCCTTAGCATTTTTCTACAATAATCAGTTGGATAGAAATTATTATTATTATTATTATTATTATTATTATTATGAAGAGAAGTATGGTGAAAAATAATTGTAGCCATTCAGACTCATATTCAGCCTTAGTTTGGGCAAGAGGGTTCCTCCAAACTTCCTGTCCCTCTCTGGTCCTGGGTCCTCTTCAGTTTGCAACACCCCCTCGCCCCTACTCCTTGTCAGATGCAGGACTGGCCAACAGCACTCAGACCTGAAGGCTGACTCCAGGGAGGGAAGGTGAACCCCACTAGCGTGCTCGTACCAGGACTGGTGCTTTCCTCCCGCTCAGCCTCATTCTCGCTTCGGCCACAAGTCTCGTAGCCGAGATCCTGGAGGTCCACCTGCACCTGCTTGCTGTCCTGCTTCACCAAGGTTTCACCTGCTTGGGAAGAGACAGAGGATGTTACAGAGTGTCTGAATCCCTCACACACTCCCTCATCCTCAGTGGCACAAACTCTGGCCCTGAGGGGGCAGGAGGTCACATCCAGCACGGGACAGATGCTGCTTTATTTATGTGGGAGAAGAGACCACCTGCTCCAGGCAGCAGGACTTTCCTCTGCCCAGTTGAGCCTGTTTGCCATGGATCCCACCTGCAGGTAACCTGGGCTTCCCTGGGACCAGACATCTTTAAGTCAAGCGTTGCATATTTTCATCTCCAGAAGTCCCAGGGAAGCCAGCAACTGCTTTGTTCACAGGGGCTCAGTAAATGTCTGGATGGAGCTGAGCGAATTCAGAGTTCCAGGACATGCAGATCTGTACTGTCCGGTAAGGTAATTGCTAGCCACATGTGACCACTTTATATTAGCTTGATTGAAATTAAATAGAACTTAAAATTCCCCAGTTGAAGTAGCTACATTTCACGTGCTCTGTAACCACATGAGACTCAGATATAGAACATCTCTGTCACTGCAGAAGTTGTATTAGAAAGTGCTGATTCTAGACCAACAGTGATGCTATATTTTTGAAGAATCTGATGTGGCGCAAAGAGGAGCAGAAGAGAAACAATAAGCGTATGTTGGGAGAGTTAAGGCAGTTTGTCGACCGTCTCAGAAGTCAGCAAACCTAGATGTTAGCCTATTCCTCCCTACACTGTCCCTGCAAACTTGCTTCATTCCTTTATTCTTCTCTGCCATCTGCAAACTGAAGTTATGTATCCACTTCCACAATCCTAGGGTCATGGTCAGGATTAAATTTGTTTTAAGGTTGGGGAAGAAAAGTGAAGTCGGCAAGGCATGCAGCTTCTCAGGGAGGAGATGGACACTTTGGTAATGGTGAACTTAAGACTTACTAAACATGACTCTGTATTTCTCCAGCTGGTTGCCCTGAGCAAAGACAGTGGCTTCTGATATCAGTAGCTTCTCCTGGAGATCTTGAAAGCGTTGTCTGCATTGTGCCAGCTGGGAGCGCAGGTGCTTGGTGTATCCCGGGAGGCTAATTTCGGATTGAGGCCCAGGGTCACGGGCCTGGGGCTGGTTACCCAGCTGTGAAAAGAGCCAGCAAAAGGGACAGGGCAGTCTGAGCTCATCCCCCATGCAGTGATGGTCACTTCCCCTTGCGAACCCTGTGGACTTTATTCACGTGTCTGTCACAGCGCTCCTCATGACCCTGGGCAGTTACTTGCTTTCCAGGCTGAGCTCCTGGAGAGCTGGGGTAACGTTTTTTTCATCTCCGTATCTACAGCATGATGCCAACTGAGTCTCTGAGCAGCTCTCAGTAATGTTTATTCAAAGGTTGAAAAGAGAAGGGGTGGAAACCTCCACTCGTCTCTCCCTGCATCCCTGCCCAGTGGTCCTCTCAGAATCCTCTGTGTTCTCCATTTTATTTACCCCTCAGCAAATCCTCTTTCCCCAAGAGGATCCTGATGACCCCTCGTGAGGCTCAGGAATCCAAACCTGTAATGAGCTGTGATGAAAATGGCAGTGATAAGAAAGAAATGTCATTACACACCACTTGTCTGGCTGCCTTAAAACGCTACGCACCCCTGTATTGCTTCCTGTTGAAATGATCTGCTTTTGTGCCATCTTTGCCCACCATATTGAGCACATGAAGGGCAGAGACCAGGCCTGCTGCTAATGCCTAGTGTGTCATCTGGAAACCTAAGCATTCAAGAAATACGTATGGAAAATGAATTACTCAAGCAATATTTATGGATAATATTATTTAAAAAGAAACCTCTCTAAAGCTGACAGTGTGAGGACTATTATTACCACCGCTTGCAGTACAAAAGTGCCTCTCCCTTGCTACCTCCTACCCACAGGGCAGAACTGTTACAGTAAAAACCGACACCTACAGCTCCTTCTGCAAGAGTCTTTCATTCCACCTTACCCCACACTTACTTGGAGGGCATCCACTGTGAGGGCAGCCCCAAGGTCAAGGCTCCGGGGCCTGGGGCAGGGCCTCGCGGTCACACTCTCCGCTTCCTGGCATTGGTGCTTTCCAGGAGAACAAACCAGCTCTGCGTTCATTCTGGCGATCTCCGTGGCCAGGTGCACGAGGAGCTCGGGACTACTTGCACTATTCCCTTCCTTGCTGCTCAGCACCAGCTGTTCTTTGAGGAGGCTGATGATACTGTGAGCATTCTTCAGTTTTCCCTGGAGCTTTCTGAACTCAGCCTGAAGGCTGTTCTCATTCAGACCCCCTTTGGCAAGTACGGTCTCCACCATCACCTCGCCCTTCTTGTCTTCCTTGACCTCCCATCCATCGGACATTGCTTCTCCCATCTGCTCTTTCAGCTCTGCATTCTCAAGGCAAAGGCTCAGCATGGTGTTCCTGCAGGAAACATACACAGTCAGGGCCAGGGCTGGTCCTGGCCCCAGTTCCGAAGAGGCCCCTTTTACCCACAACGCAGTCCATCAGACTCAGAGACACCCCAGAGCCTGAAGTGAACTCGGACGAGTCTCTAATTTTATTCAAGAGGAAACCAAGGCTCAGGAAGAGTAAGACACTGCCCACACTCCCACAGCGACTCGATGGCAGCATGATCACCAAAAATCTCAGGCTCAAGACACCTACTCTAGTTGTCTTCACCTGTGCTTGCAGATTCATGTTCTAATTTTCAGTGGCGTCTGGAACAAACAAGGGTACTTACACTGTTAAGAAAAGAATAAAACAGCATTTGCCTGGGGAAAATGTATTATGATGGAGTCTACAGTTCTACTAATTAACAACAGTCACTTTTTAACCACTAGATGAGAAATTGGGACCTAGGAACGCAGAAGAAACAATACTAATGTGAGCTGTAGTCATATGTACTTATGTGATTATTTGCTTTATGTCTGGCTCCTGTGATAGGAGATCACCTCCATGAGAGCAAGGTTTCTGCCTGTCCTGTTCACCCTGTATCCCCAGAGCCTCCACAGTGCCTGCTACATAAAACATTCGTATCTGCTGAGGAAATAAAATGGACGAAAACACTGATTTTCATCAAGACATTCTAGACCCAGCCTTTCCTCTCACCACGTCCTTCACTAGGGTTAGAAGGAAGCAATAAAAAAAACATGGCTTTAATAAACAAACTCAAACCTCTTTGAGCCTCAGTCTCCTTTTTATATAAAATTAGGATTATAACACTTACCTAGTGGAGTTAATGGATGCTTAAATGAAATTACATTTATGGTATGGGTAGCTCAGTGTCTGCAGCAGAGAAGTCATTCAGTTCTGCGTGGACTAGCTGCAGACCTGAGCAATACTAACATCAGAATCCTAGGAGGTGCTTGTTTAAAAAGCTTTAGCGCTAAGGCCTATGAATCTACATTTTACTTATGTTCCACAGTGATTCATACACAGGCAAAATTGAGAACTGCCAACTAGGAGAGGTAAGGGGATTAACCAATTCACAGTCTGAGGGACCAGTAGTTGGCTATGCCCCTAGATTAGATTTCTCAGAATCCTGAAGTTTTGGGGCAGAGCAAAGCTTGTCTATCATGAATTAAGGATGAAAATACTTTAGAACACAGGACTCAGAAAGACTATGAGACAGTTTCCTCAGTGGAGAAAAGGGGGCAAGTATTTCACCAAACTGAGGTGTAAGAGGGAAAGAAAGGGACACGTGTGGGATAGAGAACAATCTTTACTATTTACATGTTACGACTTTGTACTTGGAGGAAAACACTGCTGTTATCACAGTAGGAACTGATGAAAGCAATGCTCGACAAAAGCTTCTCAAAAGAGGGGCTACACATTAGATAGATTCCATCTTCTACAGTAACAGTGACTTCTAAGGTTGGATGGAGAGTTAAATCAGTTTCAGGTTAGTAACTCTGGGGGAAAAAGAAAGTAATCCACGATTTGGTTTGATTGCACATTCAACGGTAGGATCAAAAGAGATGCACTCTTCTTAACAGTGAAGTTTTACATATTACACAGTTCAACTAAAACTTATGCTTTAACTTAAATAGAATTTAAGAAAAGACATATCATGAGAATTCAGAGGAAAAGGATGATCACAAGAGTATTTAAAAAATTGACAAAATATATAGTGTGGAAGAAAAGGCTTCGAATTTAAAAATTGAGAGCCAGGGGTCTAGCCATGGACTCTTATGCAAACTGAATAAGTTGCTAGAACTTTTTAGGCCTGTGTTTCCTTGACAATGAAAAAGGACATTTTGCTGGAGGCCAAGGCCCTCTTCAGTGCTAATTTTATTCTCTGATTCAGGCACATTTAAGTGGCACATAATAGGCAGGGGAACAATAAGGCATGAATTAGAAGTTTACATCTGCACAGCTGTGTTCTAAACAGCAGGCCAAAATGAATATGACCCTTAGGGATGAATAAATATGTGGATTAGCCATACAGTATCAGCGTGTTCCCCAAGCATCTTTTGAAAAAAGGCCGTTCAAGACAGAGTGGCCCATCTAGCCAATAAATAAGTGGCAAAAATACTTGCCACTTTTGCAAAGTAAATAAAACAGCAGAGATGATGAAAATTGCTACTCCATGATTTAAGGATTCATGCTGCTGAGAGAGGGCTGAGTGGAGATGGAAGGGCTTCTCTATAAATCCTCCTCCTCATGGACCGTTCTGGTTCTGCACACGGCAGTGAAGCGTCTTGGGGAGCACTGACTCATTACATGTTCCAGTCAATGCAAAGGTGCAACACCAGACATATACCTAGGAGATTTCCACTCATGACGGTCACATGTAATGGCTAATCATGGGCATTATTATACTGAACTAAGACCAGATTTATTTAAATAATTTGAATGATGATTACTGAGAATCACTTAATTTTTCTAAGAATTTATAGAACCACTGATGCACTGAGCCTGGGATGTAAAGCAAGAAGCCCCATGCAGCACGCACGCCTTGGCTGCAGCAAGGTCAGTCCCTTGGCTATGGTGGCCCCTCAGTCAGCAGGCCCCCCTTCTCTGGGGCACATCCTACCTGATGTGGGCCACAGAGGAGAATCCTGCTTCCTCAATTTGAGCCTTTAGCTCCTTCAGTTCCCCCTCAGCTTTCCTCTTCTCCTCTAAGTGCTGGTGGATCTCAGCCCTCAGGTGGAGCATTTCCTCCTGAAGAGCCCTGTTACTGTCCCCTCCTGTTGGGGAAGGAGGAGGAAGAGAGACTTTCTGGGTCTCCACAGCTGCCAGGCTTTTCTCCAGAGCCACCTTGATGAGCTGCAAGAAAATCACGGTTTAAAGAAGTTAGGCCGTTGAAGAGGAGCTAAAAGGAACATGAGATCACAAAGGCAGCCTTTACTGGGACCTAAAATGGGCTCCCCTAAAATGGGCTCAGCCATAAGGGCCCTGCAGACTGGTCTGGGTGGGGAGGACACCCCAGGAGCAGTGAGAGCTGTTGCCATAGGCAGGAAGAGGAGACTGCAGAGGTGGGCGAAGGAAAAACCACGAGCACACAATAAATCTCAAACAAATGCAAACAAACGAGGTTTAAACAGGACGAGAGCCTGTGGGTGCTGTGATTCTTCTCTTTTCTGAGGGGACTTTTCACAAGTCAGGAAGCTTCATCAGCTCCACAACACTTGAGTCCTTGACTGCAAAGATCATGGCTCGAGGTACCGGAGCTCAAAGCCTGACGTTGTGCCTGTAACTCCGACTCCAGAAAGGACGATTAAGAGGAAGGGCTCTGGACACTCAGAAATCAGCAGTCACGGTCACAGCATTAGAATACGGGCGGAGCTCCAGGTAAGACAGAGCAACCTTAGTTTCACTGGCAGCAGGAGAAGCACGCTCCACAACTGCAGAAAAGTTAAAGGAAGGTCACCTGCTTGGCAGCCAATTTCCCTTGTCGGTTATTGCCCGGTGCTGATGCTGCCGGTCAAACCCTCTCTACGAAACTAGACACGTGAGAGAAAAAACATGCAGAAACAATTTCCCATCACCTTGTTTGTTTGAAGATACTCTTGAAATTACTCAATTGTTCAACTAAAGCAGATTGTATAGTTTTTCCTCAAGTAAGAATTTTTTAACTCATAGACTTTCTTGTCTTGGGCTCCTCTCCAGTTTTTCCCATGCTTTTCAAAAGTGTAGAAACCAAAATCTGAGTACAATCATCTACTTAATGTATGATGAATTGTTTTAGTCTGTGAGTCTCTTGCCTGTCTGTCCAATATTAATCTTACATCCCAGTGTCATACTGGCTCCTTTTCCCATTCAGTGGCAGCATTTGGGGGCTTGACTTAACTGCAGGTCAATTTTGACCTCCCAATGGTCTACCTTTCCTCACAGCTATTTCTGGGTCATGTTTCCTTTATCTCTATAGATATAGTGACTTGTACTTGTCACAAGTTCATTCTGGCTATACAGAGTCATTTCCCAATTATCAAAGTCATCAGAATATTTATGCACATCTTCATAAATCATGTAGTGGCCACTTGATTAGAGATGATTTATGGAATTAATTATATGCTCTATTCCTTCATTTAGGTCTGAAATATACTGACTAGAACAGCACTCAGGGAAGCTTAAATGGACCAGTGGTTAACAGAGCTGCTTGGCTTGGCACAAAGCCACTGACCTTTGCTTTGGACCTTGTAACCATATAGTGAAATCTAGGCTGCAGGTATTCGGTGGGATTGATTTATGGCATGTTTGTGTAGAAGAATTCGGTAGCATAGCAGTTGAGGTTGTGAAGAGATGTGCAAGACATGCACCCACGTCACAGAAGAAAGAGATTGCAGACACAGTTGTTCATTTTCTAGGCATCCAATTCCACTTGGGGTTGTGAGCCTGAGATTTAGGAGGCTCTTGGGAATGTCTGTCTCTGTGGCTCTGCTGTCAGGCTTAGATTGGTAGCCATTCCTACATGTGTCACAAAGCACTTGGGACAAAATAAAGGAAGGGGGACTGGATAAAACCACTTTTGAAAGTTTATGACCTCACCTCTCATTAAAATTATGTGATGTTGTCTTTCTATATCAACTGTCTGCAACTAACTAAACATTGCCATCAGCTTTGACTGTGGACACATTTACCCTTTTCTAAACCTTAAGAGTTCCTTCTGCTTAAAAATGATGTCTGACTTTCATGTCACCTATCTATTGTCCAAGTGCCTTCTAGATGTACATTATCTTCTCCTATTAATTTAAATACACCCACTTTCTTTTAAAAGAAAATATAAGAACCTTGAAATGTTAATACCAGACAGGACCTTTGGTTCATCTGGTCTGATCTCCCACTTTAAAATGAGAAAAGGGAGATCTGATTTGTTTCCCAGACTAATTTGGGTTTTCATATGTCCATGTCAAAGGGAACTTCCTTTGGCTAAATTGTCTGTAAAATTTAAATGTAAATGCGTGAGAAGTGACTCAGGATCTAGCCTTTTTATTTTTTTTCTTTATCATCTAGGGAAAGCTAATACTTTAATTTTTTTCCCCTCAAAACCCAGGGCTTCCAGTTGAATGCAGTGTTAATTACATTTATTGTTAATTACATCTCTTATAGGTTTTTTTTTCACATTTCCGAATTCATCTGTTCATCTGTTGTACTGTTCCATGGCATAATTCAACTTTTTTGTAGGCTGGGTTTCTATTTGCCCCACAAAGGTCCATGTGCAGATCTGATCTCTTACTTGAATAGAGTTGTTTTAGCCATATTGTTTCCTATCTCTCACAATGTTAATCAGTCCTTAGACAGCATAAGGCCATTAAAAATGATCTCTTCTCAAGTTCATCACTGAGAATGGACTTTTGTGTGAGATATCTGGGGAAAATTACCCAAATGGCTAGATCGGAGGCTACCTGAGGAGGGTGAGTCCAAAACTAAAGATGAAGCAATTTGCTTTGCTCAAAAGCTGGTTCTCTTGGAAGGAACACAAAGTTGAATGTGTTTGTTAGGGGAAGTATGTGCATGCTTGAGGTAGGAAGGGAGCATGGTGTTGAGAACAAGGTCAGCCTCCTAAGGACACAACAAGGAGAAGTTTGTAGCTCAGTCTTAAGGGACCAGTTCCCTAGAAACAAGCAAACACATTTTTGAGAATCTTGACACAAAACAATTATGACAAAACAAGCTTTATTTAATTGGTAGTAGGAGAGTCACACCCTCAAACTTCAGAAAAGCTGAGGTACATTTACAATGATTTCACACACCTCCTTCCTAAAACTGAAGACTGATTTTCAAGGAAAGGTGATGCAAAGATAAATGGTGCTTACCCAGTATGTTCCTCACCCAACAGGTATATACTTTTTCTCATTTATTAAGTATCTCCTATGCCAAGTAATAGGGAAGACATTGCAAGGGAAATACAAATGCCTCAATATAAAAGGCTTATTTCAGGGCTGGACTGACCTCATGAACTTGGTCTGGTCATTCTCTCCACATGAGGCTAGAGGGTAGACGGTTGAGGGAGAGGTGACTTGACAAACCAGTTTGCCTATAACTGAGAATCAGAGTGAAGAGCTCACAGTAGCAGGGGTAGTTTGGACCACATCAGTCAGAATCTGGCTCTCTTCATCTCTGTGTCTCCTGTCCAGTTACTTGAAGTGAATGCTGTCCCACAGTAGCAATAACCATCAGTGACCTGCTGACACCCCAATCTAGCTCTCTCAGAGTGGACGTTTACTTACTTATCGTGCAGGTCCTAGGTAGTGGGGTCTGTCCAGAGGGGCAGTAGTGTACATAGTTAAAGTTACAAGCATCAGCGAGGACGACCAGAAGAAGCTATTCAAGCAAAAAGAGAAGTGGAGCTCATGCAGGTACTCAGGGGAGAAGTTAGGGTCAGATGTGTCTAGAGCAACACAAAGGGGATCTTGGTAGAAGGTAAAGAAACTGTGTTGAGGATGCGAGGTATTCCAGACAACTACTTGTGTCCTCCAGAGCCAGACTGTGCCAAATCCTGTGAGGTTTGGGCACTGCTCACTTGGGATCTTTTTGTTGGTGTATTAGATGTATCCTCTTTTTCTTACGCAGGAGATGAAGAGGCAGACCCCAAAAGCCTCATTTCTCCTCTAGTTTTCCTAATAGCTTCAAGGAAACTATCACTGGAAACGCCCAGCTTCTTCTAAACAAGGACAGATACTAATGATCCATGTTCTTCTTGACTCAGAGTCACAGCCATGGCCTGTCTAGGACATGTGATTGCTACATGCCACTGGGGAAGGTGGAGACACGTAGCAGTTCTAGTGAGTGCTGTGGGGTCACTATGGGTGACTCAATCTGAGGTCCAGGACATTCTATTCTTGAGCTTGAGAACATGCTGGTTACACCTTCACTGATGGTCGGCAAAACAGTGTTTCAGCCTTGGGTACCAGGTTTTGAGGACTGATAGGGACTTGCTCTTCAAGTGTCATCTGCTGGTCATTGACAGGTCACAACTTGGGTAATCTGTCAGGTTGCCCAACAAAGTTCTCTTTTATATGAGACTTCACAGAAAATGATCCCTGCTTTAGAAGCATTCCAATCCTCTTAGAGTTTCCCAGAGAACAATCTCCTGAAGCAGGTCCTAGGCCAGCCACCTCCCCCAGCAGCCCTTCGATGGCTGCCTGTCTTCTGTGATGTGTTTCAGTTACATAAGCCCAAGAGGCTCAGTGTCCATGCGCTTGTAAGTAAAAATTCTTCTGAAGCTATAGCTATAGATGGTACACAGGGGCAAAGGGGGTAGGAGGGGGCAGGGAGCAGGAGTACGAGATAGGAGGAATAAAAAGGGTGGTTGGGAAAGAAAAATAGGGTGAGGATAGGGGTTGGCAAGGTGACTGGGAAGCTCCAGGAGGGCAGGAAGAAGACGGGGAAGTGGTTTATATAAAAAGGTATTGTCTCACACCAGGTCCACAAGGGTGGCAGGAGACCACCAGACCCCAACGGCTATGAGCTTC